>NC_047652.1:3994973-4221355 GCF_902201215.1 Prunus dulcis | reverse complement strand
GAAATCACAAATTAAATGATTAATTCCCCAAATTCCCCATACGTGCACGTTGAAGAAGGTATCCTAAGGTCCGATTACAGGTTTAGGAATCGTTCACGATTTTACGGTTATCGCTAACCCGCAAACTTTTCATTTTTGAATCGGAACATCCGGGGTTCCGATTCATAATTCGTGAAGTCCCATACGGTCCTAGGAATTCCTAGAACAACATATTTTAATTCGGGAAAAATCTAACGGTCGGAACCTATCGAACCCGGATAACGCACAATATGCGAAAATCCGTTCGATAGTCAAACGACATCCGAATTGAGATCCGCTAATTCCTACACGCTCGTGACAACCTAAGGATCTCATCGGGTTAATTAGCAGCCTCACCAGACTTGCCCACGCGCCGCCACACGCGCCGGCAGCGCGTGGGTGTGTAGAGTAATTTTCGGCGACGGAAAAACTCCACACCCGAGCTCACCCTTCCTACCCTAGCTTCTACTCGAGGTCAGGATCACTTTCTTCAACTACGGGAAGGCCCAATTCGGGCGGCAACTGGCCGGAATTTCATTTTGAAATTCGGCCCAAAACCTAGGTTTTCTAATCGGTTTATCTAGTCTCAAAATCGATCCAAACCTACACCAACATCAGCTAGAACTCGTAAAAAGGATGAGAAACCATACCTCAATCACCGGGTTTGGGCGGCGGAGGCGGCGGCGCGACAGCGAGAAAACTCCGGTTCAAACCAGTCGAGCTCGCAGCCGGAGTTCGTGGTTTCCGACGGGGAAAACGGGCAGGTCTTGGTCGGGGCGACGAGAGGAGTCGAACGGGACCGGTCTCGTGTCCTGCCGTGGTCGGAGCAGAGAGAATCGAGGAGAGAGAGAGTGGACGTCGGGGAGAGAGAGAGACTGAGGAGAGAGAGAGTGTCGCGCGAGAGGGAGAGAGCTGAGGTGAAAAATCTGATTTTTACCAAACTTTTTGAAATATTTACAAGTTTGCCACTGGAAGTGTTTTGCCCGTAACTTTTTCGTTACAACTCCGATTCCAGCCTACCGCCTGTCTACGGATTCGTCTCAGTACCGTCTACTCAAAAATACCGTTCGTGGTCCCAAAATCCTTCCGGATAAGAAAGTGACCATTTTACCCCTACCCCAAGGGTAAATTCGTAATTTTAATTAAATCGAATAACATAAACATTAAATTTGGAGTCGGGGTGTTACAATCTTGCCAGAGCGGCTCGAGTCGACTTGGTGTCATCGGGACCTGCCGGCGGATCAGGCTGACTATAGTCCCCTGATTTTGCCAGTTTGCGGCTCGGGTAGTCTGCGTGACGCTCGAGACCTGCCAGGGGAATTGACGGAATTTCTGTGGTACACTTAGGTGGTAGTTTTAAAGTAATTTGAGCACTTTTATGCAGCTATTGTTTTCCATCATCTTATATCAGTTTTCTCAATATACGTGCATGTTTTATCTCTTCATATAATTATTCAGCTTTACGAATCTATATACATACTGTTACATATATATATTTAGAGGAATACTTTATATTAAACACATGTGAACTTTAGCTTCACTTATCAAGTTATTTTTACTATGGGGGTTATTATGATTGTAAACTGTTTTCCAGAATCTTATGTTTGGTCCACTCACATTTTCAACCTGTTTTTCGCCCTCAGGCCGTAGAAGTACGCAGGATCCACCACCGGGCCATTCATAGCTTCCGCGCCACCAAGTAAGGTAGAGTTTTGTAGAAAAGCCCTTGAAACCCTGTAAACTATAGTAAATGCTCTGATATCTAGTTTTAGTGAAAAACTGGAGCTGGTGAATACTTGGTTATTCTGTTCTGGCAGTTGGTGTAGTTTTATTTGATTGTTTGATAGGTGGAAAAATTTGGGTTTGGTCCAAATACAGGGGAGACTCTGCCGAATTTTCGGCAGAAGTCTAAGGGAAATTTTAAAAAGCTTTTGAAACGAGAAGGGTAAAAAGGTCATTTGTGCCCGACATTCGCCAGGTGTCGGACACGCATAGGACTTGGCTCGAATTCCAAAGCGGAAATTGGGTCGGGTCCTGTCAAAATATGTGTCTGATTTCTATCAAAATCTGAGAAAAAAATGTAAGCCCTTGTTTGATAGGTTGCAGAACAACCCTCCTCCTTGGTCGTCTCCTCATACCGAAATTGTCAAACAAATCAAAGTTCATGTCAAGACACTTCCCTGTCTTGGTATTCCTTCAGTTGATTCTTTCAAAATAGTTGAAACTGATGCTTCTAACATTGGTTATGGAGGTATCTTCAAGCAAAGAGTCAGTCCAAATCAACCAGAACAAATCATTCGTTTCCATTCTGGAATTTGGACCCAGTCTCAATTTAATTATAGTACTATTAAGAAAGAAATAGCCGGCATATGCAAGCAACTCAGTTATTTCAATTTGGGAAAAAATAACTGAGTTGCTTTCAAGAAATAATGGAATTCTGTAAAATTGAAAGCAGGGCCAGTACCATGCCAAGAAATACCCTCTATGGCGAGCTCGCGTGAGAGAGCAAGGAGGAAGAACCCTAATGTTCATTCCTGTCAATTGCGGCATTCCAGCCTACGCGAATAAATTGGTACTTCACCCAATACTACTTCTCAATTTATTTTGCCATGACCCCCCTTTGGTTACTTACAACTCCTTCACTTCCATGTAATTTATCCAAAGAAATTTCTTTAATACCTTTCTCTCGTATTTTTCAATTGTAAAATAATTTGACTTTTGAAAGTCCCCGGCATCTCACCTCTGTAGATCTACTACTTTCAGCTTTTCAGCTTTCCTTCCATAGGATATTGAGATATGACAATTTGGATAGACACGTTTCCAGAAACGTGACACCCTTGAGTGTAATTATCAATACACAACATTAAACAGTGTCACAGAAGCCTCATGCATGATTATTATGATCATTCAGAGGTGATGCCCCTAAACAAGGGGTCATCTTCTTCCCAATTCAACGAGTATGCAAAATTCAAATCAAAGATCGATATCTGTATAAGGATGCTTATGATGGATGAAGTTCAAGCAACTTTACTGGGAGCTAGAAGACTGAGAAGTTTGTGACGTCCTTAGCATCGAAAAGGTGCCCTTCTGTGTCGGAACACATCATCACGCCAAAACTTAAGGATGCACACAAGGTGCGAGGTTCACAGGAAATTGAACCTAAAGCTTTGAAACCAAGCTGATAGGACCCGCCCCGAATTTCCCTAAACCCGAGACGAATCCTGTGGAAATTTCCGACATCACCCCGATCTCGGGTCCACTTCTAAAACTATATCCTTTTTCCACAAAAAGGAATAAGGGCACGAGACTTTCTACTGACATTTTGGCTGAGTCTCCCTGTAAATTGAATATTTCTCAAATTTCAACCAGCACAAAATTCACACTTTATATCCTAACAGGCAGCATGCACAATATAATTTCACGCAATTCACATAAACGGCCTTCGGCCTTTCAAAATTTTCAACATACGACCAAGCACGCTATCAAATCAATTCATACCTTACACAAGGCAAACAATACATTCAAATATGAATTATGAATACTAAATACAGCATACATCATCAAACTTTTCCAATTTCAACATACGAGGTTTTAACCTCCTAATATAATCACATCTATGTCAACGGTGGAAAATCCTACGCCACGCGAGACCTCAACATCATATCACAATATCTCCCCATACACCGGTACTACTAACGCTACGTATGGGGCCTGTCAACACGCCGGATAACATACGCCACGTGTAACCTCAACATAATATCACAATCTCTCCCCATACGCCGGTACTACTAACGCCACATATGAGGTCTATCAACATGCCGGATAACCTACGCCACGTACGACCTAACAATCATATAATCACCCCATATGTCGGAAATTCCAATGCCACATATGGGGTCTATCTCAATGCTGAAAAATCCTACGCCACGCGAGACCTCAACATCATATCACAATATCTCCCCATATGTCGGTACTACCAACGTCACGCATGGGGTCTGTCAATACGCCGGATAACCTACGCCACGTGCGACCTAACAAACACAGAGTGGTACTTATAGTGTAATCAAAATTCTGGGAGGTACCTAGAGTAGTGCGTATAGCACTTCAAACTTACATTCTAACCTTTTTCCATACATTTATATCTATATTTAAACATATAAGTTAAACTCTAATATTGTATGAACCTCAACTGACAGGACCCGACCCAATTTTCACTTTGGAATTCGAGCCAAGTCCTGTGCGTGTCCGACACCTGGCGAATGTCGAGCACAAATGACCTTTTTACCCTTTCCTTACACAATTCTTTTAAAATTTTCTTCCGACTTCTGCCGAAAATTCGGCAGAGTCTCCCCTGTATTTTGACCATACCCAAAGTTTTCCACCTGCCAAACAGTCTCAGAAATCCTACCAACAGCCAGACTAAGCCAATAAACAGATTCCAACCTCAGTTCCTTATGTTCAACAAGATATCAGAGCATTTTCTAGGGTTTTCAAGGTTGCAAGGATTTTCTACAACTCTACCTTACTTGGTGGTGCGGAAGGTATGACTGGCCCGGTGGTGGATCCCGCGTACCTCTATGGCCTGGGGGCGAAAAACAGTTTGAAAAAATGTGAGTGGACCAAAAATAATGTTCTTCAAAGCAATTCTCATAAACATAATATCCCCCATTGTAAAAAAAAGAAATTTAACTAAATAAAACTGAATACTTACTTTCTACATCACGCATAGTCAACTCAAGGCATTCTATATCAGTCATATTCAAGCTTGAAGGTTTCATACAAAAACCACTGAATTCAAAGCTTTCATAAAAGTACTGAAATCAAACGCGTATAAAAACTTTGTACTCAGACCTTTCATAACTGAATAAATATAAAGGGATCTATGTCCGAAAAATCAGAAAAACTGATTTATAATAGCTGAAAATCAACATTTAATAAAGAAACTCAGAATCCTTTGAAAATACCACCAGTATGTACCCCTGTCATTTCCGTCAATTCCCTGGCAGGTCTCGGGCGTCACACAGGCTTACCCGAGCCGCAAACTGGCGAAATCAGGGGGCTATGATCAGCCTGTCCCGCCCGGCAGATTCCTCGATGACACCAAGTCAGCTTGAGTCGCTCTGGCAGGATGCAGGGGACCGTAGTCAGCCTGATCCGCAATCCTGGCAGGTCTCGGGGACATAAAGTCAGCCGAGCCGCAATCCTGGCAGGTCTCGGGACACCAAGTCTGCCGAGCCGCAAATCCTGGCACTCACGGTTCGAGCGTCCCCGAAACTCGTGAGGCAAAGTCAAGTGCACTGACTGAACTATAATCAGACTGGATGTCCGTAGACATCGGTCCGACTCTGGGTAATCACCATAAAGAAAAACGGGTACGAGGTGGTTTTAAAATAATGTCCTTTTAAAAAGAAATATCTGAATAATAACTGTAAAACTCAAGTCGTGCTGCGGTCTTAACTGATTCAAAACTCAAACTCTGTTTCTGTAACTGGTAAATAAGCAGCACCGACTTATAGCATTATTACTGTACTGCTCATATTCAAAATCGTATTAAAACTTACTCAAAGACTGAATGAAGAAACTTACTCAAATAAACTCATTTATAAAACTCATGTATATAAAATCATTTATAAAATCTATTTTATATAAAAGCACATCAATTCATATAAAAGCATATCAATTCATTCATGAAATCTGATTTATGAAAGAAGGTCCACTCACAAATGGTCCGAGCTACTTCGATCCTTCGAAGGTGTCTTTTGTAATCCTGTCGGGCTCCTGACGCCTGATTACCCATAAAAATTTAATTAATAAACTGCTGAATAAAATGAATTTCAATTAAACACCCAGCCCCCCGGCTCCTAAAATACGTGTATCTCACTCCAAGTTACTCTTGAGCCCACACTAGCCTTTTCAGATACTTGGACCAGTTTTAAAGTGTCCGACACTCAACTGAGCGGTACACTGCCCGATCGGCCGACCCGGGACCCCGTGGGTCCACGATCTCGAATGGCCAATCTGGGCTTCCCGGAAAGTTTCTCATAGGGCGGGAACCAAGTTCTGCGAAATTGGTCCAAATCGGACGGTCGGATTGGCCAAAATCGCGTTATCGCTTAAAACCCTAACCCTAGCCCCAGGGTTCGCGATTCCGGAGTATCCGGGACTCCGATTCGCAATCCGTCGAATGTTACGCGATCCTGACGTCACGTAGACCGACCTATCCAAAATTCAGCGCGATCCAATGATCACACGACACTGCACCTACGGATCGTGCGATATGGAGAATCCGTTCGGGGCTCAAACGGACTCCGAATTGAGATCCGCGAAATCCCACGCGCTCGTGACGACACGAGGACCTCAAAACTGGCCAGAGCCGGGCCACCACCCTGGGCCACGCGCCGCCACACGCGCGGGGCAGATCGGGTGTCCAAAGCGATTCGGGTGTGCCGAAAAATCGTGGAACCGAGACTCCAAACTCCTACCCTAGGTAAAACACCCCATTTGGAGTCACTTTTGTTCTTGGACTACCCCAAAAAAGTGACCAGAAACCGTAGTTTCGAAGGGCCGAAGTTTCGGCCAAACTTCAAGTCGTAAAACAAACCCCTTAACGCTAAAATCGATCAAAGACCATATACCCATCAGCTAGAGCACGAAAAATAGGTCAAAAACCATACCTTACTCGATCGATTTGGTTGAGAAACGAAGGAGAACGAGCTCCCACAAATTTTCAAAAAAAACTGTCGGACCCGGCCTGTTCCGTGGAAGTTTCCGGCTACTACAGTAGCGGATGGAGGCTGAGAAGGAGCAGGACTGATAGAGGGAAGTGAGGTGGTTCGTTTGGGATCAGTATTGCCTGAAACGGTGGTCTGAGTTGGGAGAAATCGCTCTCTAAAGTCGGCTGGTCGAGATGGTTCGAGAGAGTGCAGCTGGGTTTATAAAAAAACTGAACTTCGAAATATTTACGGTTCTGCCACTGAGACTCTTTTGACCATAACTCCTTCGTTACAACTCCGATTCGGGTCTACTCCGTGTCTACGGACTCGTTTCGCCGTGCTCTACGCAACGGCATAAGCGGAATTCTCAAATTATTTCTCGATTAAAAAGTCAAATTTTCCCCCCATTAAAATATGCGAGGGCAATTTGGTCATTTCGCTAAAAGATATTTTCCTTACCTTTTTAGATATTTTCTTTCTTTTTGATATTTTGTTTTGGGTTCTTACATCAACAACATCCCAAGTACCCCACACATCACCAATACTTTACCAAAAATGCTAACTTAACTATTAATTATACAAATGGTTTTCAATAAACCATTAAATTTATAAGCCTAACAATTCCATCACAAAGCCATGCTATTCATTTAAAATAAGGTCCAAGAGTTTCCTACGATAATAATAAACACTTTAAAAATCCCAACCTAGTCAACACAGCTTAACAACGCTCAAGACCTTTCACTAAGGTCATTCTAATTCTCCTAGGAAAGTAAAACTACCTCGGAAGTCTCACGGTCAACCAAGGGTCAAATTACCCAAACTTGGTCAAACGGGCCCACAGGCCCACGACCTCCAAATTCCGATCCGAAAGTTCCTATGGGTTCTACAAGGTATAGGACACTCATCCTGCAAGTTTGATCCAGAACGGACGGTCAGACCGTTCACGATCGCACGATCTGACGGTTAATATAAACCTAAACTTAAAAATTATTAAATCTGAACATCCGGGGCTCCGATTCACGATCCGTGAATTCCTACACGATCCTAGAAATGCCTAGATTAACATATAATAAATTCGGTCCCAACCAATCGAACCCGGATAACGCGCAATAGACGATATCCGTTCGAGACTCAAACGGTATCCAAATTGAAATCCGAGCACACCCACACACTTGTGAGAACCAGGAGATTACATTTGGACATAGTGCCCTTTTTCGACAGCGCCCACGCGCGGGCAGCGCGTAGGAGCCCAAAGCAATTATGCATCACGAAAAATCTCAAAACCACGGCTTTAAACTCCTACCCTAGGTATAACACCATATTTGGAGCCACTTTTGTTCTTGGAGCTACCCCAAAAACTGACCGGAGGTTGCCGGAATCGCGATCCCAAGATCGGCAAAATTTCAATCCTTAAATCGAATTACCTACGCAAAGAATTGATCAAATCCAACCCAACAGGCAGCTAGAGCATGAAAAGTAGGTGCGAAATCATACCTTGATCGCCAACAATGGCAGCCGGAGGAGGGAGATCGGAGCCGGTGAAGTTCGAGCTAAAACCGGTCAAAAATCATCTTTTTTCGGCGGCTGGAGCGGCGGCCGATGTCGGGGAAGGGCCGGGTCGTGACGCCGAGGTCGAGTCGGTCCTTTTGGCGTCGGTCCCGTCCCCAGCCGCGGCCGGTGGCCGGAGTTTCGAAGAGAGAGAGAGAGAGCACGCGGGAGAGAGATAGAGAGAGAAAATCTGATTTTTATAAAAAAAAAAACTCATTTCAAAATATTTATGATTTTGCCACTAAGCTTGTTTTGCTTGTAACTTCTTCGTTTCAACTCAAAATCGAGCCTACTACGTGTCTACGGACTCATTTCGCCGTGCTCTACGCAACAGTACAGTCGCAATACCCAAATTCCTTCCCGATCAAAAAGTCAACTTTAAACCTAATAAAATATTCTATGGGCAAAATGGTATTTTCTCTGAATAAATTAGTATTTACTAATTTATTTAGGACCGGGTTGTTACAACTAATTTGACTTCTAGTTGCAAATCTTGTAGGGTAACATCCTTCTTTCGATTGAATTTTTCTAAAGTAGTATTCATACTTATAGGTTGGGGAACAGACTGGCTTGTGCTTTCTTTACTAATGACTTTTCTTAATTTTTTTAGATATTCAGACTTCAACTATGAATTTTCGACTCTACTAATCAAATCAATTAACAATTCTTCCTGTTTAGTGAGGACATAAATAGACTTTAATCTATTACAACATTTATCTTTACAACCAAACTGAACTTGGGGAGAACTAGACTGGGAATTTGAAGACTGGTAGCTTTCTGACTTTGTGCTGGCAGTTTTCACAAGACTCGGAGTTTCTTAACTCTAAAATTTTAATCAACTTGTCTTTCTCTTCATCCGTTATTTTCAACTGTTTAATAGTATCTTTTACTTTGCACTCATTACCATAGTGACCATTCTTTTGACATTTCCAGCATTCAACATTTTTCTTGTCGGTATTCTTCTTAAAATGACTTTTCTTTGGTGTTTTTTTCCCATTTTTACGTGGACTGTATTTCTTTTTGCCGTAAAATTCTCTACTTTCATCATTATTTCTAAAGGCGTGTTTTCTGCGTGAATAATGACGACTTTTGCTAATATGTCGACCAGGCTTATTTTTTCTGGAAGGAGGAAGACTGGTAAGACCATATTGTTCACAGAAATTTCCTAACTCATACTTAGTGAATTTTCTGTCGGACTGTATCTATCTACCAATTTTCATATCAACACACATTTTCATTCCGACTTGATTAATCATGCGTATTATGTTTCCATAAGTTAAACTATCCCAATCAATATGACCTTGTTCATTATTACGGACTGTGCGAATTTTATGGGCAAATAAGCTTGGAAGACCATTAACAAATTTTTCTTTCCAAAACGGCTATTACTGTCATCTCTAAGCATGACTCGGGAGATGAAAACATCCTTATACCATCAAAAATCAGATAACTTAGGGCATCAGAGTTTGCTAAGTTGATCATGAATTGTTGGGTGTTCACCTTGGCCTATTTGTTCATCAAATATGGGGAGACCTTCCTCATTGATTTTGACCGCATGAATTTTTAGGTTTTTTGACTCTATGGTTAAGTGTTTATCCACCAGTACCGGAGAGTTCTGGTAAAACCAGTGACTAGTAAATGCACTATTTCAGACTGCCTAAAACTGTGATTAGTGACAGAACTATTGGCAACCATAGACATATGTTGAAGTTTGTTAAGGACTTCTTGCTCAGACAGACCATCAATATTCCATTCATACAATTTATCGAAAGAGACTGAAAACTGGGTTTGGAAATTTCGTTCTTCAAATTGAATGTCTGGGGGTGTTGGTCTAGAATACCAATTTTTTGTTAGGCTGGTAGGGCTGACATGGTTAGTTAATCGTTTGACCTCTGGTTCAATTCCTAATTCCAAATTTTTATAAGCATTTTCAATTTTTGAAATATTACTAGTGACAGGACCCGACCCAAATTTCGCTTTGGAATCCGAGCCGGACCCTGTGCGTGTCCGACACCTGGCGGATGTTGGGCACGATTAACCTAATTGCCCTTTCCTACTAAACACGATAAAATAACAAGGTTGACTCCTACCGAAAAATCGGCAGAGTCTCCCTTGTAAATTGGATCAATACCAAAACATTTACATCTGCCAAACAAGCATATATACACAACCAACTACCAGCATATGTATATATACATTCCAACAGTTACATTCTAATTCTAGGGCAAATTATCAGAGCGACTACTAAGAATTTACAAAGGAGTCAATCCTTTTACAAAACAAAAAGTCCTACATCAACAAGGAAAGCGCGGAAGGTGGAAAACGGCCTGGTGGTGGATCCCTGTGCACGCCTACTGCCTGGGGGCGCAAAACATTAAAAAGGGTGAATGGACCCAAAAACAAAGTTTAGAAAATAGCATGTGAACATACTAACCCCACTGTAAAAACATTTATACAAACTAAATTATTCTCTTTATTACTGAAATCAATGCACTCATATAATTATACATGTATATAAGCCAATCATACTCATGGTCAACATTAATTTCTTAAGGCATTGAAAACAGTTTAAAACTACCACCTACGTGTACCCTTTATTTCCGCCAATTCCTTGCATCACCATGGGTGACACGTACTCGCAGGTCTCAGTGACACAAAGTCAGTGCGAGCCGCAACTAGCAGGATTCAGGGGACCGTAGTCAGTTTGATCCGCATTACTCGCTCTACACGAGTTTGGGTACCACAAAACTCGTGGGGCAACTGTCAAGCATGCTGATTAAACCGAAGGCTATCAATAAAATCCGAAGGCAACATTTGATCTGAAGGCAACTTATTTACCGAAGGCAACGTTTGTATATTTGGGTACAAGGTGGTTTAGGAAAATATAAAGTTTCTGAAGAAAATCTGCTAAATAACTGAATTTCTATAAACTCTAAAACTCTGCTGCCATTTATCTGATAATTAACTAGAATTTCTTTTCCTATATCCTTTAAAGGAGATTTCACTCGGCAGCATGCAAAACAAAATATTTAAAAGCATATAACAGCTTATAAAACGCTAATCTTTGAATAAAACTTATTCAAGATCAAATACTGTAACTGAACTGCTTAAATTCATTTATAAAAACAAAGAGTCCACTCACAGATGGTTCGTGCTCACTGGACCTCTTGCAGGTCCCTCCTGCGAGTCAACTGGTGCCCGGGTGCCTGATTCAATTACCAAATTACCATAATATTATATTAATACAATACCCTGACCCCCCGCTCCTAGAAGTACGTGCTTGAGTCAACTGTAGTATTAATTTAAAAACCCTGACCCCCGGCTCCTAGAAGTACGTGCCTGAGTCAACTGTAGTATTAATTTAAAAACCCTGACCCCCAGCTCCTAGAAGTACGTGCGTCAGATTAAAGTTGTTCCTATGGCCATAAAAGCTTTCTTCTACTTGGAATAGTTTAGCAGTATCTTGGGACTCAAAAAGCGCTAAAGTCCCACAAAGTCAACAAAGGGCCTCGCGAGTCCATGACCTCTCAATTATGATCCGGAAGCCTCCAGAAGTTCCAATATACCTAGAACACATGTCCCGAGGGTTTGGTCTCGATCGGACGGTCGGATTGATCACGATCGTACAATCGCACGATTTTTAAACCCTAGCCCTAGGGTTCGCGATTTCGGAGTATCCGGGACTTCGATTCACAATCCGTCGAATACTAAACGATTTTGAAATTGCCTAGAGTAATATATCTGAAAAAGATTACGGTCCAACGGCTTAACAATATTGAACCCGAAAATCGCACAATATGCAACAATCCGTTCGAGGCTCAAACGGTATCCAAATTGAGATCCGAGAATTCCTACACGCTCTTGACAACCTAAGGATCTCATCGAGACACAGTGCAACTTCACTACCCTCGCCCACTCGCCACCACACGCACCAGCAGCGCTGGGTGCCCAAAGCGATTACGTATCGCTAGAAAATCTCAAAACCACGGCTCCAAACTCCTACCCTAGGTATAACACCCTATTTGGAACCACTTTTGTTTGGACCTACCACAAAAACTGACCGGAAGTGGCCGGAATTGAGATCCCAAAACCAGCCGAATTTCAATTCGCAAATCGAATTACCTAAGCTAAGCATCGATTGAATCCTACCCAACAGGCAACTAGAACAGCTCGAGAGGTTCAGAATCCATACATGGATCGTTGGAAATGGTGGCCGGACGACGATGAATACAGCCAGCGAAGTTTCTGTCAAAATCGGCGCGATTTTGGGCTTTTTCCGACGGAATACGGCGGTTCCAGGGGCGGGGCTGGTCGGGAAAGGACGGGGGAGCGACAACGGTTCTATCTAGTCCGATCCCGCCATGAGTGGTGGTCGGTGGTGGCGATAGCGCCGCAAAATTTGATCGGGGGGTGTTTTGTCGTAGAGAGGGAGAGAGCGCTTGGGGAGGGAGAGAGAGAGAGAGAATTGAAGTTTTAAAATCTGTTTTTTTTCAAATTACCGTTTTGCCCCTCATAGTATTTTAATCGTATTTTCTTAATTAAAGCTCCGATTCGAGCCCACTTCGTGTCTACAAACTCGTTTCGACGTACTCTACGCAACGGTGTGTGTGGAAGTGTCAAATTCCTTCTCGGTCAAAAAGTCAATTTTTCTTTAATAAATTATTCCAAGGGCAAAATTGTATTTTCCTCTTAATAAATTAAATATTAAATATTAATTTAGGTTTGGGTTATTACAACTAGTTTCTGATTTCATACTGATTATAGATTCATACTCAGACTCAGAAAGGTTTACAAAAGAATCTAGGACTTTAAGACCAGATTTTTCCGGTTTAACTTGTGTCAACTGTTCTAACATTTCTTCAATTTTCTTCATAGTTGGTTTGATTTTAAGGGTCGAATTTGGCTTAAGATCCTGGAGCTGAATGAATGGTTTTTCCACTTTGGCTTTATTTTTACTATCCTGGGGAATCAGTTTATCAACTTTTGTTTCGATTTTATCTAACTGTTTTCCTAAGACAATTAGACTTTGATTTGTATAATTACTTTGTTCCATTATTTTTTTTAATCAGGATCATTTTTCTCAAGGGCTTTGAAAGGACTAGCTAGTATTTGTGTTTTTAAATGCTCAATTATTATTGTTTCTCCTGGGGGGTGACTTGCTATAACTTCTGTATTATCAGGTAATTTCCATTTTTCTTTAGTTAAAGTTGTTAACTTATTAGACATGTAATGACTTTCTACAAATCAAGGTAGAAAATTTCTACTTTGGCTGATCTCATATATTCTTTCCATTCATTAAAGATTTGTTGGCGATTTTCTTTATTAGGGTAGGCCATGTGATAATAATTCTTTATTTCTTGGTTTTCAGGGGCTCTTAAATGGCTATCTAAGGCTTTCCAATTGATTGTGAATTTTTTGTTAAGTGTCCATAATTGATTATTAACAACTGCAAAATCTTCGGCTTCAAAATCAGTTTGTGTGGGAGACTCAGGGGCCTTGGATTTGTTATCTTCAACTGGTTGTTTACCGTAGCAGGGTTGATTAACCTGGAAGGGTTTTCTTAAGGATTCTAATTTGAAATCTATCATGGCTTTTTCTAACTCTAGGTCTCGTTCTAGAGTGGAGGAAGAAGCGGCAAATGAGTGTCTCGCAGGGATGTGTCTCTGTGACTAGCCAGGAGTAGGCAATTGGTGTAACTGGACAGTGAATTTTTGTGCGGGTTGGCTACCAAAATTAATTTTAACTGTGC
Source organism: Prunus dulcis (assembly GCF_902201215.1). Taxonomy (NCBI): domain Eukaryota; kingdom Viridiplantae; phylum Streptophyta; class Magnoliopsida; order Rosales; family Rosaceae; genus Prunus; species Prunus dulcis. The sequence goes on along the minus strand of NC_047652.1, from coordinate 4,207,327 downwards.
CATATAAATATTGTTGAATATAATCTAAATTGTTTAAATTATGCTGAACTGGGGTTGGATAACTTTCAGTGGTGAGTGTCCATTTCGTAGGAAGGGTGATATCTGACCATTTAATTGTGTGAGGTACTCGTATATTGGCCTCGGGTTTGCTACTTTGAATTAATAGGGTTTGATCCTTTGGACTTTTATTAAGGGCTTGGAAATTCATATTTGTTCCAGTGACTTTATAGTAAATTCTAAAAACTAAAGCTAATGGTTGTGTTCCTGGGAGGACTTGGTACCCATCAATTTTAATATTCAGAGTTAAAGTTTTCAAAATTTGAGGATCACTGAGACTGACTGTAAAGTCTGGGTAGCAATCAAAATGAACTGGACCATTACATAAACTTGAGTCAATTAATCCTAGCGTACTGTCGCTAAAATTAGTGAATCTAGCATCTCTTAGACATAGGCAGACATAGGCTTTTAGTCCTAGTCTAGTAAGGGGCTTAACTACAACTTGGTTTAAACCAATGTGAAGGAAATTGTTTCCATCATTTTTATGTTTTTTAATCGATTGAAGATTAAGCAACTGACATGTTTCATGTTCTTTACTTAAAGCATAGACTTGTTCAACTGTTTTGACATGGGTGGTCGACTTGAAACTAGACAATGACCATTTTTTCTTATAGATGTCCTGACTGGGGACTCTAGGTATATTCCAATCCCTATAATCTAATTCGCTATTAGACTCATATTCTATTTGTTCTTCATTAACTATTTCTGGGAGGTGACTAATGCTGGCTCTAGAACTACTTGAATTACAAGAATTTGTTATAAATAGGCGACTCATTTTAACTCAAGTTTCTGGTTTATATATATATATATATATATATATATTCCTAAGACTTGGTACGTTTAGATATTTTTGATTTAGTATGTAATGACGTTTTCACTAAAAATACTTTAGAAGAATGCCTCTCTCTTTTCTTATAAATCATAATTGGCACGAAAATATGAATTCATACTTTCAAGTGAATTTTGTTTAGGGAATAACTTGTCTGGCAAAACGAGGTCAGGGACTTGGAGGGAGTGCTCGAGGTATTCAGTGAGGACTTCATCGTTTGTGACTAATGATCGGCGGCCTGAGGCAATGGGAGAAGGCGATGGGGCATGAAAATCAATCGGGTTTTCAGAGACGGGTTGAGGTGAGGCTGCCATTGGGACAAACTAGAGGGGAGTGATGCAAGTAAGCCCACTTGTTCTACTTCTTCTTGTGTTCTTCTATGGCTATGCATCTTTATATTTCTTTTCTTGTTGCTAAAGAAAAAGAAAAAAAGGAGCAAGGAGCAGCAATGAAGACATGTCTTGGGGTTGAGCTACATCCCTCCCAAGAATGATCAATGATCAACACAAGGTCTTTCACTTTTTGGGATTTGTTTTTCTTTTCTATTGTTCTCACTTTCTTTACAGCTCCATTGTTAATCATCACCTCCCTGGTTTTCTCTTTTGTAGCATTTGCCAGACTTTTGGTGACGGACCTTCATCTCACATAACAAAACAAAAATCTTCAAAAGACAAATATGTAGGTGTTGTGGTTCTATTGTTTGTACGAGAATTACTATTGTTTTTGGCCAATGATGTTAAGTTTCAATTTCAAAATCAATCTGGATCGACAGAGGTGTATATGCTGTGATTCTATTATTTGTCCAAAAATCATTGATTTTGTTTCCCTCTTTTTGTTCGCGAAATTCTATAGTGAGGGTGCCATATACAGACTATAGATGTGGATTTACATATTAGCCAATGATACCTGAACGACTCCTCTTGTTCAATGAGTTAAAAAGTATACGCTTATTTTTGGGCTGACCAACGAGTTTGTCCGATTCAATGGGTTACAACTTGGCTCAAGCCCATCAATGAATTGGGCTGACCCAACCCACCCAACCCGAGTTTGGGCCCTAATTTTGCACTGTTGAATATGTAGTAATATGTTAATACAAAATAGCAAGAGTTTCTAGAGGTATCTTTTTCGTCACTGCCGCCTCCAAAAACGATCTTCTACACACCAAAATAATCAGTACTTTACTTACCAACATAATCAGAAGACAAAGACGACAAGGACATGAGTTGTATGTGGATGCATAAGCATCTTCTCTCAAACGTTATGTTCTACAAGGGTGATGTCTGCGGCAGGCTTCAATCGTTTCATTTTTCTTAGTTTATAAACTTTATATTATCATTTAGAGCTTAATAATGTTATGACTTATAGGCATAATTTGATTTTTGGTATGAGATATTGTGGGGATATATGACACTTTCTGCTTTTTTCCTTGTCTAATATAGCACGTTACTATCACAAGCTCAGATTAATGTCTTTTCTGGTCATCAAGTGTACACACGACATGTTTAATTTGTTACTTCCAAATGAAAGCTTCGGTTCAAGTCTTGACAATCATCAATAAATATATTCTGACTTGCCACATTTTTGGGAATCTTTTGACCACAACTGAAACAAAATACTTCAGATATAGATATCTAAACTAATGCTTTCGTCTACTTTTTTTTTTATACAAGTAATATTGAGATAGGGAGATTCGAACACGAAACTCCAGATACATGAATACTTGGCATATTTTTGGGGAATCTTTTGCGCACAACTGAAACAAAATACGTCAGATATAGATATTTAAAGTAATTCTTTCGTCTACTTTTTTTTTTTTTTTATACAAGTAATATTGAGAGATGAATATTCGAACACGGAACTCCAGATATATGAATAATTGTTATTAACCACTTGAGATACAAGCCACTTGCCTCTCATCTACCATCAAACTCTATTCCAAGCCACCTAAGAGATGACGTTTTAATGGATCATGGGCATGTTTTCTACCAAATATTAATTTCTAGATGGTTTATGTCCCTTCCCCTTTCAAAGATATTTATTTTGAGTTGAATTAGTTTGCCAGAAGATTTTCATGTATCGCTTTCGCCAAATTTTTTATCGCAAGGAATTGGAATTAAGGTCAAGCCACATTGACGTATAGCATTGGAGACTTGTTGGACATTGAGATCATTGTCGAAAATGTACACGCGTGGCTTGGATGTCTCTTGTTAAATTGTTTAGCGACACTAATTTTTATCTTAGTATTAACTTTTGACCAACAACTAGCGGCATTGATTTGAGGACCATTAATCTGGAAGCGAAGTTGACATTATTGTACAACTAGAGCTAGCGACCTGTCAACTTGGGTTAATGAGAAAACCAGAAGAAGGAACCCAAAAGCATCACACCCCAATGGGCAACGGACGCCTAAGCTCTGCTCTCTCTCTCTCTCTCTCTCTCTCTCTCTCTCTCTGTTGAATGTGAAAGAGATCATATCATAGAGACGAAATGATGCAATGAAATCCACCGACGACGAAAGGATGATGAAGGGAAAGAGAGGATGTCTAGAACATTGTTTCGGTAAACGCAAGTTTTCTCATTTTTATGTGTAAAGGTTACACAATTTTAGGTGCATCTAATTATTCACCATGTTGTGATTAACTAATTTTTATTCTTCACATGTATGGACCATTCATTTTTTAAATCACTATCTAAGATCATCTTTATCAAAAATTAATTAAACTAGAGATCATTTAATTATCCATATGTATCAACTAAATGGAAAATTTCATTATGAGGATTGTAATTGTTATACCTAGACTGTCGATTTGTATGATTCATAGAAAGACCTAATTTTCTCCCTAACTAAACTATAGTAAGTAAACATATTTCACTGCATGCATGATGATACAATTAGAACATCTAACTCAAAACCAATATGTCAAAGGTTCAGCCTAATAAAAAATGGCATTTACTTGCAGATCAGTGGTCTCATGTTCGAATTCTTATGACACCTTGACAGTGTATGTGAGAAATCTCCTTCCCTGTAACTAGTTTAGACTATCACTTGTATTAAAAAAAAAAAAAAAAAAAAAGACATAAAACTATATATTGAGGTGACTGACTTGGTGGGCACTGGCCCCTCAAATATTGTTGTATAGACAATTATATGTTAGTGATATTGCAAAAATATTATAAAATTTCTCACAAATTCTTAAATGCCCACTATTTTCTTTGCTTCTCTTTCATTCTTATGTCTAAATTTATGTTGAATTGCATGTATTTGTTATGATAAAAGAGTGGTAGGTTATTCATACAAAAAATAAAGAAAAAAAATAGAGAACTAGAGATTTCTTAAAAAACTAGGTTGATTTGTCATAAAAGAAAGTGTTTGAATTTTTAAAGGTGCCTCTTTCTTAAATTCATGGCTCCGCCTCTGACTATAGCTGAGGACCATCTAACCAAGAAGACATCGGACATAGGTTTTAGTTGGCGTACACCAAGTCTCCCACCACAAAGAAAAAGTCCTTGGAATGATATGAAGTTGAACCTGGAATTTTTTTTCCCCTTTTTTTCTGGGGTCATTCGGGGGCCAGGGAAGTTGAAAAGTATTTTATTTTGTTCCTTCCTAAACTGCTACTGCTTCTCTACTTCTCCTTTTACAATCAAGCCTTTTTCTTCCAAGGCCAATTGCCTGCACCACATTTCTTTGTTTAATACCAACGTGCTGCTTCGAACAAGTTTCTTCGAGTCAAAAGTGTGCGTCATACATCACTTCGGCTGCTTTCCGTCTCCTTTCATCTGGTGCTCATCAGCTTCTATTCTTCAATAATCGCCAACGCCTGCCTTCCAGCTAATTACTATGGTCCACTCCATTTTAACTTTCTTCCTTTGAATTCCATCTTCCCTTCGACTTGGATCAATTTTAATCTTTTATAGAAGAGTCTATGAAATCTCTCATCAGGATCAACTTGGATAAAGTTGCTCTCACTTATAACATAGTTCTATTGTAATTGTAATACTAGCATTTTTATCGTGAAGCTTGTGTTTAGGGTTTGGATGGACCATCGAAAGCTAAACAAAACTGGGCTGTGGAAGGATATAATAGATTAGAACTTTGTGATATCAGTTCATATAGCTAGTGTATTATATATAATAGATCTTAAGGAAGTTGAGGTTCCACTTCAAAATCAATTGGCAGTGAAGGGAGTAGCCCAACTCCTTATAAACCCAGGCTAGGTCCCTTAATATTTCAATATGGGACAAACACTCTCAACACCTATCTGCACGTGTGGTGAAGTTTCAAACCTAACACGTGGACAACACATATTGAATGATGTAGGAGTATGTATGGCTGTTGAGCCCAACACGTGAAGCCTTACTATGATATATTATGAAAGGTTTGGAATTTCTTGGAGATCCCCTTGGTTTTTCTGTGCTTCTCACCCTCTTCAATAAAATGAAGACACATAACCATTTTGATATAATGTTATAATTTTGAAATACATCGCAGTAGTTCTAAAAATTAGAATTTATCAATTTAAAAAATCGTAATAATTTTCAAAACTTACATATAGATCTAATTTCACAACTTTAATTTTAAGATGTCGAAGTTAGAGATCTTCAGATAAGATTCAACATTAATTCTCAAATTATATTTGATCAGAAATTTTCGAACCACACCATTAGAAAATGGGGCAAAAGTCACGTGCCTTTCCTCATGTATTGGCTACATGTGTTGTACATTTGTGCTTTAAAAAAAATAAAAAATAAAAATATGGCACCCACAAAGGGCGTGGTCAATTTTAAATGTTGGAAAACGCACCCTTCTATTAGCCACAATTAATGTTAATTAACATATCTAAATTGTGCTCCATACACCTAGAGTGTTTGACCAGATATATCCACCCTCGAATTTTCCCTTGGAATTCTAAGGGATCTTGTGGTTGTCACATACTCTCTTTTTTTTTTTTGGGTAAATATCATTAGGTATCTGGGCCAGCTTGCGTGCACCTCGACTAATCCCCACTCACAGAACTGAGCATGCCGCTGGTCACCAAGTGTTGCAACTGCCTGAATTGGAACTGGAGAGCAAACCCAACCGAACTTCCGCTGAAAATTTGGCATTCATGGATTCATTTGGTATAGTTGATTTAAAAATTACAATCATTATTTACTTTAATCTTCGTGATATTAGTTTTAGCATATTTCATTGTAATTTAATTATGTTTTAAGGGACTTTTTAAGTGCCTAACTTGATGGTTCCATTTTAATTTAGTTATATAAATCAATATTTTTCCCATACTCCTTTGGGTTAACCAAGCCTGCTACCATTATGCAGTTAAGTTGTATTAGCCATTTGTGGCTATAGTTGTTGTCGGAAGACAATATTTCCCTTGAATTGATGATGTTGATGTACCCCTTCTGAAGTTGTACAATTTTCATACATGTATTGATTATTTGTGGCTAGATTATGAATATAATTTTCACTTGATGATAAAATAAACAACTAGCAACATTATATTTGTATTTATTTTGTTTAATTTTAATTAACAACTAGCCACCTTGATTTGGGGACCATTAAACTGCTAGCGAAGTCGACAAATACATTTGCTCATGTGATAATGATAAAAGTAGAACGAGAATATCTTTGCAACCAAAGGAATTGCAATTGCCCGTCTCCAAATGGTAAAAAGCATGACGCCTAGGTTTTCCTCTCTATCGATGTGAAAGAGATCATAACATCAAAGATGATGCAATGAAATGTACCACTGATGATAGCATGATGAAGGGAGAGAATATGTATCTAGAACATTGTTTTGGTCAACACAATGATATTCCTAAACATTTTTATATGTACAAAATTAATCACATATAGTAATTAAATAAATATTTCACTCTACAGACAACGAGGTTTAACCCAATAAAAAAAGGCATTGACTTATTGATTAGTGGTTTCAGGTTCGAACCCCCATGATACCCATGACATATTGATAATGTGTTTGTATGAAAAATCCACCTCCCTTTATAGTTTAGATTATCGCTTACATTCAAAACAAACAAAAAAATTTCACTCTACATTTAAGCTATGCTCATATATGTATTCTTAATTTTATTAGACAGTCTGACGTATCATCTTTTTAATGTCAATCTAATTACATATTCAAATAAGAATTCAAGTTGAAAGCTTTGACAATATAATAAACATTAATTTTTTTTTTTTAAAAAAAAAAAAACTATTTTCTATTAAGTAGAAGGTTTTCCTGTACAACTGCGTACTTAGAGTCAGAGACTAGCTTTGTTATTTTAAGTATTCTCAAGTAACCAACAACAATCTGATCCACCACAATTCAACCAAGAAAACCAAATTGGTCCAAACAAAAGACAGAGATACAAAAATTATCTACAACAAAGAAAAAGTCTTCGGAATTTGGAGGGAGCTGAAATTGGAATTCTCTTCCCTTGCTTGGATGATTGGATCCGGGCCAGGGCAGTTGATGATGAAAAATATTTTTATTCTCTCAATGCTTGGTGTCAATGCAGAAGATATGTGAAATTTATTTGCGACTTCATTTGAATTGTAGCCTATTCATTGCAAAATCGAATCACATTTCAAACATCACCAACGCAACATAAAATATCACAAGAACCAAGAATCGTCACCTTACCATATATCTAGACGGACGGCAATGTCATATCAAAGCCAAATAACTTTGCATGAAATTCTTGATCAACTCTCAGAGGTCATACCTCTTATGTATGGTTTTCAAGCTACAATGTCAACCAGTTGAAAGAGCACCTAGCCTAGTCTAGAAAGAACATATTGTATATATATATTCCTAAGACTTCATACGTTCAGATGTTTTTGATTCAGTATGTAATGACATTTTTACTCTAAGGATACTTTAGAAGATTCCTTTCTCTTTTACTGTAAATCATGATTGATAAGAAAATATGAATTCATACTTTCAGAAAAGAAGGCAAGTATTTTCCTTTATTTTAATGGGTATTTTTCCTACCCGGCGCTTCCTTTAAATTGTCAAAAAGACCAACTAATCCTTGAGGTAAATGGGAAAAGATTTCTATGATGCCAAATCGCAGTAAAGTAGAGAAAAATAATAATAAATATTTGGAATTTGTGAACATTTGTAGGTCGAAGCCTCATGATGACATTTGTAGACTAAGTCCTTTCTTGTTTACCAACCAAAACTAGAAATGCGTATATATAAATCGAGGAGATGACAAAGGGTTGCGATCACATAATCTAAGATTCTCTGTACATAATTTCAAAGTCACCAAGACTTTCTGTAAAATAATTAATATACTAATATATATTTCGAAATAAAAAGCTCCAACACGAGTTGACAATGTCATGCATATACTACGTCCAAACTATTTGAGGTAGATCAAGCTGGGAATTGCCTGATTATCAAATTAATGTATTTGAATTAGGGTTCTAATTCCCCTTTATAAACATTTATAAACTTCTAGAATGAAACATTTTACGAATATTTTACATAATAATACATGGTGATAATCATATTGAATTGGAGTTTGTACAAAAGATGAAGGTTTTTAATTTTATTTTTGCCTGAATTTAAGATAAAAATGTTGATGACATCCGAAGAAACATGCCAAAAGTGTGATTATTTTTCAGAGAATAGCCAAAATAAATGTTATTTTTTTATAGCGAAAATGACAATCTGTAAAGGACACTGCTTCCCTCCTTCCCTAGAAGATGACATTTCTACTTCTTATAGATCACAATTTGACATATTTACAAAAATAATTCGTCAAAAACACAAAAAGTAAAATCTCTACACATATGTCAAATGTCAAACAGTGATTGACAGAAAAGTAAAACTTCTTATTTTCATAAAAGGAGGCAAGTATATCTGTAAATTTGGAAAATGCAATCAGCTTGTCTGTTGTCAGGTGGACTTGATGTGGCTAACAATGCGTGCAATTAGAAACAAATGTTTTAATGACTCAATCATACAGCTCTAAAGGAAGAAGAAAAAAAACTCTTCCTGCTTCATGAAACTTTGAGGAAAAAAATGAAAATAAAGCTGTATACTTTATATCTATAGCACTGCCAATACAGTAAGATATGCTAAGAACTTGAGAAAGATCATGTTTACAATGCAGTACATGGCGTGCCAAGCTTCCACTACTTCAAATTATAATGCAACTCTTTAATTATTTATTTTAGTATTAATTAGTATACAAATATTGCGGGAAGGTGAAGCTGGACCTAAAAACAAACAGCCCGGAACCTTTTTCCCTATTTGGACCTATCGGCGTTCCCAAGTCGTCCATTTAACAATTAACAACTCCCACATATATTTGGGTGGAGTTGGTGATCTGAGAAGAAGAATAAATAAATAAAAAGATTTATTTAATTGTTAGTTGTTTACTCGGTCAACCAAATTCTAGTGTCCTAGCTAGGTGTTAGCTTATATCTATGTGTATATATATATATATATATGTATATTTTTATAAAAAAATATGTATATAGAGAGATTTGGTTGATGAACAGTTTCGTACGACTCATTCCGTATTGTATTTTAATAATTTTAATAATTATTTTTAAGTATCGTGACAATCTTTATGCAAAATAACGTTGGGTTTCTAAGCTTGATATTGATATGAATAAAAAAAATATAATAAAAAAGGCTTAATATTGGCATCCATGCATACGACGACCACATACCAATATCGTCTCAATCTTCGTATAGTCTTTAGTCTTCACCTCACCAGCCAAGTTCTAAATTTGTCAACTGTTTACATATAGAAGCAATATATATAATAGAGTCACCTCTCCACCCACCTAATGTCAAAGCTGAATATAAAACTCCACCTTGTTTTTTGTTTTTGTTTTTTTTTCCAGAGAAATATGGATTCTGATCTTGTTGAACGACGAGTATTACAGATTTAATTCAACTGCATATGTTGGATATTTGGATAATTTGGACTGGTGCTACTAACCAAACTTTTATCCCAAAATGACTGGCATTAATTCTGTGTCCCAGGCCAACAAGTGCTGAGGCAACCAACGCACCAAAGATATGAACACATGACCATCACCAATTTAAAATCCACTTGCCCTTTGCTCTTGTGGCATATTATTGAAATATAATGCGGTAATTTGGATGACTAAAGTCAGTAAAAATTTTTGATTTAAAAGATAATATTGCCACTTTGATTCATAAGCGACTAATCTTAACATGTCTAAAAAATTAAATTGACAATATGGTTCTGTAAATAATTTTTTTTATTTTTTACTACTAATCCACGCACGTTGATTGACTAATGCTAGCAAAACTCTTTAATTTATAGGATTATGTTTGCCATTTTGATTTATTTTTCTCCACCATACATCATACATGGGTGGTTGGGTGTCACTAAATTACCAAACCTCATGTACCAATGGCATGGCATTAGATGAGTATATGACATAAGGAGCCCACAAAATGACTCAAAAGAAATTGGAAAGGAAGTGGGTACGGCCGATCACATTTGAATACTATTCAAAGCAATCATGAAATATAATATTCTGACAATTTTAATAATTCTTTAAGAAAAATAGAGAATTTTCTCCCTCTTGTGCACGTATAAATATCCACAAAACTTATCAAAAGAAACAAATCACACCAGTCCTCCTAATCATACTTCCAAAATCTCTCCCTTTTGGCAAGGGAAAAAAAGAGAGAGATTTTGATTTCCAAGAATAAAGTAATGTAAGTGGGGAAAAGTAAAGAGAATAATTTTTCAAACTCCACCAACCCATTTCCTCTGTTCCCTGCTCAGTTTCCAAAGGAGAGAAACCAAACCCCTTCCCCCTTGTCATTCAGCAAACACCAAATAAGTATGTTCTTCATCCCTTGTTTGGTTGGCAAGAAAAGTTCACAAAACTCCCCCTTCAACTAAAAACCAAGAATTTGGTGTTGAACCCAGTTGAGGTATTCTGTTTCCTTATTTAGAAACCCAAATTTCAATTTTCTCATAAACCAAACAGAGCATAAAGCTATTCCATTTTTGCTAAATTCTTTTTCTTTCTTTTTTAACATTTCAGAAGGGTAGGTCAAAAATGGACGGAACAGAGAAAGTGAAAGGTTCACAATCACATGAGAGGCACCATAGCCATAGCAGAAGCATAAGCAGGAGTTTTAGCAGAGCAAGTTGGAGCATGGAAGAAGTGTTTGTGAGTGCCTCGCACTCTCGGAGAAATAGCCACGTGGATGAAGATGAAGAGGCTCTGAAATGGGCAGCCATTGAGAAACTGCCCACATATGATCGGCTAAGAACAAGCATCATCAAGTCCTGTGTGGAAACAGAACCTCAAGGACACCACCACAACAACAACAAAGTGGTGCATAAGGAGGTTGATGTTCTAAAGCTCGACATAAACGACCGTCAAAATTTCATTGACAGGATTTTTAAGGTTGCAGAGGAAGACAATGAGAAGTTCTTGAAAAAGTTCAGAAGTAGAATTGATAAGTAAGTTCTACCATGATTACACTTACGTGCAACCGGGTGTATATTTCTTTTTTTCTATATCTCTCATCTCTTCTTTTTGTTGATATTTAGTAGAAAACCATTTTTAATAACTCATTAAAACATTTACTCTTCGAGTAAATAATCACATCTCTCACAAAAGTGAAACTCACTTGCAGTCTCACTTATGCTAGAGACGAGACATAATTAAGAAAAAAAAAAGTTAAGTATATTATTATCGCTTCTCTTAATAGCAAAAATCTTTAAAAAAATATATGAATAAAACAGACGCAATGCGTATGCCTCTCGCATTAATGGATGCAGGACCCATTAATATTTGTAATTCATGTAACATTTCGGGGTAGAGGTTTTCGGCCTTTAGAATTTGTTACATGAGAGATTGATGATGCATCAACAATGTCATCCATGTATCATCACTTAGATATGGTTAAATTTTATTTACTTAATTAATTGCATGGTCGCTTTCATACATAATTTACCATTGATCGCTTTCGTTTGTCATTTCTTTGACCTTGATTAGAGGCCAAATGGAATATGAAGATGTGAAAAACAAAAACTAGCTTAAGTCGCTGTCTTGGTGAGCATAGTAGAAGGCTTGTGATGCAAGCCGAATACTAATTTATGAGTTCTATGTTGCTTAATATTGTGTCTCTTTCATTAATTTCTCAAGGGACAAACAAATTAGGTCAAGAAAAGAACTTTCAGGCTGCTCTTTTATTGTAAAGGGAATCAAATTGGAGCATATTAATTATGAGTTAATTTATTTATTTATTTATTTATTTGCTAATGTGTTATAATTGATTACAGGGTTGGGATCAGACTTCCAACAGTGGAAGTTAGGTTTGAGCATTTGACCGTTGAAGCTGATTGCCATGTCGGCACCAGAGCTCTTCCCACCCTCCCAAATGTTGCTCGGAACATTGCAGAATCAGCTCTTGGCTTAATTGGGATTAGATTGGCTAAGAGAACAAAGTTAACAATTCTCAAAGAAGCCTCTGGCATTATTAAACCATCAAGGTAAGGTTTACGGTAACTAATAATTCGAAATTAATAATTAGATGAGGTCATTAGTTATTGATTTTGATTAATTAGAGTTTTTTTAACCTTTTTTTTTTTTTTTTTTTGGGTTGTAGGATGGCCCTTTTACTAGGTCCCCCATCCTCAGGGAAAACAACCCTTTTGCTGGCACTAGCTGGGAAATTGGACCCAGGCTTGAAGGTCAGGGGTCAAAAGACACTGTTAATAAAATAGGGTTTATTACAATAATAATAATAACTTTTTTAAAAATTATTTATTATTTATAAATATTGAACAGGTTAAAGGAGAAATCACTTACAATGGGTACAAGCTAAATGAATTTGTGCCGCAGAAGACATCTGCGTACATTAGCCAAAATGATGTTCATACAGGAGTTATGACAGTCAAAGAAACCCTAGATTTTTCAGCAAGGTGCCAAGGGGTTGGTACTCGATATGGTAACTCACCAAACCCAAACTCAAACTCAAATTTGGCTCTCTTTATTTATTCATTCATTTATTTGTAATTTTGGAAATGAATTTGATAATAATTGTTAAAATTATATTCGTTGGGTTTTATATATGTAGAACTTCTTTCTGAGCTTGCTAGAAGAGAAAAGGCCGATGGAATATTTCCAGAGCTAGAAGTAGACCTTTTCATGAAGGTATATAATATTTATAGTCATAAGATTTATTTATCCAACATCCAAACGTCTGTGTAGGAGAATTTCCATCTAATATGTAATCTATTTTATTTTTTTTTGGCAGGCTACTTCAATGGGAGGAATTGAGAGCAGTCTCATTACTGATTATACTCTAAAAGTAAGTATTTCTTAATTATATATTTTTTTTCTTCAAATTAATTATTAAAGGTAGTGACAAAAAAAAAAAAAAAAAAGTGCCAGTGCCACCGCCTTGGTTTGCTTTTATATTAATTACGAAGAGATTTTCCACAACCAGATCATGAATGAAAGGCACAGGTCACCAACAATACCAAGTCAAATTAGTTTTTGTTTTCGACAAAATTTTCTCCTCACACACCTACTTTGCTGACTGCTGTCTATCTGAACAGTCTTGGATAATGAGGGCCCTTCTTTGCACTTTGGTTGGTGACCAACCATGCTTTTAATACCAATTTACTAAAACACCCTTTACAATATCTTGCTAATTAAAATAGTGATGAAGCGCATGACCTCATGTAATTGCGGACATGATTTTGGATTGAATTTGGAACAGATTTTGGGGCTTGATATTTGCAAGGATACAATTGTTGGAGATGAGATGCAGAGAGGGATTTCTGGTGGGCAGAGAAAACGAGTTACCACAGGTCAATTCCCACCTTCGTTTTTTTCTTTTGATTTTATTAACAAAAATGGGGTCCCTGTGTTTGAATTTTCTTTGTCTTTGAGAAAAGCATGTCTCAAATTATTATAAAGGATCCCCCAATCCAATTAAAATAAAAATATTTTATAGGAATAGAATTTCTAACTATTGCAGTTGAAAATTTAAAAAGAAAAAGGGACCCCCTTCTTTTTGTTTTTGTTTTGTTCTCCGTAGAACAATCCCTCTTGAGTCTTGAAGGGTCTTTCTTGGACAGGAAATATTTTATGAAGAGCAATTTAACGATTTTTTATTATTATTAACAGATGAGTGGAGAATCAAACTTGTGAACTCTTCCGAGTTTCAACGATGAAAAGAGTAATTCAACTACTTACGTGATACAAATAGAATTTATGAATTCCTTCATCTTTCCAAAGGACCATAGGACCATAAGTTGTTGCTAAATCAATTCGAATGCCCTAATGGACCAATATAAATCCTACAAGACATACCTTAATTTATTAATAAGTAGATTCTAATGTATATATTGATCATATGAAGACAACTTTAAACAGTTAATTTTTTCAGGTTTTTTTTTTCTTTTTATGTTGATTAATTAAATTTATTATTGTACCGTCAAAATTTTCTAAGAAAATGAAAAATGAAAAATCTCAAATTAGGAGTCATAGTATATTATAAAATAAATATTTCATATAAACTTCATATGTGCAATTTTTTTTTTTTCATAAATGTTTTCTTGTATTAAAAAAATATTTAAATGTGCGTGTACAATTACAATGTGTTGACAAGCTCAAATTAATATGGTGAAATACAGGTGAGATGATTGTGGGGCCTACTAAAACGTTGTTCATGGATGAGATCTCAACGGGCCTAGATAGTTCCACGACATTTCAAATAGTGAAGTGCCTACAACAAATTGTACACATCACTGAGGCCACAATCTTGATGTCCCTACTCCAACCTGCTCCTGAGACGTTCGATCTCTTTGATGACATCATCCTTCTATCGGAAGGCCAGATTGTCTACCAGGGCCCACGTGATAACATTTTAGAGTTCTTTGAGAGCTGTGGATTTCGATGCCCCGAGCGAAAGGGAACCGCTGATTTCTTGCAAGAGGTAAAATCTTGATAGGTCTGACTTAATAAATATGATAGGTTGTGATCAGTGGTTGAGATGTTGTGGTTTGGTTTGGTTCGGTTTAAGTTTTAAATCATATGTTGAATAATGAAACATCGCAATTTGAATTAAACGTAGTAAGATAAACAAATTACACTAATTCATTTAATGATCGGATTGGTTCAGTCAGATCACTTTCTAAGCAATTAAGCAATTTTTTTAGAGAGATATGTCATTCAGATACGAATACCTTAGCGATTTTATTTTATTTTTTCATATTAAAAGGTTAATATCAATGCTGAGATGAAATAGTAAAACGATGATACCAAATAAGAAGATGTCATTGTTAAAATAAAATAATAATAATATGGCAGCTTAGTTCGGTTTAGACAATTTCTAAATAAGTCAAACTAAACTAATTGCAATTTGGCTCGACTCTGTTCAATATTACATTTTTAGTGTAAAAACGAATCAAACATATCCGGGTCTGATTGGATCGGTTTGAATGGTTTAAACAGTTTGAACAGTCCATGCAATTGTGCTAATCTAAATCCATAATTTTGATGGGCCAATTTTCCAACCCATAACTGTATTAAACTTTCTCAGGTTACATCAAGAAAAGACCAAGAACAATATTGGAATGACAGAAGGAAGCAATACAGATACGTATCAGTTACAGAATTTGCAAACAGGTTCAAACGCTTCCATGTGGGCATGAGGCTCGAAAATGAGCTCTCAATCCCTTTCGACAAGCCTCGCGGCCACAAAGCAGCTCTTGTGTTCACAAGATATTCAATACCCAAAATGGAGCTTCTCAAGGCCTGCTTTGACAAAGAACGGCTGCTCATTAAGAGGAACTCCTTCGTCTACATCTTCAAGACGGTCCAAATTATAATAGGTGCATTTATAGCCTCCACCGTTTTCTTGAGGACCGAAATGAACACTAGGAATGAAGATGATGCAGCAGTTTATGTTGGTGCACTTATATTTTCCATGATCGTTAACATGTTCAATGGTTTTGCTGAGCTCTCTTTGACCATTGCAAGGCTCCCTGTGTTTTACAAGCACAGAGACCTACTCTTCCACCCTGCTTGGACTTTCACTGTCCCAACTGTCCTGCTTGGGATTCCTATATCCATCTTGGAATCTTGTATTTGGATAGCCATTACATATTACACCATTGGATTTGCACCAGAAGCTAGCAGGTACAAAATTTGTATGCTTCATCTCATTTATGTCTTTGGTTTTTCAAGGAACTCTGAGTTTGAATATGTCAAAATATTTGCAGATTTTTCAAGCATCTATTGTTGGTATTTTTGCTCCAACAAATGGCTTCTGGGATGTTTAGGCTTATTGCAGGAGTCTGCAGAACCATGATCATATCGAACACTGGGGGTTCTCTCACCGTGCTCATTGTTTTCATGCTTGGAGGTTTCATAATTCCTAGAGGTTAGCATGAAACTGAATATTGAATGTAGTTGTCAAAGCAGTCAAAAACCTACAAAAGATGAGCACGGTTAGTACTTCACTGAATCATCAATGAGTTTACTTCATTTTTTACAGGTGAAATTCCCAAGTGGTGGATTTGGGGATACTGGGTTTCACCTATGACATATGGCTTCAATGCTATGACTGTAAACGAAATGTATTCTCCGAGGTGGATGAACAAACTGGTATGCCATACAAGGCACTTCCTTGCATGCATCATAGATAAGCTAGATTTGTTTAACAAAAAGGTTAGATTCTAAAATGGATTTCATTGTGTTGCAGGCTTCAGATAATGTTACCAGCTTGGGTGTGGCAGTGCTAAATAACTTTAATGTTTACCCTGACCAATACTGGTATTGGATTGGAGCTGCCGCTATTCTTGGGTTTGCAGTTCTCTTCAACGTCCTTTATACGCTCGCGCTTATGTACCTAAACGGTAAGAATCAACATTCCTTTTATGTCAAACACGGATTTTCTTCTTTTATTTGTTGTTTCAAAGTGAAGATTTTAATGCTCTTGTTTCAATAAACTAGCTCCCGGAAAGCCACAAGCCATAATATCCGAAGAAGTGGCAAACGAAATGGAGGCAGACCAAGAAGAATCAAAGGAAGAACCAAGGCTTAGAAGGCCCCCGTCAAAGAAAGACTCATTTTCTAGATCTTTATCTTCTACTGATGGAAACAACTCAAGTAAGAAACAGAAAACTCTTGGCAATTGAAATGTGAAAATAATTTGTTGTCCAAGTTTCTTATTGGACTGAAAAATCTTTTAGGAGAAATGACAATCCGGAGAATGAGCAGTCGATCCAATGCCAATGGACTAAGTAGAAATGCTGATTCATCTCTTGAAATCGCCAGTGGTGTTGCCCCGAAGAGAGGAATGGTTCTACCCTTCACTCCTCTTGCAATGTCCTTTGACAGTGTTAATTATTATGTGGACATGCCCAAGGTAAAAGATATTTCTTTTTCCCTCTACACTCTTTATGAACCTGAAACATCATATTATATTCCAACTTCACTACTTTGCACAATAACAGGAAATGAAGGAAGAAGGAGTGGCAGAGGACAGGCTGCAACTACTTCGTGAAGTAACTGGTGCATTTAGGCCTGGGGTCTTGACTGCTCTAATGGGGGTCAGCGGGGCTGGGAAGACAACTTTGATGGATGTCTTAGCAGGAAGAAAGACCGGTGGGTATATTGAAGGGGACATTAGAATTTCTGGGTACCCTAAGAAGCAAGAAACGTTTGCAAGAATTTCTGGTTATTGTGAACAAACAGATATCCACTCACCCCAAGTCACTATCAAAGAGTCACTGATTTACTCAGCTTTCCTTAGGCTCCCTAAAGAAGTCAACAATGAGGAAAAGATGGTAAAATCATGCCCTGCAATACTTCTCCGAGCAATCTATAGCGTGATTATTTAAATTCTGAAATGCATGCTCTTTGTTTTATGATAATTGCAGATTTTTGTAGATCAAGTGATGGAATTAGTCGAGCTAGACGGTCTCAAAAATGCTTTAGTGGGGCTTCCAGGAATTTCAGGGTTGTCAACTGAACAAAGAAAGAGGTTAACAATTGCAGTTGAGCTTGTTGCTAATCCCTCAATCATTTTCATGGATGAGCCAACATCAGGTCTTGATGCAAGGGCAGCTGCAATTGTTATGAGGACTGTTAGAAACACTGTGGACACAGGGAGAACAGTTGTCTGCACAATTCATCAGCCTAGCATTGATATCTTCGAGGCCTTTGATGAGCTGCTACTGTTGAAGAGAGGAGGACAAGTTATCTACTCGGGACCCTTGGGCCGCAATTCTCACAAGATTGTCGAATATTTTGAGGTATTTTGCCTTCCGAAACTTTTTCATTTTCTTAATGTTGCACAAACAAATAAACAAATGCAGTATTATCTAAGTCCGTACTTATTGATCTATTCCAGGCAGTTCCTGGTGTGACAAAAATCAAAGAGAAGTATAATCCAGCCACATGGATGCTAGAGGCGAGCTCGGTATCAACTGAGCTTCGGCTTGGAATGGACTTTGCTCAACACTACAAATCATCTTCCTTGCACCAGTAAGTAAAAAACAAACCAAAAAGTTTAGAAATACTAATAGTTTGTAGGGTCCAGAATTTGGCTGACTTTTGGGAAATGTAAATTCTTCTCTATGACCAGGAGAAACAAAGCTTTAGTAAAGGAGTTGAGCACACCACCAGCAGGAGCAAAAGACCTCTATTTTACGACTCAGTATTCTCAGTCATCATGGAAGCAGTTCACGTCTTGCCTCTGGAAGCAGTGGTGGACTTATTGGCGAAGTCCTGATTATAACCTTGTTAGATTCTTTTTCACCTTGGTAGCTGCACTTCTGCTTGGAACTATTTTCTGGAAGGTTGGCACTAAAAGGTATGCGCTTATCTCTGCTTAACTAGTTCAAAACTTCAAGTAGGGCTCTTTTTGCTACAGAAAAAAACCTCCGAGAGTTTACATATACTACTGAGCTATTTGTCTTTGTTCCATATTCAGAGAAAGCACAGCTGATCTTTCCATGATTATTGGGGCTATGTATGCTGCTGTGCTTTTCGTTGGAATCGACAACTGCGGAACAGTTCAGCCAATTGTTGCTATTGAACGAACAGTTTTCTATCGAGAAAGAGCTGCTGGGATGTACTCTGCATTACCTTATGCACTGGCACAGGTAAGTGAGGGGCCTTATATGCTTACAGTAACTAAAATTTTACACAAATTAATCATCCAATTCACAAGACATTATTATATCATAGTTTTGTGCTATCAAATTGTCCACCTCAATCTAACTGATTCAAATAAAACCATATATATGGCTTGCAGGTCATTGTTGAAATACCATATGTGTTTATTCAAACTACATATTATACAGCGATAGTGTATGCTATGGTGAGCTTCCAATGGACAGCAGCAAAGTTCTTCTGGTTCTTCTTCATCAACTTCTTCTCATTCCTTTACTTCACATACTACGGAATGATGACCGTTTCCATCACACCAAACCACCAAGTAGCAGCCATATTCGCAACTGCATTTTATTCGGTCTTCAATCTCTTCTCAGGTTTCTTCATCCCAAGACCCGTAAGTAGTAGTTTTCTTCTTCCCACAAGCACCTACTTTCAAATTCAATTATAAAAAAACTCATGTGATTTCTTGGTTAACATTACCAAAATGGTGACCAAGTAATCGAAACTCATTAAACGTATGCTAATGCGAAGTTCTTTACTTTGGAATTTTCAGAGAATACCCAAGTGGTGGGTTTGGTATTACTGGATCTGTCCAGTGGCATGGACAGTGTATGGATTGATAGTGTCGCAGTATGGTGATATTGAAGACACCATTAGAGCACCTGGGATCACACCTGACCCTACTGTGAAAGGGTACATAGAAGACCATTTTGGATATGATCCAAACTTCATGGGACCAGTGGCTGGGGTTCTGGTTGGCTTCACACTCTTCTTTGCCTTCATGTTTGCCTACTGCATAAGGACACTGAACTTCCAAGTTAGATAGAAACATTCTTGTTATATTGTACGTGTTATATATGTTACAGAAAGTGAGACATGTAAATATATGTAAGAATGTACCCCAAGAACAGGGGGCAATGCTTTAAGCATGATGAATTGTTCTCTTGAGAAAGTAAGTGAGTTATATATATATATATATATATACCTTTTGTTTAAAGTTGCTGATTTTTTGTTACCGATGATGAAGATGAGTTTAGTTGACAGCTCCTTTAGATTGTATTTGAAATGTTAAGGGTCTATCTTGTAATTTGTTTGTATTCCTACGCCACGCGAGACCTAACTATCACATAATCTTCCCCATATGCCGGAAATTCCAAAGCCACATATAAGGTCTGTCAGCACGCCGGATAACCTATGCCAAGTGTAACCTAACAATCATATCATCTCCCCATACGTCGGAAATTTCAACGCCACGTATGGGGTCTGTTCTCGCGCTGGATAACCTACACTACGTGGGACCTAACAATCACATAATCTCCCCATATGCCGGAAATTCCAACGCCAAATATGGGGTCTGTCAGCACGCCGGATAACCTACACCACGTGTAACCTTAATATCATAATATCTCCCCATACGCCGGAACTACCAACGCCACGTATGGAGCCTGTCCGCACACCGGATAACCTCCGCCACGTGGGACCTAACAATCACAGGGTGGTACTTAGGGTAGTGCGTAGAGCACTTCAAACTGACATACTCTCACTTATCTAAACTAATACTAGAGGTATTCCCATTTTAGTGATACCAATCTATAGTAGACTGCAACCTAATTTAGTCAGGACAATAATATTATTTTTAGACCAACGATCATGCACATGAACATAAATTTCATAATTTTCATTATTAAAATAATATCTAAGAGATTCCTACAATAATAATAAACACTATAAAAATCTCAACCTAGTCAACACAGCTCAACAACACTCAAGACCTTTCACTAGGGTCATTATAATCCTCCTAGCAAGGTAAAACTACCTCGGAAGACTCACGGTCAACTAAGGGTCAAATTACCCATACTTGGTCAAACGGGCCCACGGGCCCCATGACCTTCAAATTTCGATTCAAGCCTATCGAATGTTCCTACGGGTCCTACAAGGTTTAGGGCACTTGTCCTGGAAGTTTGGTCCAGATCAGACGGTCAGATCGCTCACGATCGCACGATCAGACGGTTACTATAAACCTAGCCCTAGGGTTGGCATTTTCGGAGTATCCGGAACTACGTTTTACGATCCGTTGAATCCTAAATGATCCTGAGGATGTCCAAACTAACATATAATAAATCTAAGACTATCCAACGGTTCAAACCTATCGAACCCAGATAACACATAATATGTAAAATCCGTTCGATAGTCAAACGACGTCCGAATCGAGATCCCCGCAAAATCCTACGCACTCATGACAACCTGAGGAGCTCATCAGGACAAACTGTAGCTTTACCACCCTTGCCTACGCGCCGCCACATGCTCCGGCAGCGCATGGGTGTGTAGAGTAAATTCTGGTGACGGTAAAACTCCACACCACCGCTCACCCTTCCCATCCTAGATAATACTCGAGACAAGGATCACTTCGTTCAACTACGGGGAGGTCCAATTAGGACGGCAATTGGCCGGAATTTCACTTTGAAATCCAGCCAAAACCTAGGTTTTAAAATTGGTTTTCTAGACAGCAAATCGATCCAATCCTATCCCATAGACAGCTAGAGCTCAGAAAATAGATAAGAAACCATACCTCACCCGATAGAATTGTGGCCGGAGGAGAGAGATCGAGTGGTGAGAAGTTCTGTCAAAACCATCTCATTTTCGACAGATTTCGACGAGCACAGTGGACGGAGATGGCGGAGACCAGTCGGGAAAGGACGAGGGAGAGGTGGGGGTTCGAACGGGACCGGTCTCGAGGCCGGTCGTTGACTGTGGCGACGGCGACAGCCTTGGAGGGTGGCAGTTGTGAAAACAAAGGGGAGGGGGGTTGTTCGTGACGGGAGAGAGAGAGAGAGAGAGAGAGAGAGAGAGAGAGAGAGAGTTTTTCAGTTTTTTTTTATGAAAAACTTATTTTGACGGTTTTTCCACTGGCCATGTTTTGATCGTAACTTCTTCGTTACAACTCCGAATCAAACCTACCGCGTATCTTTGAATTCGTCTCACGACCTACTCAAAAATATCAGTAGTGGTCCCAAACTCCTTCGGGATAAAAAAAAAACCAAAATACCCCTACCCTAAGGGCAGCATGCACAATATAATTTCATGCAATACACACAAATGGCCTTCGGCCTTCCAATAAATCTTAAACAACTACCCAACAAATCAAATACCCCTTTATGACTAATAATAGTCTGCGGCTGCACCTAACAACCTTAGGCTGCCTACGTACCCTCACCGAGGGATCAAGCCACACGTAGTTCTTCCATAAAACCCAATTCCACACTTAGGCGATACCTCATTTCATTTCTCTGTATTTCACATAATCTCCCCATACGCCGGTACAACCAACGCCACGTATGGGGTCTGTCAACACGCCGGATAACCTACGCCACGTGCGACCATACCATACTATCCTAATATCTCCCCATACGCCGGTACAACCAACGCCACGTATGGGGTCTGTCTCAACGCCGGATAACCTACGCCACGTGAGACCTACACGTCATATCACATAACTCCCCATACGCCGGTACAACCAACGCCACGTATGGGGCCTGTCCCAACGCCGGATAACCTACGCCACGCGGGACCTCAACATCATATCACAAATCTCCCCATACGCCGGTACAACCAACGCCACGTATGGGGCCTGTCGACACGCCGGATAACCTACGCCACGTGCGACCTCAACACAATATTACAATAACTCCCCATACGCCGGTACAACCAACGCCACGTATGGGGCCTGTCTCAACGCCGGATAACCTACGCCACGTGAGACCTGACTTTCACTTGGTGGTGCTTGTAGTGAAACCAAGATCCAGGGAGATACCTAAGGTAGTGCGTATAGCACTCCAACTAACATTCTAGACTCTTTTGTACCCTTGTACAAACATATATATATCATTATATTTTAATACTAATATTGCGTAAACCCTAATAATAGTCTAGCACCAGATAATCCCCCTGGGAAGGTGAGATTACTCCGGGAGACTCACGGTCAACCAAGGGTCAAACTACCCTAACCCTGGTCAAACGGGCCCACGGGGACCACGACCTCCAAACTCCGATCCGAAAGTTCCTACGGGTTTTATAAATTATAGGACACTTGTCCTACCAGTTTGGTTCAGATCGGACGGTCGGATCGCTCACGATCGCACGATCTAACGGTTAATATAAAATATAGACTTTAAAATATTAAATCGGAACATCCGGGGCTCCGATTCACGATCCGTGAATTCCTCCACGATCCTAGAAATACCTAGTTTAACATATATTAATTTCGGGACCATCCAACGGTCCCAACCTATCGAACCCGGATAACGCCCAATAGGCGATATCCGTTCGATAGTCAAACGACGTCCGAATTGAGATCCGCGAAATCCTACGCGCTCGTGACGGCACGAGGACCTCAAAACTGACCAGAGACATGCCGCCACCCTCGCCCACGCGCCGCCACACGCGCGGGCAGACCGGGTGTCCAAAGCGATTACGGTCCGTCGAAAAATCTTGGAACCGAGACTCCAAACTCCTACCCTAGGTAAAACACCCCATTTGGAGTCACTTTTGTTCTTGGACGACCCCCAAAAAGTGGCCGGAAATGGCCGATCACGGCGGCCGAAGTTCGGCCGATTTTCAATTCGAAAATCGAATTGGTTACGCTAAAAATTGATCTAAACCCAACCCACCAGCAGATAGAGCACGAGAAATAGATGAAAATCCATACCTCACTCGACTGATTTGGTTGAGAAACGGAGGAGATCGAATGGCTTGAAGTTTGGATGAATTCCGGCGAGAAATCGCCAGTTTCCGGCCGATAGGCGGCGGTCCAAGGCCGGCGACTGGTCACGGGAGGAAGGCGGCGACGTGGCGAGTCCAACGGGACCGGTGGCGACGGTCGCCGTGCTCCGTGGTGGCGGCGAGCTGGAGCTGAACGGGGGAGAGAGAGAGGTCGCGGGAGAGAGAGAGAGAGAGAGAGAGAGAGAGAGAAAAAAAACCAGATTTTTATAAAAATCCCATTTCGAAATATTTACGATTGTGCCACTGGGATTCTTTTGACCATATCTCTCTCGTTACAACTCCGATTCGAGCCCACTACGTGTCTATGAACTCGTCTCAGCACGACCTATCCAAAAATACAAGTCACGGTCCCAAACTCTCTCCGGTTAAAAATGTGACTAAAATACCCTAAAATAATTAAATAATTAATTACGGGTTAAATTCGGGAAAATTTGGGGTCGGGGTGTTACAGACTACCCCCCTTATAAAAATTTCGTCCCCGAAATTTCCTACCGGTCACTCGAAGGGTTATGAGCATTGGGCCCGCATCTACTACTCGGGTTCCCCTGTTTTTCTCTAAAAGCTAAACGCTTCCATTTGTGATTTGATTCTCTTTTAGCTCTCTCACTAAAAGAGGATCCGCGTTCTTTGACTTGTTGATATTTTCCTTCTTTCTTCAGAATCGATAGGCAGCATTGCCAACACGATGCTTTGAAAGGAAAATCAGAAAGGATCATTTTTACCGAATTGTAATTATCATCGATCTCTCTCGGCTACGATCCATTTCTGATTCTGATGAAAGATCACTACCCAGACGTGCTCACAAAAGAGGAGACCCCCAAGTACTCTCCATCTCCATAGGTAGGATTACTCAATTCATTTGGGTCTCATCCTTGAATTTGACCACTTTATCCCACCACACACGAGCCTCTTTCTGAAAGAGAATCAAGGCTGTCATGATCTCTTCCACACTTGTGATTTCGATTATACTAACGCCACCTCGCAAACCTTGGATCCCTTGATCCAATGTCGAAGAGTTGCCCGCCCCCAAGAGGCCGTGCTCTCAGCATCTTCGACTCGTTGCTTAAGGCACACAGTCGAAAATTAGCAACATGCTCAGGCAATGGAGGATCCCTAGAAGCGGGTTGATCAACACTCTATCCTCCCGCCCATGCGGACTCAACGTCGCAAAGGTGCCATTCCGAGATGGAACCTATTTTGATCCCCACAATTTAAGGATGCACATAAGGTGCAAGGTCCATAGGAAATTGAACCTAGAGCTCTGATACCAAACTGTCACACCCCGGATCGGCTCCGCCGTAGCAGGATATTGTCCGCTTTGGGCCTGGCTACATTCTCACCAGCCCGCACGGTTTTGTTTCTGGGAGCTCACGAAGCAACTTCCCAGGGTGGTCACCCATCCCGGGATTGCTCCAGCCTCCAACTCGCTTAACTTCGGAGTTCCTACGAACCCGAAGCCAGTGAGCTCCCAAAAGGCCTCCCACTATTTGGATGCGAGGTGTGCCATATAAGGCACATCACCCCCTCTCCGTTTGGTCGATGTGGGATCTCACAGACATGGCTTCTTAGCTTGAACTTTGAAACTCTCTCTTAGTGTGAATCTAATATCTTTTCCATTAACACAAGCATAATATCTTATAACCTGTTTAAACTCATTCCCAATTGCAAACATCATGCCTAACCTAAACTGTGGATTCTTCATATCATATCACTCCTAAATTGAGTGAAGTTAAGTAACTTCCTCCTTCGTTTACCACCATTTTCTTCACCCTCAAAATCTTCTTCACCACCATTGTTAAATTCTTCTGAATTTTCAGACCTCTATTTCAACATCCCCAAACTCCAAATTTGGGAAGGCTACAACACTACTTGAGACATTGACATTGCTTCCTTCATTAGCCTCTATAATGTCATAAAAAAGATTATCATCCTCAGCATCACTTGCTCATAGTCAGAATCTTCATATTCAAAATCCTCATCTTCTACACCTATATCATTTAAGTTCTCTAGGTCCATATTAACTACATTCTTAGCATTCACACCTTCACCAAGTTTTGGTTCTTCTTGATTGAGGTTTGACTCCACACAATCATTGATTGCAACTTGACTCAATATTTGGGACAAAGTTGTCATCAACTACGTACACAATTGCCACTCTATTTTGGGGGCAATATATTAACTAAAGCCCAAAAATCAGAGTCATTCTTCAATTTCCTACATGCCCTTCCATTTGGCTATCTATAATAATATTTTGAAGTCTTGTTGTACCCTAAACTCTCAGCACAATCCTCAATATCGCATTTTGACATCAAATCTTGATTTAAATTGTCATACCAAGCCACATGCCTAGCAACATACTTCAAGTTCCCATCACATTGCTCTATAAAGTGACCCCCATGGTGAATTTCCATGGTAAATAAATCACAATCACCTACACAAACACACAAATTAACATTTATCTAAAATATAATAGTTGCAGCCGACACATCCCCACACAACAAAGTAAGTGACTTGCAAAAGGACAATACATGTTAATGCAAAGCACAAAAACAAAGCAAAAGAACATAAAGAAAGAAAAAATGATCACATGAATCAAATCTCTCATTGTCATATAAAAAGCAAAAACTTCAGAGATTCCCAAGTAGAAAGCAAAGCTTTACCGTAGTTTGGAGGGTCCCCAGTGACTCTGTAGCATAGAGTCACGATCAATCCCAATGTCACTGACAACTCCTAGATATGCCTTAAAAAAAAATTCGAAACCCTAAAGTCTAACTGTTGTTTAGGCGTAAAAGTACTGTTCTTGACTTTTGTCCCTTTAATTAATTTATTTTTTGTTTTGAAAAGGCTTTACAAATGTTTACATATTGAAAAGATTAAAATATTCTTGAAAATAGATGAAAAATTGGATGACGTTAAGGTCAGATGACAAATCATGGATTTTGAAAACTTAAGGTGATATTTTGCTTAAATTTTTCTTTAAGATGACAAATTGAAACTGATGTACAAATTTAGGTGGCATTTCTATAAAAATCTCATTTATAAATGCAATCTCCCTAGCGTTTGGCAAAAATAAAATAAAATAAAATTAAATTAAAGAGTCTATTGAAGCAAAAAATATTCAAGTAGCAAATAAATCTTTTCAAATTGCCACATAAGTCAATAAATTTTAATTTAAAAAGTTTAATTTGTTACTACTATTGGAGATGCTCTAACTATTGATGTGGTGATCAAATCAAATCAAAGATTACGGACAATAATTGAAATAAAAGAAGATTAATGGCAACCTAAATAAATGAGGAAACTATCTAGGCCTCTAAATTGAATTGTTCCCTTTGGGAATTAAAGATGCCATTTATGATGACGATGACATTTGTTGAGCAGCATTTTGGGTCATGCAGATCTAGTCATAATACATGTAAATAAAATAAAATAAATTCTCAAATTACCAAAAATATTCCCACACACAACACAACACAATTGCAAGTGACATGGAATTCATCAAATATAAATTGAGACCCTTGGGGTCCACTGAATAATAAAGATTTGGTGAAGCCTGATGACTCTGTGTAGATGACTTTCTTGTTTACCAGCCAAAACTACACATTGCAAACACATATATGCAAAGTTGATGAAGAGGTGACGAAGTGTTGCAATCAAACTAAACAATGTTTGCGTAGATTTCAAAGTCACCAAAACTTTCTGCAATATTGTCATGCAGATTACCTACAACTAATATGTGAGCTAAGAATCAAGTATTCATGTACCAATGTCAAATGGGTTTTAATGTAAAATAAAAAAACAATTCCAAAGATAAAAAGATCTCAAAGTTGAAAAAGGAAAAAAATTCTACAACATATTCACAATATGAAGAAAGAAATGAATTCAAAACAAAAGGAAAGAAATTACAAGAACTTAACAAATAAAGAAGAAGATTTCGTCACTTGATTTTGTAGCTAATATGGTAGCTACTAATTTAGCAAAGATGGAATATGTTTATTCAAATCCTTCTAATTTGATTTTGTATTTTTCCTTTTTCTGTTATACATAGAACTGGTTTTGATATCTACGGTTATAAGATCTGCCGAGGATTTTCTTTGTAAATTTGTTTCATATTTTTAAAAAAAATTAATTGGTAGCAAATCTGGTGATGCAAAATGCATTGAATCATGTATGAAACTTGGAAGGATGGATTTGTAATGTGACATGGAATAGGTAATTTTGACACATTGCAACCATGCAATGCAACATAAAAGCCTTTAATATATATACATATGGACAAGCCAATGGAAGCCACCAAGTGGAATTGCAGTGCACAACTTCTTATGTAATTTGAATACCAACAGTCTCTTTAATTAAAAGAAAATAATCTTATTGAAAATTGTTGGTCTCTTGTGCATGTTTAAATAGGCACAAACTTTTCCAAGCAGAACAGAGCAGAGGGTCTTGCATTGCATTGAATTGCACCAGTCCTCTGCATCACCTGCAAAACTGAAAGATTTTAATTTCCAAGAATTTGAGCAGAGAAAGTACATAAAACCAGTAAGTGCTCTCATTTCAATTGAAATGCTGTATTTCTATAGCCAATTTCAATCACCACTTACATCAACCTCGGTTTCTTGAACATATATTTCAATTATTTTTTACAACAATATTGGAGCAGTCTAGCCATCAAGTTTCTTAATTTATGATCTGGGAAAGTTCCATTTTCTCTATATTCATTTGGTTTCAGGCAAGGAAATTAAAAGAAGAAAAAAAATGGAAGGAATAGAGAAAGCCAAAGGGTCTTCAACAGAAATCTACCATAGCTTGAGCAGAAGAAGAAGCAGAAGCAGAAGCAGGGGGGTGAGCATGGAGGATGTGTTTCTAAGCACCACGCCCTCTCGACGAAACATTCGAATAGATGAAGACGAAGAAGCTCTGATATGGGCAGCCATTGAGAAATTGCCAACATATAATCGGTTAAGAACAAGCATCATCAAGTCCTTCGTCGAAACCGATGATGATGATGCTCAAGGAAATAAGACCAACAAAGTCATACATAAGGAAGTGGACGTTCTGAAGCTCAACATAACCGACCGTCAAACATTTATTGACACTACTTTCAAGGTTGCAGAAGAAGATAATGAGAGGTTCTTGAAAATGATCAGAAGTAGAATTGATAAGTAAGTTCTTGTTCTGTATCTCTTAAGTTCTTGTTCTTGTTCTAAACTGAATATTTTAGGTTTTGTTACAATCTTTTTAGGCGGCTAAAAGATTGGTGTCATAGTAATTTTTGTATATTCGGGTACACCACGTGGCTGGTGTACTATCTAATAGACATGGAGTGGAAATATTGTTCATTTCGGCCAAATGATAGTTTTTGGTCTATGTGGTTTGGCCGAAGTTCTACTTTGGTACGTGTAGTTTCAAATTTTCGCGACTTTAGGCCTCTAGCTTACTAGAACAACGACTTAATTTGGTAAAAAAAAAAAATCGACATGTGTTTTCCCTTTACCCTAATAAACTTTTGCGTAAAAAGTGCATGGAACATTGTACATGGAATTAATAATTTATTTATTTGCTCATATTGTAATTGATTTCAGGGTTGGGATCAAACTTCCCACAGTGGAAGTTAGGTTTGAGCATTTGACGGTGGAAGCCAATTGCCATATTGGCACCAGAGCTATTCCCACCCTCCCAAATGTGACTCGGAACATCGCAGAATCAACTCTTGGTTTAATAGGGATCAAAGTGGCTAAGAGAACAAATCTAACAATTCTCAAGGATGCCTCTGGCATTATCAAACCATCAAGGTAAGGTACATCATATGATAGCAGCTTTTAGGCTGCTAGGGGTTGGGTTTAAAATTCAATTTCACTAAATAGTTACTTGCTTCCATTATTCCTATAAACTATTGGAAAAAAAATTGTGTGCGTACAAATTATTCATCACATGTTCCTAATCAGTGCATAATTGAAGTTACTAGGGGTGGTTTCAGTTCGGTTGGTAACCGAGTACCGTCCGAGAGTTGCCATAATATGGTAACTTCAAGTTACCATAACATTTGTTGTCATAATTTTCAAATTTTAATTTGTTATTTTGGGTAATCTTTATTCATGTTTTGTTGTAGGATGACCCTTCTATTAGGCCCCCCGTCTTCAGGGAAAACAACCCTTTTGCTGGCATTAGCTGGGAAGTTGGACCCAAGCTTGAAGGTCAGTCCTCAGCTCCACCGTGTGCTTTGAACTAATTTATTTATCATTAGCTGGACCTGTTATACTATAATATAAAACCATTTTCAAACAATTTTTCAATCTGAGTCTTTAATTAGCCATGAGATCTGTGGAACAGGTTAGTGGAGAAATCACTTACAATGGATATAGGCTGAATGAATTTGTGCCACAGAAGACATCTGCATATATTAGCCAAAATGATGTTCATATGGGAGAATTGACAGTCAAAGAAACCCTAGACTTTTCGGCAAGGTGCCAAGGGGTTGGGACGCGATATGGTAAGTAACTGCAGCCAAACCAAACCAAATCATATCTTAATCCATTATCGAAGTAAACTCTCTTCATTTATTTGTAACTTTGGAAATGAATTTGGTAGCATTTTAACAAAAATTATGCATGGGCCATAGAACTTCTTTCTGAGCTTGCTAGAAGAGAAAAGGAGGCTGGAATATTTCCAGAGCCAGAAGTAGACCTTTTCATGAAGGTATATATTTATGTGATTTCATTAAACCCCGCCTTCAATGCATTGATTTTTTAAGCTTATATATCTGAATTTCTGGTGATTTTTTTTTTTTTTTTTTTTTTTTTTTTTTTTCAGGCTACTTCAATGGGAGGAGTTGAGAGCAGTCTCATTACTGACTATACTCTCAGAGTAAGTAAATCCCAACTCAAAATGAAATCACTCTTCTTTCTAATTTGTCACCAACTTTACTCACTGCTGGTTAGCCTCTTTTATTTCCTTGCACTTTGGCCCGTGATAACCATTTTTCAAACAGAAATATACTTAAACAAGGTCTTTGAAAGTCTTTTTTATTCTCAGAAACCACTGAAATGGTGGAGAAGTGTGACTTTATCTAATTGGTATAATCATTATATGTAATGTCATTATATTTTTTATTAAATGATACAGATGTTGGGGCTTGATGTGTGCAAGGATACCCTTGTAGGAGATCAGATGAAAAGAGGGATATCTGGTGGGCAAAGAAAACGAGTTACCACAGGTACTTGTGCTTGTTACACTTTGAATAACAATCTTAATCCTCAAATTAGGAGTACTTTTTAGAATGAATTCATATTTCAAAATTACTTCAAATGCACAACAATGTTTATAATGTGTTGACAAAGTCCAATAAATATGCTCTAATATAGGTGAGATGATTGTCGGGCCTACAAAAACATTGTTCATGGATGAGATATCAACGGGTCTTGATAGCTCCACGACACATCAAATAGTTAAGTGCTTGCAGCAAATCGTACACATTACCGAGGCCACAATCTTGATGTCCCTACTCCAACCTGCTCCTGAGACGTTTGATCTCTTTGATGATATCATCCTCTTATCAGAGGGCAAGATCATCTACCAGGGGCCACGTGAGCACGTATTGGAGTTCTTTGAGAGCTGTGGATTTCGATGCCCCGAGAGAAAAGGAACTGCTGATTTCCTGCAAGAGGTAAAACTATGATCAGTCTCACTTTACTATGGTACGTTGGTTGTGATACATCTTCTAGCCCATTAAAATGTTGTGGTCCTTTGCTAGTCCAGTTACATCCTAGCAAGCTATTAATGTGCTTTAGCCATTTCCCCCTTTGCCTAAGCCAATTTTACAAACCATAATTTTGTTCAATTTTTTCAGGTTACCTCAAGGAAAGACCAAGAGCAATATTGGGGGGACAGAAGCAAGCCATACCAATACATATCCGTCACTGAATTCGCAAACCGATTCAAGAGATTCCGTGTCGGCATGTGTCTCGAGACTGAGCTCTCAATCCCTTTCAATAAGGCCCAAGGCCATGGAGCAGCCCTTGTGGTCAAAAGATATTCATTACCAAGAATGGAACTTCTGAAGGCCTGTTTTGACAAGGAATGGCTACTTATAAAGAGGAACTCTTTTGTTTACATTTTCAAGCAGGTCCAAAGTATTATAGCAGCATTTGTAGTCTCGACCCTATTCTTGAGGACGCAAATGCACACTAGAAATGAAGATGATGGTGCACTATATATTGGTGCACTTTTGTTTTCCATAATCCATAACATGTTCAGTGGTTATGCTGAGCTCACATTGGTCATTGAAAGACTCCCTGTATTTTACAAGCATAGAGACCTTCTTTTCCACCCTGCTTGGGCTTTCACTCTCCCATCTGTCCTACTCCGGATTCCTATAACCCTTTTTGAATCCACTGTTTGGGTGGGCATTACATATTACACCATCGGATTTGCACCTGAAGCCAGCAGGTATTATTACATTTGTCTTCTTAATTTCATTTGTAACTTCATGTTTCTATACATACCCTTTTTGGCTTACTAGCATACATGGGTTGAATGTTTCACACTTAAAACACTGTTACAATGGTTGTTACTTGTTAGGATACTAATTGCAGCTATCAAAATATTTGTAGGTTTTTCCAGCAACTATTGCTGGTATTTCTGCTGCAACAAATGGCTACAGGGATGTTTTGGCTTATTGCTGGAGTCTGCAGGACCATGATCATCGCCAACACCGGCGGGTCTCTCATTCTGCTCTTTGTTTTCATGCTTGGGGGTTTCATAATTCCTCGAGGTTGGTATGGAACTGAATATTAAATATAGTTTGCAATGTAATAAAAAGAAAGAAAAAAAAGCCAACCAAAATTGAGTGATTTAGTACATAAGTGAACTATCAAAAAGTTGCTTAATTTGTGACAGGTGAAATTCCGAAGTGGTGGCGGTGGGGCTACTGGGTTTCACCTATGACATATTGTTTCAATGCTATTACGGTAAAAGAAATGTTTGCTCCGAGGTGGATGAACAAAATGGTATGATATACTTCAGTTCGCCTTTTCATACATCATGGCAAGCTAACAAAAAATAACTTCTGAAATGAGCTTCATTGTGCTGCAGGCTTCAGATAATGTTACCACATTGGGTGTAGCAGTGCTTGAGATATTTGATGTTTTCCCAGACAAAAACTGGTTTTGGATTGGCTCTGCAGCTGTTCTGGGGTTTGCAGTTCTGTTCAACATCCTTTACACACTCACACTTACGTACCTAAATCGTAAGAATGAATTTTTTTTATGTCTAACAAGGAATTTATTCTTATATTTGTTGTTTTCAAGTGACAATTTCTCATGTTCTTGTTTTAATAAATTAGCTCTTGGAAAGCCACAAGCCATAATATATGAAGAAGTAGCAGAGGAAATAGAAGCAGACCAATCAAAGGAAGAACCAAGACTTAGAAGACCCAAATCAAAGAAAGATTCATTTTCTCAATCATTAACTTCTTCTGATGGAAACAATTTAAGTAAGAAACAAAACAATGTTGGCAATTTTACTTCTGTAATGTGAACAATGTTATGCATATTTTATATTGGACCCAAAAATGTTGTAGGAGAAATGGAAATACAGCGGATGAGCAGTCGATCTAATGCCAATGGACTAAGTAGAAATGCTGATTCAACTCTTGAAGTACCCAATGGTGTTGCCCCCAAGAGAGGAATGGTTCTTCCTTTCACTCCCCTTGCAATGTCCTTTGATAGTGTAAATTATTTTGTGGACATGCCCCCGGTAATATTTACTGTTCCCTATTTCACTTCAAGTATTTTTTTGTTTTTTGTTTTTTATTTTTTTTTTGGTTTTTGGTTTTTTTTTTTTTTTTTTTTTTTTTTTTTAAAGCATATTCACTTCAAAGTGTTTAGTTGTAACTTGTGATCATAAACTTTATTGGTGCAATTAATTTCCATGGCACATAGCTTATAAATAAATGATTGATTTTAGTCCTACATCTTTAGCTAACTTTATATCATCTACCTTCATTACTTCCCCAGCTAACTTCATTTACTATGACAGGAAATGAAGGAAGAAGGAGTGAAAGAGGACAGGCTTCAGCTACTTTGTGAAGTAACTGGTGCATTTAGGCCCGGGGTCTTGACAGCTCTAATGGGAGTCAGCGGGGCTGGGAAGACAACTTTGATGGATGTCTTAGCAGGAAGAAAGACAGGTGGCTACATTGAAGGCGATATTAGAATTTCTGGCTTTCCTAAGAAACAAGAAACTTTTGCAAGAATTTCTGGTTACTGTGAACAAAATGATATCCATTCACCGCAAGTCACTGTCAAAGAATCTTTGATTTACTCAGCTTTCCTTAGGCTACCTAAAGAAGTCAGCAAAGAGGAAAAGATGGTAAAACTTGTAATACTTTTGTGAACAATGCATAGCTCAATTATCTTAGTTTTAACCTACGTTCTATTATGTTTTCAGACTTTTTTAGAAGAAGTGATGGAATTGGTCGAGCTAGACAATCTAAAGGATGCTTTAGTGGGGATTCCAGGAATTACAGGGTTGTCAACTGAACAAAGAAAGAGGTTAACAATTGCAGTTGAGCTTGTTGCCAATCCCTCAATCATTTTCATGGATGAACCAACATCAGGTCTTGATGCAAGAGCAGCTGCCATTGTTATGAGGGCTGTTAGAAATACTGTGGACACCGGGAGAACAGTTGTCTGCACAATTCATCAGCCTAGCATAGATATCTTCGAGGCCTTTGATGAGCTGCTACTCATGAAGAGAGGAGGACAAGTGATCTACTCAGGACCATTGGGCCGCAATTCTCACAAGATCATCAAATATTTTGAGGTACTTAACTGTCTAAAACTTTTCATTATCTTGATACTTTACAAAAGTGAACGATGCATTATTATCCAAGTCCATGCTCAATGACCTGCTGCAGGCAGTTCCTGGGGTGCCAAAAATTAAAGAGAGGTATAATCCAGCCACATGGATGCTAGAGGTGAGCTCAGTAGTGACTGAATTCCGACTTGGAATTGACTTTGCACAACACTTCAAATCATCTTCCTTGCATCAGTAAGCGAAAGGAGAAAGTCACCGGAGTACTAAAAATTTGTAATGTAAAGTGTTGGCTGGCTTTGAGCTAACATGATTTCCTATCTATGACTATAACCAGGAGAAACAAAGCTTTAATAAAGGAGTTAAGCACACCACCACCAGGAGCAAAAGACCTCTATTTTCGTACTCAATATTCTCAGTCAACATGGGAGCAATTCAAATCTTGCCTGTGGAAGCAGTGGTGGACTTATTGGAGAAGTCCTGATTACAACCTTGTTAGGTTCTTTTTTACCTTGGTCGCTGCCCTCCTGCTTGGATCTATGTTCTGGAAGATTGGCACTAAAAGGTTTGCGACTTTGTGCTCATCTCCACTTAACAAGTTCAAACGTCAAGTGCGAAAATAAGCACTTCAAGAGTTTGTTTAGAGCAATTACTCGGTTATTTATCTCCATATGCAGGGAAAGCATAGCTGATCTCACCATGATTATCGGGGCAATGACTTCTGCTGTGCTTTTTATTGGAGTTAATAACTGCTCAACAGTGCAGCCAATGGTCGCAATTGAAAGAACGGTGTTCTATCGAGAAAGAGCCGCTGGGATGTACTCTGTATTACCTTACGCACTGGCACAGGTAAGTTGAGGGTTCTATGCTTATATTAACACATTTTGATGTATACATAAATGTTATCTACCGTAGGTGTCAAGAGGCTAGTTATTTAGGATTCCAATATATCCGAAAGTGTAAAACATTACTATATAGCTGAGTTTCACCCGATCAAATTCTCTATTCAATATAAGTGACTCAAATGAACTATATGACATGCAGGTCATTGTTGAAATACCGTATGTGTTTGTTCAAACCGCATATTATGTGCTGATAGTCTATGCTATGGTGGGCTTTCAATGGACAGCAGCAAAATTCTTCTGGTTCTTCTTTGTCAGCTTCTTCACATTCCTTTACTTCACATACTACGGAATGATGACCGTCTCCATCACACCAAACCACCAAGTAGCAGCCATGGTGGCATCAACTTTTTACTCATTCTTCAACCTCTTCTCGGGTTTCTTCATACCGAGACCCGTAAGTCAATATTCTTCTTCTCACAAGCAGCTATGTTTTGGAGTTTAAATAATTTGCAGAAGCAAGCTAACAACTCTAGTTCTTTACCCTTTGAATTTTCAGAAAATACCCAAATGGTGGATTTGGTACTACTGGATATGCCCGGTTTCATGGACTGTGTATGGGTTGATTGTGTCGCAGTATGGTGATATGGAGGACACCATTAAAGCACCTGGGATTTCACCTGACCCCTCTGTGAAATGGTATGTAGAAAACCATTTTGGATATGATCCAAATTTCATGGGATCTGTGGCAGCGGTTCTTGTTGGCTTCACGGTTTTCTTTGCCTTCATGTTTGCTTTCTCCATAAGGGCCCTCAACTTCCAAATTAGATAGAGGAAGTTCCTTGGTATACACCACAAGTTATACATACTACAACAAGTTCGACATGTAAGTGCAGGTAGTAAGAACGTAAGGAGACAGTTTTATAAGCCTTGAATTGTTATCCCTTAGAACACTTCCACCCATGGTGTCATGGCAAAGGGTAAGGGCAAGTAACGACAGTCACTATTTACCACTCTTTTTTATTTTGCTTTTCCACTTATTGTCATGACAAGTAAAGGCAAGCACTATTCACATGAGATATGAGGAAAGAAATTTGTATAGAGTTTTAGTGTGAAAAGTGAATACATGGCTAGGTATTTATAGAAAAAAAATTCTGAATATTTTTGTTTTGAGTAGTTAAATTAGTTGTTGACGTCACTCTGATGTCAGCATGAGATTAGCAAATCCAGGCAACAGCTCAAGCAATTCTTGCCTTGGGGCTTGCCTGGGTAAATAGGGCCCATTTTTGCTCGGGCTGCCTTTCATTGCTGGGGAGCTTAAACCTAGCATCTGCTCTCCCTTTCGCCCTGGCAAAACTGACCCGCTGGGAGTTCTCTTAGGAAATTCAGTGACATGCAACTTTTTAAAGATGCTAATGCTACTTATTGATGATAATTACCGTCAAAATAGGAACCTTTTCTGAAGTTACAATACTTGCTGCCTTTTTAACAGTAATTAGTTTTTTTTTTTTTCCCTTACTTGCTGAGGTTACAAATAAACTAAAAATTACTTCTTCTTTTTTGGAGTCATTATTACAATTGCCAATAAAATCATGTTCAAGCCCACAAATGAAGTAAACGCCCATTAGGCCATTTGCATCTTATCTAATTTGCAAAGTAAGTGTTATACACAACCCAACATTTTCACCAAGCTTGGTTGACCAAATTACTACACGCTGTAAATAAAATTCATCAAGTTTTGTTCGCCAAATGATGGGTCAATCTGTCCTTAATTTATGGGCTTTTCATAAATAGACCAATTGTGACATGACATTTTATACAAAAACCCTTAAGATAATCTATTTAGAGAAAAAGTAATCTCAATTAGTCACTTATCATTTTCTAATTGGTTCACAATATTTTATAAATTTTTCACTTAAAAGTACAACATGAAGTTTTCTAAAGAATTGAACTTTAAAGATTTTTTTTATTTATTTATAAAATGCCATGTTAGAATCAACTTATTTATTAAAAGCTACATATTAGTTTATTGTGAATATCATTTATTTTAAACCAGAAAAACTCTGACACGTGTACATACACATCATTCAGTGAATGGATTCAATGAAAAAAGTTGGTGCATCTAGTCTTATTGCATATGGAAGTCGATAGCAATTGTGATTTTTTCGTTATCCTCTATCGTTATCTTGAGTAGTGCGCAAAAACAAACCAAATCACACGAAACCGACTAATTTTTATTTTTATTTTTATTTTTAATTTTCAGCATGGTCAGAAACTAGGTGCACTAGGACAGCATTTGAGTGTGAATAAAATTTTATTCACTACTGGTCAGAAACCACACCAACAAATCATATCATAGAAGACAATTTGCCTCTACTTTTATGCTATTTCTATTTGGGTGCTTATCAAAATCATCCATCCGATCTTGAGTCTTTACCAGGTAACATCCTCAATTTCAACACTATTTATAGTCCGTAAATTTTTCTGACTTCAAAACCCTAATTTATCGATTAAGAATTCAGAAATTCATTGAGTTTATTAAATAAATAAAATGTAGTACAAAATATGGTAGCATTGGGTATCCTATTCAATTAGGGAATTCTAAAAATTTTATTTTTCTTAAAAATAAAGAGTTCTAAGTATCCTATTCAAATAGGAAACTCAAAAACTTTAGAAACAAGGAGTTTCTTGTATTGGAGAATTTTCTTTTAAACTCATATTTACTTTTAAGTAAGGCTAGTGGTAAAAGTTTTATATTAAAAAAAACAACGTAAACTCCCATTTGCCCATTGTCTTGGGCCCAGGGACGGACCATAGGCATTGCTAACCTAGGCTATAGCCCAGGTGGCTTTTTTGTTCCCAGCTCATAAAAAAATTATAGCCCAGTCACTAGCGGATTTACTTATGTGCTATCTTATTTCCATTTTCAGCATTTAAGTAAATGTTTTTATTCTTTTACTTTTATTTATTTTTATATTACTCCATTTACTAAAGTTTACAATGTAAATAAGGAAATACCCCCACTTGGATTCAAATAAAAAAACTAGAAAATCAAATTCTCACCAAATCAAAATATTAAAAATCAGTTTTAGTGCAAAATAAGATTTAGGCTAAAAATGATGGCTCATTAAGTCAATATATACTTCATACTAAAATTCCATAAAATCAAGTTTTCTTATTTGATGTGTAAGGAATAAAAGCCGCCAAAAATTATCTTGAAAAAATGATTATTCCGAAAAACTATTTTCATACTTAGCCAATATTTTTACATAAAATAATTTTTCATGTATAATATGAATGCATGAAGGGATCTAACGTCAATCTAGTTAAAAGCCGCCACAAAGAGTTTTTCAAGAATAACCTAACTCTTACGTATTGAAGAAATAAAAGCCGTCACTGGAGCACGCTTGTTTTTTTCAAAATAAATAAATAAATCCTGGTCAAAATTGCACTTTCGCTAAAAAAATCATGGGTCTGTCAGTGAGTCCAACCAATTGAATAAGCTACCATCCTAAACCAATTGAATAAGCTACCATCCTAAGTAATTCCTTGCAGTGCACTGGAGAATAAAAAGGAGAAAAGGAAATATGCACATCTCTACACATAGGGGAAAAAAAAAAAAGAATGCACAGTGAGTGGAAAAAAAAAAAGTAGAAGAAATTGTTTATGTTCCCTTTTGATCAGTGGTATTATTATTTGTTGTTATTAATGAAATTACATCATACGATCTAATTTTCTATCTACTTAGTATATTTATATGTAAGTTAAATTTAGCCCAGTAAAATTTGAAATCCTGAGTCTGTACCTGCTTGGGCCTCTTCAGCTAGTTGTTTCTAGAAGATTTACTAGTTCAGTTGGGGTTATCGTTGCACTTGCACTCCTTTCCTCCTCCTGTCTAAGAATCAAAGACCATTTGATTCCTCTGGTTCTTTGTTATTCCTGCTATATCTGTTTGGGTGCTTAAGAAAATCATCCTCTTCAGTCTTGACCAGGTAAAATCCTTCATTTCCAATTTCCTATTTATTGACAGTAAAATTTCTAACCCTAAATCCCAATTTCTAGATTTAGGGTTCACAAAAGCATAGAGTTCTATTGTACCAAGTAACTAAGCAAGCAGTTTCTTGTATTAGTTTCATTTTGCTGATTCTATTTTAGCTGCATTCGTTTTCTTAGTTTATTTATTTATATATAATCTTGTATGTATTGAAATTTGAAACACCATCTTGAAGTAGATCCTAATTAAGTTGTGCATTCATGAAGACTTGTATTTTGTGTTAAATTTTATGTTTTAAACTTATGATGGATGATTATAACATGATGGATGCAATATTTTTTTTTTTGCTATTTTTTTTATAAATATCTATTATTTTAATCGCCGTATCGGTGCCGTATCAGTATTCTAATATTTGGAGTTTTGCCATATCGGTGAATCATATAGGCGTACTAGTACCCATACCCATACAACATATAAATGGTTTCAAAGCTCTATCTATCTATACAATTGCTCCGCCACTGAAATTTGGAATAGGTAAATTTGCTTTCTGATTCTGTTTTAGTTGTATTGGTATCCCACACGTTTCCTCACAACGTTTCATCTGCTTGAACTACAACGAATCATATTATAGAAGACAATTTGCATATCTGGTGTGATTCCTAGTCTTTACTTTTATGCTATTTCTATTTGGGTGCTTATCAAAATCATCCATCCGATCTTGAATCTTTACAGGTAAAATACTCAATTTCAACATTGCCTGTAAATTTTTCTAACTTAGAAACCCCAATATTTAGATTAAGAATTCAGAAATTAATTCAGTTTTAAAATAAATAAACAAGACGTACTGCAAAATAAGGTGGCTTTGGGTGTCCTATTCAAATAGGGAATTGAAAAACCTTTCTTTTTCTTCAAAACAAGGAGTTCTAAGTATCCTATTCAAGTAGGGAATTCAAAAACTTTAGAACAAGCTTGTATAAATCTCTTTCTCTTTTCGGTCTGTTTGCTTATTATTTCATATTTTGTAAGTTGTTATAGACAGGAAACAATAGATATCCAATCGCATATGTTTGTTCTGCCATGAGAGGAAGCAATAGCTCTCTGTCGTCCTTGTCACGAAGACAACCATGGAAATTGATAAATATTGCTGATCTCCCGGATGCTGTATTGATTGAAGTAGTTTGTCGACTATCTTGCAGTAAACTAATTTTTCGATGCAAGTGCGTGTGCAAGCGTTGGCTCACCCTCATCTCCGATCCTTATTTTGTTGACCACTATCTACGTCACCAAAGTGATAAGAAAAGACACATAATACGTACCCTGATATATGCAAGGGAATACGTGGTAAGACTGAGATTCCACCCTTGGACAAACCCAACTGTTGTAGCGACATATAATGACTTAATGTTGTGTTATGGAAACTTGAACCGTTACTGCATATGCAATCCATGCACAATGCAATGGGTTGCTCTTCCTCGCATTCCCACTTACACCGTACACCGCCACTTTGAGGTACGAGTGGGATTCATCTGCGATACCCCCTGCTATAACTACAAGGAAGACGAACACGAAGATCAGAAAGGAGATGTCATGCAGCATAATGCTGCGTATAGGTGCAAGGTTGTGAGAATTCGTCCTCCAGAGAAGGGTTATTATGATTTTTCCTTCGAATGGAAAGTGGACATTTTCTCTTCCGAGACTGGTGAATGGAGGAAGGCAGTTGTATCGTCCCCACGAGCCATTACTTTGAATGGTCTTGGCTTTCCTCACCAAGGAATATTGTACTGGTTGGGTCGGGAGGAAAATGGTTGCTCTATTATTTTTGGGTTGGATCCGTTTTGTGATAAACCTAAGTGTTTTTTCATTGCACTTGATGAGCCTTTAAACGACCTTCGGCACTTTGGTGTTTGCGGAGGTTGCATACGGATGTGTGGCTTAGACATGGCTACCAGAAGTCTGATTGTATTTTATTTGAAAACAGAAGAAGATGGCAAATTGTGTTTGAGTAAACGCATGGTTTATTCGTTGGACCAAAATATGTACCTGGATAATGAATCGAATGTTAGCCTGCGACCCTTCGATCCAAACAATGAGGATGTTTGCTATATATACGTGTATGGAGAATGTGTCAAGTACAAGTACAATTTTCGTACCAGAAAGTGGTCAACGATCGTTGAAGAGATTCCACACCAAATTTCCTACAGCTTTGTGCATGTGCAGCCATGGTGGCCAACACCAGTTCCTAGACTCCCACAACATGCATGCCCAGCAGAATAATCCAATTGATTTTCCTTCATTGTCATAACGTACCCCCATAAGATTCTTAGCCTACAACCCTGCAATGTAACGTTCCTGGTTGGTTATCTTCCCTATAAATAATTGTAATATATATTATTCCTCCTCAACCCTAAAATTATATTTTAGATCTCGTTTGGCAGTAATATTCTGGAAAAACATATTTGCGTCATTCTGATCTTTCCAAAATGTTTATTCGATGGACCAAAATATGTATCCGGATGATGCATTGTTTGTTTGGCTGCTACGTTTCGATCCAAACAATCAGGATGTTTGCTATCTATTTTTGTGGATGGAGGTATTGTCATGCACAACATTATCGTACCATAAAGTGGTCAAAAATGCACAACATTATTTGTGGATGGACATAAAATTGTGGGCCTAGGGCAGAAAACAAAATTGTGAAGTTGAAATTAGTATATGAAGGTTTTCTCTAGATTGGTCTCTAGGCCTCATCATTTGGCCTGCAGGCTCATGGGCCGATGGGGGCCTGCAGGCTCAGTTTGGCCCGATTCATTATGGGCTTTGAGATGGCCCGGTCCGCCTTGGATCGGGCTAGGCTTGGGCTTGGGTGTCTGAAGCCCGGTCCGGTCCATAAGCCCAGCCTGATTAAGCCCAAGAAAGCCCGGCCCGTCCCGCCCACAAAAACCCGGCCCATTAGGCCCAC
Source organism: Prunus dulcis (assembly GCF_902201215.1). Classification (NCBI taxonomy): domain Eukaryota; kingdom Viridiplantae; phylum Streptophyta; class Magnoliopsida; order Rosales; family Rosaceae; genus Prunus; species Prunus dulcis. The sequence goes on along the minus strand of NC_047652.1, from coordinate 4,164,895 downwards.
TTACATATATAATTATGTATAAATAAGAGTTTAGGTTTATGATTATATCACTTAAATCACATATATAATTTGTTTCATTTCATTTACTTTTCTTTACTCATTACTACTTTATAATTGGATGATTAGCACATTAATTTGTGTCAATTGTTAATCCAACAATTATAATTGGATGATTAGCACACTAATCATATATATAATATGAACAACATATCATATCACCAAATATAATCATATCACGAAACATAATCGTAGCACCAAATATAATCATGCTTTTCTTGAACACATCACCAAATATTTGTATATTTATTCATACCATCCTTTAAAAAAATAATTTTTTGATACTTATTATTTTTTAAAATTATTTCTTAAAACGTATTACAATCTAATTATGTAATAACCTAAAAAATAATACTTTGTTTTTTATTATTTTTGTGGAAAATCTTATAAGTTGTGTGACTTTATTGGGTGTTTTATGAATTTGGTTTGAAGTAAAAATATTGGAATTAAGTGAGTTTAATCTCAAATTTGGACTAAAATGCCTTTATGATGATTTTTTTTAAATGAAGTAGGGTCCGTTTAGGCCCGGCCCGTTGGGCTTAGCCCTGCCCAGCCCGATGAGCTTTCTCAAGCTCGGCTCATGAGTCGGGCTTGGACTTTGAATTTTCTAAAAAAACCCGACCCGACCCATTGACGAGCCCTACTCTCGCCAACGAATGGTGTGCAAAACCACACCAACAAATCATATCATAGAAGACAATTTGCCTCTACTTTTATGCTATTTCTATTTGGGTGCTTATCAAAATCATCCATCCGATCTTGAGTCTTTACCAGGTAACATCCTCAATTTCAACACTATTTATAGTCAGTAAATTTTTCTGAATTCAAAACCCCAATTTATCGATTAAGAATTCAGAAATTTATTGAGTTTTTAAATAAATAAAACGCAGTGCAAAATAAGGTAGCGTTGGGTATTCTATTCAAGTAGGGAATTCAAAAACTTTTATTTTTCTTAAAAATAAGGAGTTCTAAGTATTTTATTCAAGTAGGAAACTCAAAAACTTTAAAAACAAGGAGTTTCTTGTATTGGAGAATTTTCGTTTATACTTATAAGTTATATCCACTTCTAAGTAAGGCTAGTGGTAAAAGTTTTATATTTAAAAAAAACCAGCGTAAAAGCCCATTCGCCCACGGTCTTGGGCCTCTTCAGCTACCAGCCCAACACGAACTGCGGTTGTTTCTAGAAGCTTACTAGTTCAGTTGGGGTTATCGTTACACTTGCACTCCTCTCCTCCTCTCCTCCTCGTGTCTAAGAATCAAAGACCATTTGATTCCTCTGGTTCTTTGTTGTTCCTGCTATTTCTGTTTGGGTGCTTAAGAAAATCATCCTCTTCAGTCTTGACCAGGTAAAATCCTTCATTTCCAATTTCCTATTTATTGACAGTAAAATTTCTAACCCTAAATCCCAATTTCTAGATTTAGGGTTCACAAATGCATAGAGTTCTATTGTACCAAGTAACTAAGCAAGCAGTTTCTTGTATTTAGTTTCATTTTGCTGCTTCTATTTTAGCTGCATTCGTTTTCTTAGTTTATTTATTTATATATAATCTTGTATCTTTTGAAATTTGAAACATCACCTTGAAGTAGATCCTAATTAAGTTGTGCTGCCATTGGAGGAAGCAGTAGAGACCAGCTGTCCCCTTGGAGCATATCCACCTAAAAATATAGATCATCATCCGTAAGGCAAAGGCAATCATCGAAATTGATGGATATTCATGATCTCCCTGAGCTTGTGTTGGTTGAAATACTTTGTCGAGTTCCTTGCGGTAAATTCATTTTTCAATGCAAGTGTGTGTGCAAGCGTTGGCTCACTCTCATCTCTGCTCCTTATTTTATTGACCGCTTTTTGCGTCTCCAAAGTCATAGGAAAACACCTACTGTACGCACTTTGATAAGCCGCAATGCAGAGGAATTATTTAACAGAGTTTCTTTGTCCGAAATGTTAACTCCTATGTTGAAAAGACTCGAGACTTTCGACCATTTGGAAACAGAGCCAGTTGTGGTAGGGGCTTACAATGACTTGATTTTATGCTGTGATAGCTTGTTTGATCAACACAATTACTACATATGCAATCCATACACCATGCAATGGGTTGCTCTTCCTCCCACCCCTACTCGATGCTATGACATTGTACGAGTGGGATTGATCTGTGATAGTCCTTACTATGAGGAAGACGATCCAAATGGACATGTCATCCAGCTTAATGCCAAGTTTAGGTGCAAGGTTGTGAGAATTCTTCCTCCTGATCGTCAATTTGTATTTGATCATGATGAGTACTGCTTCAATTTTAATGTGGAGATCTTCTCTTTTGAGACTGGCAAATGGAGCGAGTTAGTTGTATCATCCCCACGAGGAATTTCTTATGATTATCTCGATGCTATGGCCTTTTCTTACAATGGAGTGTTGTATTGGTCGGGTCATGATTATGGCTATTTTCTGGTTCTTGGGTTGGATCCGTTCAATGACAATAGCAGTACTAGCACTAGTAGTGGTTGTAGCAATGGAGGTGATATTATTGATCATAAATGTCGTTTCGTGGTATTTGCTATGCCTGTAGCCGACCATTTTGTAGTTGAGTGCCTAGGTGTGTGTGGAGGGTTGTTGCGGATGTGTGACTTTGACTCAGATACAAAAACTCTGTTTGTTTGGGATTTGAAACGACAAGATCATGATTATATGGTCAAGGGAGCTGGCGAATTGTGTTTGAGTAAACACAATGTTTATTCCTTCGACCAAGATATGTATCCGGATGATGCACGAGTCGTTGAGAGGCTATCTTTTGACCCAAATAATGAGGATATTTTTTATCTATATGTGGATGCAGATGTTATAATGTGCAACATTCGTACAAGAAAGTGGTCAAAGATAGTTGAGAAGAGGAAACTCAATAATTTTTATTTCTTCCCATTCGTACTCCCATGGTGGCCAACACCAGTTCCTAGCCTACCACAACATGCCCACCAGCTAGCCCATGGTGGAGAAACTAGCAGCTAGCTAAAATGTAGGAAGAATTAAAGTAGTAAACTTTTATTTATTGAAGCTGTATTATCATTTATATTTAATGTATTTGCAGCTAGCAGTGCACTTATGAAAATTTTCTGCAGGTGACTTATTTATTTTTATTATGTATTTCTGGTCAACTGTTCTTCCATGTTATTATAGTGATACGTGACCTGATCACTCTGAATTTCGGTTATTATATGCACCGACTATTAACTAAAGTAGAAATTTTGAATTTGTACCTTGAGTTGAGGCTTGAGCAAGTCTACATCAGCTGGATCTGCAATATTCATGCTTTTGTTTGCAGAAGATACTATTTTGGGTTTTATGTTTGCTGGTGCATGCAGTTGGCCATGCTCTGTTTTGTTTGTGCTTTATTAATTTGTTTCAGATTGCTGATGATGTTGGTTAACTTCCATGTTGGGGTTGGAGCTATCCAATCCAGCAACTCAAGGTCTCCTTTCCTTTGCAATTTGGCTTCTTTCAGATTGAGCCCCGTCTATTTTGTTGTGTTCTGTTCAGTCAGATAATTATTTGCTCTTCTTTTTGCCCTCTTCTAGCTCTACCCTTCTTTTTTGGACTTTATTATGCATAAATTTCTCCATGGCCTTGTTTAATGTGTTTCTCTTCATCTGTATATGCTCATGGCCATCTAGCCTGTTTGAACTACACATTCCTATCAATCTGTTTCATTCATCTTCAACCCAATGTACTTCAAGCTCGTTACAAGTAATTTTTACACTTTTTTTTTTTTACCTCCGGTGCTCTATGTGGCCTTTGTCTACACATTTTTACCTGTAGGCTGTGTCAGTTTATGATTCAAAAAAACAAAAAACAAAAAACAAAAAAATAATAATAATAATAAGGCTTTTGCTCCCCAATATACCTGAACACATTGATCCATTTCTAATTTTTCGTCACAATCCAAACCCAGATGTGAGTTTGAACCTTCAACTCAAAACCCATTGATCCTAAACTCAAAGCCAAATTCTGGGGTTTATGCAAACGCATCAAACACCCGAAGTCAATTGAGTGAGGCTATAATGAGGGGTTATAACGTGAACCGTGAGGCCTATTCTCATGTGGAAAAGAGGAAGACTCAAAGAAAATGTGAGTCATATCATATATATACACATTTGGACCCCAAAAGTTTAGATTTGGTTGGATGTAGATATACTCCGAAGATATGTATTATGTATAATATATGTGAGCTCTCATCCAATGCCTGCTCATTCTTTACCCTCATTTAGCTCATTCTTTACCCTCATTTCCAGAAAATAATGAATTAATAACTTTTGTAACTGCGTTATCATGAAATAATTAACAAATAGAAATATCGAAAAGGTAACTAAAGTTGATGGTAACTTCTATTACCTCACATGCGTGATGGTGAAAAAATACGTGTATGTTTATGCATATTATACATATTGGGTAACAACTTGGATCATTAGAGAAGTTGTGGAGTGGATCAAAACGAGCTTTATTAACTTACTAACCTATTAACGCTTAAGTTTTTTTTTAGTTTTTTCTTAATACAAATGATAATCTAAACTAGAAAAGAAGGAGTTTCTCTTAGACACACGCTTAAGTCTTATTATGTATATCTTAACATAAACACACACATGCAAATGATGGGTAGCTCTATTTCTTCATGTTGTAATTAAGATGGTCCACACGGGTTCTCAGGACGCAGCTTTTGCACCATGAGAGATATAACCAACAACATTATTGGATATGGCCTTGCTGATCTCTTTGACATCACTTTATAAGAAAATGGCGGGCCACCATGGAATTAAGCCCACCACCACAAGCTCTGGTGGGAGCCTAAAAAATTCCTGGCACAGGCGGGAACGACGTGTGCTCTTGGAAAGTGCGTGGATGGAATTTGATGGAATTTGAAACTTTGAAAGGGCTTGTTTAGACTTTACACAGTATTAAAGTTAAAAGCGGCTTCCCAGGAAAGAAGAAAATTCGTCAAAGTGGTTGGACCGTGGTTTGAAGAAGACTGAAGAATACAAGTCCGATTGGACTTTCTCCAAGGCCAACCAAGCAACCAGATGCAGCCTCCACCAAATGAACCAAACTTAAATGCGATGCACAGTGAGCTGAGCTTTATATAATTTTTTATGGTTTTTTCCAAAGTTAAGAGGAATTTTCTCACACACTAATGTTCGAATTCGAATCTTTACGCACCATTTTTGTCAACATTTGATATGTGTTCATTGATATAACGATAAGATCGTAAAAATACGCCTTAAATTAAAATGATCGACAAAAATATTTCCAAAAAAGAAAGGGATAATTTAATATATATTATATAGTGTGTCATACCCAACTCAGCCAACCCTTCATCCATCTATCACAATAGGGTTTAAATTCCTTTGGTTTGACCGCCAAAAGTTAAGGGGCGGACAAGTTGCAATTGTATACCAACAACTGTGTTTTATTTCCAGCAAAAAACAGGATGTGTTTTATTAACTTTGCATAAATACATCAACAAGCTAGATGCTGTCAATGTCTGGTTTGGCTTGGTAAGCCTTGAATAACACGATAGCGATTGCTGAGATATATGGTTGTGTGCATCTTCATCTCAATCAATAAAAAGCTTAACATCTTATATATATTCCCTTCTATTAAGAAATTAATGAATGAATACGGTGTTTCAAGAAAGTACTAAAATTTCAAATTCAATTGAGTGGTCAAATAATATTAGATTTAAGTGATTTTTTGTAGAGATGATCTTTAAATGAATATATACATAATAGATGGTTTGGATTAGTGAAATATAATACAAGGGTGTCTCTCTCAAATAAGATTATTTAAAGGATCCCTCAATTGAAGCTCTCTGTATATATATACACATCCTATTTTTGGATTGTAATCCAGTGATTAAATCTGTTTAGTTTTTAGGTTCTTTTAAAAGGATCATCCATGTAATGAAATGGTTAAATAGGAAAATCTGAGTATTACCATTTTATTTTATTTTTATCTAATGACATGTGTTTTTTTTTTTTGGGGGTGACATTTTAAAGGATCAAGTAGTTTTTAATCTAAATGATTTTGTGCATGGATGGCCCTTGAAGGACAACCTAAAATATAGACGATTATGATAATTGAATTGCATTACAAAGGATGTTTGGATTTTTTTATATTAAAAAAAGACACTAGACTTCCGAAAGGCCGGAAAACACCATAAGAGACGAGATTGTTGGCCCTCGGAAGTTTAGGTGGTTGGGCAAGAGTACTCACCACCTGCTCAACGAAATTCGTCATTGAAACGCAGCAAGTAACTCATGTCTTTTGCGGCTTTTTTTTTTCACTGATCTGGCCAAAATGATGAAATTGTGGCTAACTGCTAACCTCGTCTGCAAATCTGTTCCCCTATTAAAAGAACTCATACCAGAAATAATCATTGATAACATGTCCATATATAGACTAATATAAAGAAAACTTACCCCAAAAAAAAAGAAAGAGAGGAAAGCACATAGTTTATTTACACTCCATTCCTTTTTTTGGGAGGATTATGGAGAACACTAGTTTTTCTTAGAAGACTTTACAATTGATAAACATTCTACTTTGGAGGAAGATGTTGATACATGGAACATTATCGTCACACAAGTTCACAACTCGGCTGTTTGAAAATGACAATAATCCAAACATTGATCAGCACTTCACATCAAATCATCTCCTTTTAAAGGCCGAATTAAGCAGTTGAACTCTCTCTCTCTCTCCCTCTCTCTCCCCCTCTCTCTCTCTCCCTAACTTTTCCTGTCATTGGCCTAATTTGGTCATTAACTTTTTCATCATAAACGCCTCCCGTTCTGGTCGTATACCTACCTAAATTCTTCTAATAGGTCCGCTTAAATTGTCCAATAAAAAGAAAGTAAAATAAATACCATGGTTGTATCTATTTATATAGTAATTTAACTATTTGGAAATAAATGATAATGCAGCATCACATTATCACAATGTGGACTTTTTTTTATGTGTAATTTATAGCTTTACAGCCAAGTGGGGTTTGGTTTTGGTGGTACCAAATCGGTACTCCAACATGTTTCACATGCTTAATCAAATGACGACCCCTTTTTTTCTTTTTTTAATGAACAAATAACGTGTTGGCAAATTAGTTCATATTGCATCATGTGATTAATTAGGGCATAAAAATACCCTTAAATCAATTAGAGCATGTCCCATCAAAATTTCAATGTGTTCGAGTTAATATTGTACCTTTATGGCTTGTTTGGTACACATGACTGTCTTGGCATGGACTATGCTTAGGGACTGGCTTGGCTTGGCTTGGCTTGGTCTAAGTTGGATAACACTTATCCTATGTTTGGTGTATGCTTGGATTAGGACTAGAATTTTTTTTATTTTTTCAAAAATATCTATATATATGTATATATGTATTTTATAATATATATATATATAATATATGTATATATACATACATATAATATATATATACATGTATATAAGTATATTATAATAATATTATATATTTTAAATAATATAAACGTACATACATATATATAAGTGTATATAGGTGTATATATGTATATTATAATATACATGGGTATAATACATATACATATATTTATATATATGTATGTATATTATAATATATAATATATATATGGGTATGTTATAATAATAATATACATGTATATACGTGTATATATGTATATTATAATATATAAATATAGTATAAATATATAATGTATATGTGTATATACGTGTGTATATGTATATTATAATACATACATGGGTATAATATATATACACATATATGTATATATACTTATATATATATATATACATGTATGCTATTTTTATAATATTAATATGTATGTGTATATGGGTATATTATAATAATAATATACGTGTATATATCTATATGTATTTATATATTATATATGTATATATGTGTTTATATATATGTATATACGTGTATATATGTACATTAATATATAATATAATATATATTACATATATACATGTATACATGTATGCTATTATTATAATATTAATATGTATGTGTATATGAGTATATTATAATAATAATATATGTGTATATATCTATATATATACATGTATATGTGTACATACATCTATATATGTACATTATAATATTACAATAATAATAATAATAATAATAATAATAATAATATATGTTATCAGTATTACAATATAATATATGTATCTTATACATTGGTGAATATAGGATTAGCTAATCCTCCCTTTCTACATGGGCTTAGTAGTCCCCTCCTAATGAGGTGTTTTTGGTGGGCCCGGTATTAGCAATCCTATCTAAAACTAGAATTAAATAAAACAAATATGATACTAAATTTAGTCCAAGCCTGTAAGATTAGTTGTGGTCAAATCTGTCTTCTATTTTTTCGTTGATCTCTTTTGCATATCTTTCGCATCACATATTAGCTACACGAATTAATGTACACGCGTGTCAATAACAAAAGGTTCGCAAATATTGCTAAAAACCCTAGATGCATTTCCTAATTGATCGCTTCCGTTGGAGCCTCTAGTGTCCTCTCACTTTCATAGTTATCTTGCTCTTTGTTTGTTTATTTATTTGGCTGAGAGACAATGCTGCCATTCTCTGCCTTGGAAGACTTTGTACCCCACCAGTTATTATCCCCACATTGGTCACGGAACGCCCACCTACCCACCCATTAACCCGGCATGCTTACCTACCCATATGTATAACCCGACCTTTCTTTCTTAATTACATTTTCTAACTTGACATTTTTTTGCTTATATTAGTTTGTTAATTGGCATGCATATAAATTTTAGCATTTTGCTCTTTGATCTAGATGTAACACCATTTTAGATGGTTATCGCATTTAAAGAGAGATGATTTGAATGTTGATAGTACACTTTCGGTAGAGCCAATTTATTTGAATTTAATTTCAGATGACTAGATACAACAATGTAATACTAAAAACTTAAAATTATTATACGTAATGAATCATTTGAAGTGCTTTATTTTGGGATGGCGTGGCTTGTCTTGCCTTGCTGTTGAGGTCAAAACGTGCCTAAGACATGCCCATGATGTGCCCAAGATGTGGCCTAGACATGCCCAAGACACTGGCAAGACTTTCCCTTGGCCTTGGCATTGCATTGTGCCTCATTCAAGGCATTTTGAGAAAGTACGAATATTGGAGGCTTGTGCTGCCATGACATACCGTGGCTTGGTTTACCATGGCATGCCATACCCTGCCATATTCAAGGAAAGCAAGGCTATTTGAGTCTCTTCTTGTTTTTCATATAAATACGAACTTTTTTGTATCATTAATGTTCTAATGAAGTTTAACTAGACAAATGAAAAATGGCCTAACTTGCATATCATTGATATAATGTTCGAACTTCTATAATACTTTGGTAGTCTGTGTGTGATAAACTTCCCTCCTTCTTATAGTTTAGACTATCGCTTGTATTAAAAACAACTAAACATTTTTAAAACAATTTTTGAATCTCACATTCCAAATTAAACCTAAAGTATCCACAAATTTTGATGTAATACATATAAAATATTATAAAAGTGGAATACATATATATAAAAAAATCCACACAAAGACAAGGGGAATCAAAGAGTTGGATTATCCCAACAATCTTGGGGAAATTTCTTTATTATACACCACTTTTGAAAGGGAAGGCCAGGGCATTGCCTCTGCATTTCAGCCATGAAATCACCCGATTGAGAGTTCTATGTGAAGTTTACAATGAAGACAAATTCCAAGGCAAATCTCAAAGAAAAAATAAAACTAAACCTACGGTAATGTCAATGTCCCATGTACAAGACCCCATGCATCTTACTGTGTGAGCCTCTTCATATCATTCCTTTCCTCCTTTCACTATCTTACCCTTCATTGCGCCCACCGTCTTTTCATATGCAATCCAGCCCCTTGGATGCTGTCACACTGCCTCGTCAATATCCGATTATAAATTCTATGGTGAGGATCACAACAACGACAATTTAGAGCAGGCCCCACCCTCCTTTGGTCCCACATAACTGTGTGTGCCAATGTACCCCAAGTAAAATTAATGTAAAGAAATAAAAGTGCAAGGGTACTTTGGTAAATTGGAGACAATTTAGTTGCATACAATTACCCCAAGAGAGAATAAGGAGCCACATTTTTGAGCTGCTTCATTTCCCATTTCTTGATCTGTCTCTGTGGTTTCACAAATTTCAGGTAGAGAGAGAGACAGAGAGAAGGAGAAAAGCAAGGAGAGCTTCTCAAAGCTCAAGACTCTCTGTCCTCTCTCTCACTTGCACTCTCCCTATTTCTCTGTCTCTCTGCCTCTGCAGTGAGTACCAAAAGCGAAAGACTCTCTCTTTCACATATCAGTCGCCATGATGTCGTTGAATAGAAGCTGTTTTCTGGTAATATAAATTAAACCCATTTCTCAGATCACAATTTCAAGCGCACCCACTTCACAAAATTCAATCACACAACCTTCTTAGAAATTCAAGAAGAAGAAAAAAAAGAAAGCTTTTTCAATTTATGGGTCTTCCATGTTTTTTCCCACATTGAAACCCACTGAAATTTCAAATCTTTCCGGCTTTCTGATTGACAATTACGTGTTATAAAACAATTCAAAGTCGGTGAATGAGATTTCAATTTCTGGGTCTTCTCCATTATCACAAAATTTTCAATCTTTAGTTTTAATTTTTTTTGGCTGATTATTAGGATAGCTTTTTTATTATTGTATTTTTGTACAGGGCAACCCGGCCATCGCTGGGTCTTCTAGCCCGTTCTCTCATAGCCAGAAGAGGCGCTCAGCTTCGCTGAAAGTGGTGGCTTTGGTCCCAAAAGCCCGGACTGGTGAACGAAACGGCAGCGTAGTGATGGAGAGCACATTGCAGGAAGTGAAGGACGAATCCTCGGTTGTTGAGCTGAAATCCACCGTCCATGGTGGGGTCCAAGACGTGTATGGTGAGGATACTGCCACCGAGGACCAATTTGTCACACCCTGGAGTGTCTCTGTTGCTAGGTGGGAGCAAAGATCAATATGCTTACGATTGTTTTTTGATAAATTCATTATTTACTAATGTTACAGGTGCTATGATTCTTTTGCAGATGATTTTAATTTCGATGAAATCTATGTTATTTTGCCTTTTCATTTTCCTTTCATTTTTGAGCAAGTCACCTAATTGATGTTATTTTAAGTGAAACTTGTACCTATTGTGGGCTGCTTACTGATTTGTTTGAGCAGTTGCTTAATTAGTGAAATTTCCTTTCGTTATATATTTTTCATATATTCAATATGAATGAAGTTTTATAAGTATCCACCTTGATGAGAATCGCTACATAGTTGTGCTTATATAACTACTAATGAAGTTGCAAATAATTTTCTAAGAAATTTCAAATACTCTTTAAACCCCTTTTGTGGGAACTTTATATGTATATGTATATGGCAAATATGCTAATTGGTTCCTTTTATGGTCAAGTATTCTGGGATAGAGAATCAATATTGGGCGTTCTGTAAGGAAAGTAATGGATCAATTAATTTTGTGGGTTCTTGGTATAATTTTTTATGTACAAATAAATTCTTTTGATTCAGTTCTTTTGCTAGGTAAATGCACTCTGGGTTTCAGACTAGGCACATGTATAACAAAGCAATACTACAAATGGCAACAAAAGTGTTCAGAAGAATTTTTAAGAAACCACCAAAATAAGAGTCTAATGCCTCATAACGTGGTGGTGGCTACACTTGCCATATTAAAGGGGCGGGCCCATGTGCTACATGTGGCATGATAATAGAAGCTCCACATCAGTATGAAATGCTGAATAATTTTATGGTGAAAAGGACGTGTTTTTGTTCGTGAGTTTAAGTAGCATGAATTTCCCCTTTGGGTTTCTTTCAAATAAGTGAAAGAAAACATTTTAATTTATGCAATTTCATTCCCAACCTCAATATGTAATTCTGTCTTATTTTTGCTTCCTACTCAACATTTTGGCTGAGTTGCATTATGGTCGGTGTAAAACTCTGAGATACCCTTGAATTTGTTCGATTGCACGTGGCTAATAGGAACACCAACTACCTTGAATATTTACTTTGTTAAGTTACTGTAATATTCTCATATACTGTTCTTACCTTCACAGACTGATACTTCTTTTCTGGTTCAGCTCAGCGTTCTGATATGTCTGCAGTGTTATGAGTTTTCTTTTATTTGAAATAAATGGACAGAAGTCCTCTTTACTATTTTATGTTCTTGGCACCTTTGTTATACATTATTCTTTTGTCTTGCTTTGCAGTGGATATACGTTGATACGGGATCCACACCACAACAAAGGTCTTGCCTTCACAGAGAAAGAGAGAGATGCTCATTACTTGCGTGGTCTTCTCCCCCCTGTTGTTATTTCTCAAGAACTTCAGGTTTGTCAATGATCTTTTATATGCTCACAAAGTTGCATCATTTGTTCTGCATATTTTTAAATATATATATAAATCAACTACACTTTGCGCAAATCTACTTGACAGGTGAAGAAAATGATAAATTGTATCCGCCAGTATCTAGTTCCTCTGCAGAAGTATATAGCCATGATGGATCTTCAGGTAGCCATCATCATTTCACTGAAATTTTGGTTTGAGGCCCTAATTTGTTGATATTGAAATGGCAAGGTTTAAAGTTTCAATTATGCACTATTATGATTTCAGGGGAGAAATGAAAAGCTATTCTACAAGCTTCTTATTGACCATGTCGAGGAATTACTCCCAGTTGTATATACTCCTACTGTCGGTGAAGCTTGCCAGAAATATGGAAGCATATTTTCGCATCCACACGGTCTTTTCATAAGTTTGAAAGACAAGTAAGTTTAATGAAAATTTCTTTTAGATCTCTACTTTAATGGCCACTTCCAAATTGTGTTGAAGCTGACTGATATATTTTTTTCTTCTTGGCATCCCCAAGGGGCAAGATTCTTGAAGTGTTGAGGAACTGGCCTGAGAAGAATATTCAAGTCATTGTTGTCACTGATGGAGAGAGGATCCTTGGGCTGGGGGATCTTGGCTGTCATGTAAACACTATTAAAATCTGTTTCTAGTTGTATCGATAAAAACCAATATGAGATACCTTGCCTGAAAAGAGAATATTTCATGTACTTGTTGTACACCCTTCTAAATGGTTAATTGATATCGATATATGATATTTTCTCAGGGGATGGGTATACCTGTGGGTAAACTTGCTCTATATACGGCACTTGGAGGAGTTCGTCCTTCTGCTGTAAGTATCCACATGACAAATTCTATTATTTTCTGACATGACTTATGTTTAGAAGTCATAATGATTTCATCATTTATCGTTGTTATCTATTCTTAATTGAATATGTTGTTTTATTTTGTCATTTTTTTTCAGTGCTTGCCTGTAACCATTGATGTTGGTACAAACAATCAGAAGCTATTGGACGATGAGTTCTACATTGGACTCAGGCAAAAGAGGGCTACTGGACAGGTTTATGATATGTTTGCTTTACTTGTTTGGTGTTCAAATGATTTCAGATGATTATGTTGTTTTCTGTCTTACCAAAGTGGGTTTGCTCTTCTTTTCCTTAGGAATATGCAGAACTTCTACAGGAATTCATGACTGCAGTCAAGCAGAATTATGGGGAGAAAATTCTCGTTCAGGTATTTGGTGGTGGACAAATTTAGTCTTCAATTATTTGGCTGCACTGCCGAACTTAGTCATTTATTTCGTTTTAAATTTAGCGTTCCTAATTACATATGTCATTCTCTGTAGTTTGAAGACTTTGCGAACCACAATGCTTTTGATCTGCTGTCAAAGTATGGTACAACTCATCTTGTTTTTAATGATGACATTCAGGTAAGTTGCTGGGGATTGTTGATATTTGTAGTAATTCAGAAAAAGCGCATCTCTAATGTTTGTGTAATTAATTTATTCCAGGGGACAGCATCTGTGGTTCTTGCAGGACTTGTTGCAGCTTTGAAGTTAGTTGGGGGATCATTAGCTGACCACAGATTTTTATTCCTTGGTGCTGGAGAGGTGAGTACGTTCCCTTAGTTGAGGATACCTTTAATTACTTTCAAAGAGTAATAAAGAAGGGGTAATTCTGTGTATATTCTTTGTGATTGGTGAAGTTGAAAATCGTAAATTCTTGGGACTTAGTGGTTCCCTCATCCAAAATGCATCTCTTCTTTATATATATATTTTCCATAGGAATTCTCTTCCCTGTCCTCTAACCCTAACTGATGTCCCCCGTGCTAGCACTTTGTTGTTGTGTTGTGTCTCACATTCTCATTTGTTTAATGGTTTCAGGCCGGCACTGGCATAGCAGAACTGATAGCCCTTGAAGTTTCCAAACAGGTTTTTAGCTTACTATTTGTTTGATTTAACTTGTACAATAAAAGATCCTTGGTATCTTACCCAAGAGAAAACAAAAAAGATCCTCAGTAATTATTTATTATAAAGAGTGGTATTAGAATAAATCTTGATACATACAAAAATTGCACCCGAATTGTTGCAGACAAATATCCCAGTGGAAGAGACCCGGAAGAACATTTGGCTTGTGGACTCAAAGGTAGGGAGAGCAGCTGTAATTTCTTTCTATCTGAAGTAGAATTTTGTTATCTTTCCATCAGTTTTTTCATTTGGTAAGAAATTTATTTGCAGGGATTGATTGTCAGTTCTAGGAAGGAATCACTCCAACATTTTAAAAAACCGTGGGCTCATGAACATGAACCAGTCAAGGAACTTGTAGATGCTGTTAATGTGTGGAATCTCTCTCTCTCTCTCTCTCTCTCTCCCACACACACACAGAGATGCTCACATGTTTGACACCATAGAGTCAACATTATAATGCATATAGAGCAGAAGTTTCTTAGTCACTGTACTTTGTTGTCCTTTTTAATCAGGCAATCAAACCTACAGTGTTAATTGGAACGTCAGGAGCAGGAAGAACATTCACCAAAGAAGTGGTTAAGTCTATGGCCTCCCTCAATGAGGTACTCTATTCTCTATATTTGTTATTAGGTTGTTCTATCATTTGGGCGCAGCGTCCCTATTGGGTGTAAAATGCCCATGCACCCATAACACTTTTTGCTGTTGTGTTGGCAAGACTTGAGATTTTACATCTTAAGCATGTCAAACATCCATACAGGGCCTATCATTTCAGAATTTTCCTCTGTTATGTATTTGAGAAATTGCATTTTTTTAAATGGCCTTATTGAGAAACTTCACGTTATTCAATGGCCTTGTTGAAAAATTGCATTTACACCCTCTTGAAGGTAAGGGCTGACCATTTTTGTGTATGACCTGCTAATAGAGACCTATTATCCTTGCTCTTTCCAACCCAACATCACAATCTGAATGTACTGCGGAAGAAGCATACACATGGACTCAGGTAATACAACCTTGCATCTTTTGCTTTAAATTGTTTCATTCACTGTGTACTAGATGGTTAGAGAATGATTTTTTTTTTTTTTTTTTTTTTTTGGTTCTGATTCCACTATCATTATTTTCAGGGTCGTGCTATTTATTGTAGTGGAAGCCCATTCCCGCCTGTTGAATATGAGGGGAAGGTTTACACTCCTGGCCAGGTATTAATGCTAGAGAATCTGACGATGTCCCAAGTTAACATATATAAGACTTTGACATTTATTTTGACATTTATTTTCCTTCTTCATTCAGGCAAACAATGCATACATCTTCCCTGGATTTGGTCTGGGTTTAATCATGTNCTGGTACTATCCGTGTTCACGACGACATGCTTCTGGCAGCCTGTAAGTGCACAAAAGACATGAAATTAAAGGATTTTTTTGAAAGGATGAATTACTAGTGCCCCTGAAAGTATGATGAGATACTACATTGCCCATAAATATCACAATGATGTACCTTGATCCCTTGGGTGTTTGGCGTCTCGTTGTGCCACCTACTATAAAGTCCCTTAAAAATTATGTTAAAACCGCTAATGTGCCTCCTATGTGGCAGAAAATTATTGGGGCCATGTAGGAGCCACGTCATCGGTTTTGACAGAGTAATTAACGAACTTGACAAGGAGGGACAAAGTGTGACGCAAAACGATGGGGCACTAGCATAGTTAACCATTTTTCAAATTATATAAACAGTATGCAGAAGTTCTTAGTTTATAGTAAGAATTAACTAACGGACAGGTCCTTGGTCCATAATCAGCCATTACATCTTATGCCATGTTTGTTCCTTGGAACAGCGGAAGCTTTGGCTTCACAGGTATCCCAGGAAGACTATGACAAGGGACTCATATACCCTCCATTTACAAACATTAGAAAGATTTCGGCACATATTGCTGCTAAAGTAGCTGCTAAATCATATGAACTTGGTTAGGCTTTCTCCAGTGGCTCTGCTCTTGTAAGATTTCTTGTGACTGAATAGGCCTAAAAGTTAACATTCTTCAATTGGCTTTTGTAGGTTTGGCTACTCGCCTCCCTGAACCGAAGGATCTGGAGAAGTATGCTGAAAGCTGTATGTACAGCCCTTCCTATAGAAGTTTCCGGTGAATTTTTTGAAGTTTCAGTGGGGTTTGTTGTTCCTGGGTTAACTACGGTTAAACGAATCAATTTTTTCTTCTTCTTATCTTTCTATGGTTTATTTATTTTTGGTTTTTCCTTTCGCATTTGTTCTATTATGTAACCAATTTGTTGGATGAAAAGTAGGATGGGTGCAGGTAGTTGGGTTAGGGCTCAAAAAATGTACTTGGAAAATGATGTGAACCGTCAAATTTTAAATGAAATAAACCTTTCAAGTTACCTCCATACATGATTCAAACTCAGAATATTTTTCCATATTGATGATGATTACCAATTCTCAATGCCGAGACTAAAATATTTAACCCAAATTTTGCTATGTTGTATAAATCAAGTATGCTTATATATCGTGGTTCCTCCTAATTCAACCAAGAAAGTAATAGCATATCTATTTGTAGATTATTTGTGAGAATTTTTTTGGTGTGACCGTCTGTGCATATTATAACACGTGTTTTATTCAATAATATTATACCCTAAAATATAAACTCAGTGCTCAACCATATTAGACCATTTGTATTAGCAGTACCACATGTATTCATAGGTCCAAGAATTGCCTTTACACATGTATTCATGTTTTTCCAGAAAGTTATGCCAAAGAAAACCTTTAACTTCATTAAAGATAAGTAAAAGCAGCTGATGCTCTTCTACGTGGTTGTTGTAGCTGATGCCTTCCTGTCAAAAGAAAGATTTCCTTAAATGGAAGGGGGGAGAGAGAGAGAGAGAGAGAGAGAGAGAGAGAGAGAGAGAGAGTCTTACAATATCCAAATGCCCCACCCGGAACTCCAGGAGCCCCTCTGAAGTGTAGATTGAAGTAAGAGTTGTTTCAGGAATATTTTCTGTTTTTGGAACGTCCGGAGCTCCAATTCCATGCTTCCACCACTTTTTACAAACTGGTTTTTCAGGCGTTTGAGGGATAATAGCCGCTCGAGCAATCGAAGAACCCTGAGGTTGATCATGAGATGCAGTTTTAACCAGAGAAGGTTTCTTATGAAACATACCTTTAATGGCAGAACCAATCCCACCAACTTCATGACTAATTGCATGAGCAATTTTCATTGCATGTTCAACATAAGTAGCAAATGAGTCAAGGGATTCAGCTCATGATAACGTCACAATTGCTAAATATCCACAGCACTTTCTTGTCATTGAAAACGTAAAGCAAATCGGTTGGTTACAGAAAACGTAAAAACCATTATCTGATTTTTTTAAAAAACTTTTTTTTAAATATGAAAAAGTGTGAATTTATCATATTATCCTCATTTAATTAATAATTTCAATTCTTAATATTTGCATTAACCGATGACATTTTCTGTTATTTTGAATGTTTTACCATCCTCTGCCTTTTGCTTTGCTCAGTTCCGATCTCTTGGACTACAGGGGTCTAAGAGATTTGTGGTCACTTACCGTTGGATGCAAATTCAACGGTTCACCACTCTTATACTCATTTTAAGAAACGTTTTTGAACCATTGGATTAATATCCAACGATGAGTGACCACAACATCTTGAACTCCTGTAGTCCGAGAGATCGGAATTGTTGCTTTATATATATAGATATTTATAATATGTTTAAATTTAATTAAATAAAAAATGAAAAGAAAAAAAAAAAGCATTATAGCCCATAAAATTAGGAGATAAACCACTTCCGAAATTGAAACATTTTGAATCTATATATACAGTCCCGATCTCTTGGACCACAGGAGTCCAAGAGATTGTGGTCACCCACCGTTGGATATTAATCCAATGGTTCAAAATGATATATATAAATGCAATATGACATAAATGATTATTACCCAATTCAAGTCAACCGTTGAATTTACATCCAACGGTGAGTGACCATAAATCTCTTGGACTACAGGGGTCCAAGAGATCAGGACTGCCTATATATAAAGCAAAAGAAAGAGAATGGTAAAACATTGAAAATATCCGAAAATGCCATTAATTAATGCAAATAAAAAATATTTAATAAAACATAAGAAGAAATTCATTAGGACAAAACACTATATATTAGTTCCATCATCACAAACTTATTAACGGTAGTGTTAGATTGTTAGTGTTTGAGCCCAGTTGAAATTTGGTCAGGTCAAGCTCAAGATCCAAGAAATGGATTACTATTTGGATCCAAGCCATGTTTGAACGACTCTAAATCAATAAGGATGCCTATTTTTCGTTTATTTAATTTTACTTTACTGTTAAAGTTTTTCTGTTTGTTTTATTTGTTAACAGAAAAAACAATTTTTTTAGTAACAGGCCTTGCCCAACTTCACAGCATTGGACTCCAATATTACAATTTAGATTTTTGGATTGTCTTTCTGTGATGAAATCATGAACCAATAAACATTAATAAATATTATTAACCAAAAAAACCCTAACTTTGGGTTGTAGGGGTGTGACTTCCAGAGATAATTAAGGCGAGCAGAGCTCATGGACGAAAAATGGCATTCCGGCAACTGCCAACACGTAGTAATACCACGTGATGGTGTGATGATTAAACTCAACTTTTCTTCCGTATTTAGAATTATTATTTCCTTTCAACATTATTCAATTTAGAATGTGAGATCAAACTCAAGAATTTAAAATGACCAGATATAAAGTATCATCTAAAATAAATAAATTCCAATATAACATTTTATTTATAGACTTAACATATCACTTTACGGGTGTTTTTTGTTTTTTGTTTTTTTGGTTGGCAAACACCACATGCAGACTGTCATGAGCAGCAAACAAAGTATCAAAATCCACGTTCACACTATCCCAAAACTTTATTAACTATTCATGATTGGAAAGTTAGGCTCAGGATTCCTGGAAGTTCATCTCCAACACCAAGATAACTTACTTTATTTCTGTTGTCCCTTCAAATTCAAAGTCTTCATGGAAAAGATAAAAAGTTTGATTGTGTATCTGGGCTTTCTATCTTGTATCTGCAAAGCTTGACTTTGCCTTCATCTCCTATATCTTAGCTTCACGCGTCCGTACAAGTCGACTTTAGACTTTTTCATATGATAATGTTGTTAATTTTATGATTTGGAGCTCAACCAATGTATGCGGTCCGGTTGAAATCTATGCCTGCCTGCCTGCCTTGTGATGATCCTCGGGAATATAATGGAGCTCTCTGTAGGTGCTGTTTTCTTGCTACAAAACATTGTTCTAGCCAGATTTATCATAACTTTGTATGAATGTGGGGCAATCTTATCTTGATCAAGTAATTTTTACGTTGTGATGGTAATACCGTCATGTGATTTTATCAATTCACTTGTATTATTATAACATGTGATTGTAGATATGAGCTTAGCTAAATGAACGAATGTACTTTCCATTTTGCACTTAAATACGAATTCTTTTTTTTATAATTTATTTTGGATTAGAATAAAATAAAAATAAATAACACATGATCTTTTAAATATTATATTTCTTCCAATCCAATTTTCTTTGAAAACTGTAACAATCGAAATGTGGAAACCAACTTGCACTCTGTTATAAGCATGCATGATTGGCTAATCTAGAAAAAAGAAAATTTCTATTTTTGACCTCCATAATTTAAGGGGTAGAAAATGACAGACGAAGATTGGCTGGTATAATTAAAAGATGAGATGAAATTTAGCCGCTAAGAGAGAAATCTTTAGATTCGGGTGGTTTTCTCCTAGATTCTATTGAATCTTCAGTGTTCTTCGACTTTTGGTGGACTTATGTCGATATACTCTTCATTTGACAAATATATTGTCTCATATATGGATTGGCATTGTCTCATATATGGATTGGTTTTGGTTGTGCCTTATCTTGCGAGGCTGCTATTTGAGGTGTTGTGGCTTGGTCATGGTAGATCCACTTCTGATTCATGCTTTGAGGCTAAGGAATAACTAGGTGGCGCTTTCTATATCATGTCCTAAATGAAGACTAGAGGCAGTTGATTTTCCTTTTGCCAACATTGTTTTAGCTTTTCATTTTGGTTTAGTTGTTTCAATAAAGTCTAGAAATTCTATGAGTTTTCCGATTTTATTTTTTCTCTTATAATTCTAGAAACTTAGTTGAGTTTATTAGGTGTTCTTAGTCTCTCTAGGAGACTCATGCTGATTAGCAGCTAGTTTTTGTCTTTAATGCCATTGGACTACATTCAGAAAATTGCGGCAGTGAAAGGGGTTATTGAAAAGTTATTTTTTAGAGTCATTCTCATCGTTTAAGTTTTTCGGCTAACTCAGGTTACTAAGAAAGTTTTACTCACGTTTGCCATATTGTTATTGGGATGACTACCTATCCTTTGTACTATTATTCTTATTGATCTAATAAAATTCTATCATCTGTTTATAATTTTTTTTAATTAAAAAAAGAAAAGAAAAAGGATGAGATGAATTTTTAGGTTATCAGTTTGATAGCTAATAACAAAATATAATCATCCCTTTTAGAAGGTTAGAAATTTCTTCCAAATTCTTTCCCAACTCCAAAGTCAGCTTCTTTCCCCTTTCCTCTATGCCCTAATTGACTTCATTAATTGACTTCATCTCTTATAATTATTATTACCGATCTTGATTTGACCCATGGTTTACTTAATATACGTATTTCCCAATCTTGAAAGAAGTTCAAAGTTCAATTCAAACACTCATTTTATAGGAAAAAAATTCTTAAATCCAGATTAAAAGATAAGATATTTCTAACTAGATTATATTTACAAGTCGATAACGTAGCCCCAACAAAAAAGATACGCCACTACAATATGACTAATCACAATAAGTATCGCACTTATCTCTTCCAACTAAAAGGAAATAATTATTAAGTACCCCTGATCAAAGGTTAGACCTTTCTACATGCGACTCTTTGTAAACTTAAGCACTTTGTTGTATTTCCTGAAAAATTTTAGAAAAAGAAAAACTATGTTTGTTTATAGGGAGAGAGTTTATATCTGATTTCCAAAGGAGCTTCACCATTTTATTCCCTGACCATTATTGGACAAGATTAAAGCTTTTTTATGTTAACTTCTTGTGACAATCAATCATATATTTGTGCATCTTTAGGAGACAAAGCATGATTAGAATATATTCTTCTCTTTGTGCATCGGATAAATATGGAAAGAAAAAAAAAAAAGAAAAAAAAAAAGAAGGGAAAACACACAGTTTGATTTTGGTGTAAATTATACGTTAGGATCCAACCTACAGCAATGTGGGTCACCACCAATTCCACGTGGCATCTTTTGCATGGCCAAGGGATCTTATCGTGGGCTTTCCATGTCCAAATTGATTTCTAAAACCTTTTATTTTTTGACGGCAATACAACAGATAATATATCAGAACGGCACATTTTTCATTCCATAATTCCAAATGCATCATTTTGGCAATTTGGTCAGAAAACGAAAACGTGTTTTGTATATTAAGTTAAGTGTCACCAAAATGTTTTTTAATTTTTTTTAATTTTGGATAACCTTCGTTTAGTTGTTTATATTCAAGTCTTATGTTTTTGTTGATAATCACGCACGAAACTTATCGTTATCCAAGTTGACCCTGGATTTGGATATACTAAAAATCATTCAACGTATCTAATACGTTTGAAATTCTTACTTATTTGAAAATAAAACGCATGTTATAACGTAATTGAACAGTCATGATCTCTTAGACTACAGGGATCTAAGATATTTGTGGTCACTCACCGTTGGATGTAAATTCAACCGTTCACTCACTCTTACACTTCTTTTAAGAAACTTTTTTAAACCATTAGATTAATATTCAAGGGTGGGTGACCACAATCTCTTGGACTCCTGTGGTCCAAGAGATCGAAACTGCGTAATTGAAATCAATACAACACATTAATATGTGACGTAATATAATAATTTAGAATATCGGATACACAATAATTTCTCGTGATATAGTAAATCAAATTTTATTTTCTATCCAAAAATGTCCATGATTACCTTTATCTACTCAAAGAATATCCTACGAACATATCAACATCCTCATTTCTCACCAAGAAAAAAGAAAGACAAAAAACCAAAAAAGACCCAAAATTGCAAAAGCCAACACCAACCAAGATCCAGAAAAGAGACCCAAAAAAGTAGAACATTATCCTAAACAGGGATAAAATCGTAATTTAACCGCGAAGACCCCGCCAACAGTAGAACCACCGCGTTCTTCTAACCCTCTACTTAACCCCCATTCTTTATATTTCCTAAATTACCCCTAACCCTTCCCAAATAAAACCCCTCTCTCGTCGTCTCTCTCTTCCCCACATTAACACGGACACAATCTCTTCCTCTTCTGTCGCTCGCTCGCCGATCTTTGACTCTGTCCGACCCGACTAGTGATCGCTGACCCGTCCGAGTCAGGGACAATGACTCGGCGGTGCTCGCACTGCAGCAACAACGGGCACAACTCGCGCACGTGCCCGACACGTGTCGGGTCCTCCTCCTCATCCTCCGCCGGTGGTGGCGGCTGCGGAGGCCTGAAGCTGTTCGGTGTGAGGCTCACCGATGGCTCGATCATCAAGAAGAGCGCTAGTATGGGGAATTTATCCAGTGCGGCGCACTACCACTCCTCATCGCCCAACCCGGACTCCCCAAGCTCGGACCCGCTCCACGACCCGGTTCACGTCCCTGAAGGTTACTTATCCGACGACCCGGCCCATGCCTCCTCCTCCGCCAATCGCCGCGGAGATCGTAAAAAAGGTATTTTTCATTTTTCCAAACTTATTTCATTTTAATGAGAATGGTTTTGTTCATGTTGTTAATTTAGTTATTGGGTTGTGCATACATGCATAAACTAGTCATGTTGTGTTTTCAGAATCAAGTCGATATTTTGATTGGAAATTTGAAATTTATCTGACAGAATAACATTATTTTATGCGCATGTATTTTTGCATTTATTATTGCTTTGCGTAAAATTTAATAGAAATGTATCTGTGCTTTTGTCGAGGAAGATGAGCTGTTCGTTTCGTTGTTTCATGTTGACTTGTTCTTCGTTTCTTCCTTTTTATTTTTATTTTTAATTTAAAATTTATTTGTTTTTTCTGGGTTCTTTTTCTCTCCTTTCGTTTTCATTTGGGTTTTGCATGTATTGTCATTGGCTTTGAGTTAGACTATAAACAAGATAACCTTAATTGACGCGTAAAAAAAGTCCTCTTTGAATCGTGTGTTTTACTTCTGTTCCACGTGTCAAAAAATTGATTGTTTTCAAGTCATAAACTTGATGGCCCTCATAGGTAGATGGGGTTTCATTTTTCTTCTTCTTCTTGTCTGTGTGTGTATATTTGGTACCCTTTGCTAAATTTCGCCACTTGAAAATGGGTACTAGATAGTTGGCTTTTCTTGTATTTGTTTGTAAAGCAGTTTGTGTTTTGTATTGCGTTGAAGCTTATAGTTCAATGGTCTTTCTACAACAATTCTTCATGTTTGCATTTTTCAATACCCCATAAGCTAAGAGATAGTTTCAATCCTAAGGTTTATATGATTCATATGTTGGGCCGAAGGCTGCATTCAAGAGCAGAACTTTGGCTTCTAGTACCTCAACGCATCCTGTGAAAGACTTAACTGAACATCCTCTTTGAAACTCTGACAGTATGTGGATGTTGCTGTCTTGTTCATATAGTAGTTGAAGCAGTTTTCCCTGAACGGAATTTAGAAGAGAAAATATATAGGGGTGTTTGAGAGATACTAAACAGCTGGTAATAAAATGTCAGCATTGTTGAGTTGCAAGTAGAGTGCCCTTTAAGGGGTGTTTGAGAGATAGTATGACGGGGTTAATTTATTGATTTCATTCTACTACTTCTGTGAATAGCATACTTACTGAATAAACTGCTGCCACGATACAGGATTTTATTAGATTGGCACTTCTTTCTTTTCCTTGATTTTGAGGAGATATGTTACTTGTTTCAGCTCTTCAATTTGCTAAGTCCCCTAAAACCCACCTTGATTTTGCCTGCTGTCAAAATAGTGCTTTACTAATCCTGAGTTCGTAACTTCCAAACTCTTTTGAAACTAACCTTTTATCTTTCAAAATGGGTACTCATGAGACTAAAAGTCATGTCATGTTTGTGACTTGTGATTATATCTGAACATGATAGGTCTTGGATCACTTTCCTCATAAACATGATTGGCATAAGTCTATGTAGAGCTCTCGGAGCTGCCTCATTAGAAATTAACCTAGACAGTAGAGGGGGTGCTAAAGATCTTGAAGGGTGACATTATCCGGTGGGTCAAGCTTATGCAGTTAGCATTTCAACTCTGTTATGATTTACCCAGGAATATGGTATCTTTTTTATCATTTCCTGAACGATGCTTGGAAACTTGCTTATCACTTAAGAGTACTGTCAGTTTTTCACATCTTTGAGCATGCATTAAAAATTTCATGAAAATGTATGCTGGATCCATTGGCAGACATGCTCTCCATCAGGATTATTCAACCAAATTGGAGGCAACTTTTTGCCCTACCCTCTGCAATTTGAGGTGACTTCTGTTGAAAATTTCTTTGGTTGCCGTGCAATTGTATATAGATAAATTTATGCGTTAGGTTAGCTGGGCTGCAATTGATTTGAAGTACTAACTTCGATTCCACCCAATTTTTGCATTCCAACTAAGGATTGCAGATGTGTCTGCATTCCAATTGGTTGCCTGCTACAGAGGTGCCCAATTCATTAAGTCTGTCATCATACTTTTGTCAACTATTTCGGTTATCTTGTCAGAGCTTGAGTTGACAGATGGTTGCTTGCGTAAAATCATTGTTAAATGTACTAGAAATTGCTTGTGAGATGTGATGTATAATAAGAACAATTACACTGCAGTCTAATCTTCCTAAAACCAACAAAATTTTGTGACCCAATTCAGTTTTTGTGATTGATCAATTGTTGGGGTTTCTTGGTTCTCAGGGACCCCATGGACAGAGGAGGAGCATCGAATGTTCTTAATTGGTCTCCAGAAATTGGGGAAGGGAGACTGGCGTGGAATAGCACGAAATTATGTAACAACTAGGACTCCTACCCAGGTGGCAAGCCATGCCCAGAAGTATTTTATTCGACAGAGTAATGCTACCCGAAGAAAGAGGCGCTCCAGCCTATTCGACATGGTTCCTGATATGGTTTGTCTTACTCTATATTCTTATGCGTTTTCAAATATTCTGAACACAAATGTGAGCAGAGTGTCAAACACAATTTTGTTTTTATGTTAGGACCTTATGGTTATGACACCCACCCTTCTCTTTCACTACAAGGATGGGATTTAGCTATTGTTTGTCACTTCTTCAGTGCTTTTCTGCTTATCGCTATGTAATTGGTCAAAGAAAATAGTGTCAGGTTTTGTAATAAAATTTAAGATAATTATATTAAAATTTAGTTTGCTATTTATTTGCCAGGCCATGGATCCACCTCCCGTGCCAGAAGAACAAGTTTTTCTGCCTTCTTGTCCGGAAGAAGAATCTGAAGCTGCAAGTTCACTACCTTCATTAAATCTTTCCCTCAGCTCAGAATGCAAACCGATGGAAACCACACATGAAGAAAAAGTAAAAGAACCTGATCATGAGCCTGTAATGGGATCGAACGGTTTCCCACCAATGATTCCTGGTTTCTTCCCAGCTTATTTGCCATACCCTTTTCCAGTATGGCCACCAAGTGCAGGGCCCATGAGAGAATTAAAGGGTGGGGAGGCCTCTCATCAGCAGGTTTTAAGGCCGATTCCAATCCTTCGCAAGGAGCCTGTCAATGTTGATGCACTGGTGGGCATGTCTCAGCTCAGTCTAGGAGACACACAGAGAGGCCACAAGGAGCCTTCACCTCTCTCCTTAAAACTACTAGGAGAGCCCTCGAGGCAGTCGGCATTTCACCCAAATGCTCCAGCTGGTGAGCCGGACTTGAGCAAGGGCAAGAGCAGTGCGATCCAAGCAGTCTGAATTGGGGAAATGGAGCAGTGTCTCCCTCTCCTTTTTGGGCCGTTTTGTACAATTATAATGTTCTATTAGGCATCCTATTCTATTTCTTCAAAGGTCCGAAGTTCTTATAAATAACATAGGTTAGATAAGTTTCGTTGGAAAAAGTTATTCTTTCTAATTGTAAACAGCTAGAATTTTAACATTATTGAATGAATTTGGTAACATAGTGCTGCTGGCTTTTGTTGAACCCTGAATTTCTTGTCTAACGATTCTTACCACACAACCTGATAGGGGTGGCATTTTAGACCAAAAAACTGAAAAAATCAACCGACAATTTGCCGCAATAGAATCGCAATTGCGGGAAATCGAACAGCATTTGCGGTATGAAGAACCGAACATCATTTGTCGTTGCGGTTATGGTATTAGATTTTCAAAATTTGCGGTTATTGCAAACCGCAATTAGAGAATAGCCGCACGCTTATACTCTATAAATGCTTAAGTATACTATTGCATTTTATTGTCTGTAGCCTTGTGTCTGTAGCCGTTAGATGCGATCAGACCTAAGCCTCTCTTCTCTCCTTATGCGATCTGACTCTCTCAAATCTCTGATTCTCATTCGTCTCTCTCTCTCTCTCAACTCTCAAAGTCGGCTTCTCTCTCACAGTCCCGAATCGAACTCATCTCCTCATATCTTTCTCGATCTCAGTTCTGTCTCTTCTCTCTCAACTCAACCTCCGCCACGCTCACTCAACTCATGATGTCTCTCTCTCTCTCTCTCTCAAGCTCAACTCAAACTCGTCGGCCCCCACTGTCAACAGCCGCTCCCAACCTCTCTCAAGTTTGTCTCTACTCAAACTCAATAGCTCTCAACATCTCTCAAGTCTGTCTTGGTTGATTTGAAGGTAAATTATGGTGTTCCTAATTTTTGAAATTGATTGTTTCACAGATAGGGTTTCGAAATTTAGGTTTTAATTGGGAATTTCTAATGTCAAATTTGATTTTTGCAGGGATTGTTGCTGCAGTGAATTAACTGTTTGGAGATTTCAGTTTTGAGCTTGGAGCATTTGGTTTTGTAGGCCTAAAATGTGGAAGATTGGATTTTTATGACACAAAAAGAACTTGCGGTTTTAAACCGCTAATTCACGGTAACCGACCTCATTTTGTGGTTTACCACAATGCGGTAAACAGCAAAAAGTGGTCGGTTTGCGGTTTCAAAAATCATCATACCGCAAATAGTCAGTCGATTTGCTGTTTGAGCAAAAATTCGCGGTTACCGAACCGCAACCACCTCTACAACCTGATATAACAACACATGTCGACATGGCAATTTCTTTTCTTATTTTAATTTAATATTTATTTTTGGTCAAGGCTGTCAGAAATTTTTTTACCAAGCGGGAAATTGTGAGAGAATGCATTTTGCTTCCGACTTTGATATGTTTAAAAAAAAAAAAAAAAAAAACAACCAACCAAAAGCACGCCTACTTAAACCTACAATACAAATATGTCATGCACTGGCAGAAGTGACAAATCAGTATTGAAAGTCGAAAACTAAAAAGAAATAAAACTAACAAACGACAAGAAGCTCCTTAAGAGTTCTTGAAAAATATTAGACAAACAAACTAAGAAGCGGGACCACTGCTCAACATCCTAAAGTTCTGTGAAACTAAGAAGCAGGACCACCATAGCGTCATACCGGTTAAACCTAGTGTCGTATAGGCTAAATTTCAACCCAACTCAACCTGACATCTTCTCGTCATTGCAGCTCCAAACCCATGTTGAAGGCTGACAACTAGAGCTAAATCCTCTTGCAAGTGCGCTAAACGACAGTGACTATCACGATGACAGCAGGGTTTCACGACATTCGACACCACAAAACAAAATAACAAAGCAATATAAAGGAGAAAAGGGAGGGAATGAGAGAGGATAGGAGGAGATGAGGGAGGAGAAGGGAGGATGGCCACCAACCCCCAAAAGGGACAGCGGCTATGGTTTCTTTTCTTAAGCTTTTCTCAAAGAGGTTTTTTCTTAAGAGATTACCTAATCTAATTTCTAATCCAATGGGAAAAATATTTTTTAAAGGCTAAATTGTAGCAATGGATCCTAAATTATACCATATTTTACATTTTCATCCCTGAATTTTAATAATTAATGTCATCCTCCAATTCGGGTAGCACTGGTAGTTCTTTCCGTTAACTTTATTAAATTTTTTGTTAAATTCATGGGTAAAAGCCTAATAAAAATGAGATAAGAAAAATAATTATATATATATATTAAAATAAAAGAAAAGGCCCAACCCTTCCACCCACCACTCCAAACTATCAATAATCAACATCAGTAATTATGATGTGTTTACTAATCAGGAATTAGAATTCGAATAAGGAATTGAATTCCAATTGTGGAGGATTCCTGTGTTTACTTCACATTAAGGAATTAAAAAGTAAGTGGGGCCCACATAAAATTTGGAATTGAATTATTGATTTTGGAGGAATTTAATTCTTGGGTGGAATGTAGTATTCTAATTCCTGGAGAACTAACCCATTATGAATTCATCTTTTTACCCATTATATCCAAACACAATTTTTAAAATTTTAAAATTGTCATCTAAACCCTAAACCCAACAACAAGGACATTTTACTAATTAGTACCACTCCTACCCCAATTCCATATGGTTTAGTAAACAACTTTAATAGGAATCTGGAATCTGATTCTCCTCAATTCAGTTCCTTATAATCCAATTACGAATTAGTAAACATGTTATTATAGTAATTACTAAAAAATAAATAAAAATCTCATCTCAATCTTGGTGGTGGTGGTGGTGGTGATGGTGGGTTGGCGGTGTCCATGGGAAGGCTTTTAAGGTTGGGAGGAGGCAGGATTGTGGATATTGTGACCTAGATGTGAGAGAGAGAGAGAGAGAGAGAGAGAGAGAGAGAGAGAACGATGGTGGTCGTTTGGCAGAGGCCATGACACTTTGTTTGGTGGTGGTCGTTTGACGATGACTATGAGAGTGCAAAGCACGACGGAGAACAGTTGACTTCAAAAGTCTTATTTGCCCTTAAAACAAGATCATGTGCCATGCACGTGATCAATTTTGACAGTTAGTTAGACATATTTGACGGAAATGATGAGTGGTGCAAGTGCAACGCACAACCTAATTTGAGGATGACAGTAACTATTATTTCGAAATGCAAAACAAGGTATAGTTTAGGGACCATTGCTACAATTTAACCTTTTTAAAAACAATGGCGTGTCATTACTAATTTTCAATTTCGGATAGG
Source organism: Prunus dulcis (assembly GCF_902201215.1). Lineage (NCBI taxonomy): Eukaryota > Viridiplantae > Streptophyta > Magnoliopsida > Rosales > Rosaceae > Prunus > Prunus dulcis. The sequence continues at coordinate 4,135,189 of NC_047652.1, read as the reverse complement.
TCAAGGGTCATGTCGAGTCCTAGGTTGTGTCTCGAGTCCCTGTATTTGGGAGTATTAAAGGAAAAATAACAACTAAGGGAAAAAAACACCCTTCTAGAAAAAGTTTCGGAAATTTAAATTTAAAAGAAAATTGAAAATTGAAAATTTAATGATTACCAAGTCGGTCCTAACTGAAACTTTAACAATGAACATATATAGAGTAAATACACATAATTTGGACTTGTAATTTGTTCTAGGTTGACGTGTTAGATCCAATCCAATAAAGAAATCAATGAAAATTAGTAATTTTACATGTTAGTCCGAATCAAAATGTGACAGTTGTCTAAATATGACACATAAGTTGAACCCTATTCATGCATCATTGCCAATTTTCTGGAGCCATATGTTTTGGAAAGATCATGGGTAACATTATATAAATAAAGTGTCATTTAGGTCTCACATTCACATCCAGGCTCTTCCCCAAATCTTTATGCATTGCAATTTATGTTGCTTTGTAACCGCACTTGTTCTCTGGTTTATGTTCATCATGGTATATGTCTCTATTCAAACCCATTTTTACTAGAACACTACCTCCGAGATGTTAGCAAGAAGACTAATTGAGCCAACAAAATCAATCGAATCAGTGATTTACCAGAAAATTAGCCACACATATATAAACCATTAATCTTCAAATAAGATTCTTTTCAAAAGCATGTTTGGTATTGTCCAGACCTTTGAAACATCGGACTTGCTTTTGAATTGACCTCATGTGAAAGTTGCAAGCAACCTTAGGCCTCTACAACAACATGGAAATTGAAGCCAAAAAATGGATGTAGCAGAAACCAAGGCTGGGGAAGTGGCTAAAAATACAAAGGAACCTGAGTTGCTTCATCATATATATTAAAGATCATTGATCAAACAAAACGCATGTTCGTCTTGGGGTTGTTTTGATGATGATGTGATAAGGAAATATATGATGTAAGGTGCTAAAGAATTTGTAGACTAATTAGTACTACAAATTTTGGTGATTTTACGAACACTCATTTTGTTGGTTTTTGTATTAGTTACGAAGCCATGTAAACTTAATTGTCTTGAAGGTGTGCAATATTGAAGTATGAAGTGTCTAATGATTGTACACTTTTTTCTTGACCCGATTTTTTCTCAATTTGGGGGTTTTTAAGACAAGGTTTTAACGAGGCCACAATTACTCCATCACAAATCCATTTTTGTTTTTGTTTTTGGGCAGTAGTGTTCCTCTCTTTTTTTTCTTTTTTTTTTAAATCTTCTTTCATCGTGATTGTTTCAAGTGCGAATCTTTATAAGTTCCCACTCTTGTTCCTAGCTGTCATGTTTGGTTTTGGATGTTTTCATCCTCTCCGTTGTATAATCTTATGGTGTTCTAATAAAGCATATATTCCAACAAATATAAAAGTGTCTAATGATTTAGAGATTAATAATGAGTATGAATAACTATGAATTCACATAATTGTTCTCTTTAGTTTGGGCTTTTCACATGCAAACCCATAAATAGAGCCCAAAATCTAAAAAAACCCTACGAAATCTTAGGAAAAATTCATTTGACTTTTCAAATGAACTGAATATACCATAAAACCATTGAAAAACCTAAAAATTACAACAATGTCATCAATGTTTTTTTCTTTCTAAAAATCATAATGCAATGATAATAATGGTATTTCACACATCATTCAAATTTAAAAAAAAATTACAACTAGGCTATTTTTAGATTTTTTTTCTTCAATAAGTTTTAGGGTTTATATATAAATTCAATGCAAAAAAAATGAATTTTATTATAAATTTCTCTTTTAGTTGGGGTTTTCACATGTAAGCCCTTTTTTTTTCTTTCCTAATTTGTAATACACTTCTACAGGGGTGGAGCCCGAGTAGGGATGGCAACGGGACGGTTCGGGGTCGGGTATGACAATATCATCCTTGTCTCCGCTTTCCATCCCTGGTTAAAATTTTCGAGGAACCTCAGTCTCTGCTGTCTTGTCCATCCCCGAATTTTATATTTAAAAATTAAAAAATATATATTCTACTTATAACAAAATAATCAATATGCAAGGTTAATAAAAAGTAAAGAACTTCAGGTGAGTAACAAGAGTAGGTAAGTCTAAATAGTATATCTATCAAGCAGAGGACCTAATTGGTGCGATACGTTGCCGTTGATAAAATAAAGCATAAATTTTTTTATAAAAAAATTATTTCATAAAAAGAAAAGTAGAACTCAATTGGCGTTAATGAAAGGCATGCATATATGTTTGCTCTTTAGAGTCGGCAAAAGTTTAAATAGAATTTTAAACAAACCTGGGTTCTATGAATGAGCGACTATAGAGTTCTTTTTCACTTGTTATATTATATTATATATTTATTAATTCGAAATAAATATGACTTATCAGGTCGGGTTTGGGGAAGGGGATAACAATATCATTACTGGCTCGTTACAGACAGGTATTTTACAGTTTGGGAATCCCCTTACCCACCTCCGATTTTCCTTGAAATCTCTCCCCGTTAGAGCCGGGAACCCAACCCATCGGAGATTTTTTCCATCCTTGAGCGAAAGGTTGAAAGGATTATTGGCTTTTCCTTTTTCCCTTCATTATTTTTTTTTTTCCCAATCTTTTGACATCAATAAATTTGGTGGCTCCATTATTACCAATTAAGTTCTTTCTTTTTCGATTTGCAACAAGGATCATGTCTCATTCAGTTTTATTTGGACAAAAATTTGGCAAAAGAAACAAAAATCATGATCAGCAGCGGCAGCCTTATAGTGGGGTTTCTTTCTGCATTTAATAATGTGTTATACCAAATAATGGATTCTTATAATGAAGATGTGCAGAATTGATGCTGCAAGAATATCTGGAGAAAGGTCATCAAGAAAGCAACCTTAAAGCTTAACTTGTGTATGATTGCATCAATGTGCACAAAATTTGGATTATTCCCAGAAGCACATTCTTGTTCAGGACTATTGAAAAAAAGGTATATTTCCCCCACATGGTCCTGTCTTGTAGCAGCCAATTCTTTCATCCCAAATCCATTGCATTTAGGGCAGTGTCATTGTAGCTGCACTCCCATTATAAGCTTAGTTTTGTTTGAAGAGAAAAACTGTAAATTTTCTCACTAACCAAACATGGAAAATCCTACTTGGTTGGCAGAGCAGGATTTTCTCACTAACCAAACATGCAATTACTGATCAAATCTGTCTAACACAGCATTGTCCAAAGTACTTGGAGGGCTTTTAGATTTTTGGTTCCATCTTTTAGAAAAGGAGCCATCCAACACTAACATCAAATGGCTTGTCTTTTCTTGCAGTAAATGGAATATTGTGATACAATAAACACAAAATCCAAGAACAAATCTATACTTCATAGAACTTCTACTTTCTTTGAAAAATAGATTTGAACTTAAAAAATTTCTCCTCAACTATCAAATCGTCTTAGATGGGATTGCTAATACCGAGCCCACCAAAAACACCTCTTTAGGAGGGGACTACTAAGCCCTTGTAGAAATGGAGGATTAGCTAGTCCTATGTTCACTAATGTATAAGATGCATATATTATATTATTATAATGGACATATATTACTATTATTATTATTATTTACATACACATATACTATAATGTACATATATACATGTATATACACATATACATGTATATATACACATGTATATATATATATACATATAAATATATATAGATATATACACGTATATTATTATTATAATATATTCATATACACATACATATTAATATTATAATAATAGCATACATGTAAACATGTATATATGTAAATATATTATATTATATATTAATGTACATATATACATGTATATATATACACGTATATATATGTATATATATAAACACATATATACATGTATAATATATAAATACATATAGATATATACACGTATATTATTATTATAATATAACCATATACACATACATATTAATATTATAATAATAGCATACATGTATATATGTAATATATATATTATATTATATATTATAATACATTATATATTTATACTATATGTATATATATTATAATATACATATATACATGTATATTATTATTATAACATGCCCATATATATTATCTATTATAATATATGACAGGACCCGACCCAATTTTCACTTTGGAATTCGAGCCAAGTCCTGTGCGTGTCCGACACCTGGCAAATGTCGGGCAAAAATGACCTTTTTACCCTTCTTACTTCAATTTATCTTTAAAATTCCCTTAGACTTCTGCCGAAAATTCGGCAGAGTCTCCCCTGTATTTTGACCAATCCCAAAATTTTCACCTGTTAAATATTCAACAAATCCACACCAACAGCCAGAATAGGATAAACCAATATTTGCCAGTTTCAGTTTTTCCACTAAAGCTCGATATCAGAGCAATTTTCCAAAGTTCACGGGCTTTCAAGGATTTTTCTACAAACCCTACCTGACTTTGAAGCGCGGAGGCTAAGAGTGGCCCGGTGGTGGATCCTGTGCACTTCTACGACCTGGGGGCGAAAAACAAGTTTTAAACTGTGAGTGGACAAAAAGTGAAATTCTTAAAAACAATCCAGAATATAATACCCCCGTTTTGAAATAACTAGGGATATATATTTATATATCGAAAATTTAACTATATCTCAATATAAAAGATTCTATAAGCATGAATCAATATGCTGATGAATAAACTTACATAATCGATCAAATATACAAAGATATCACTGCCTGGAGGAATCAAGAACTGGTATAACAGAATAAAGATATAGAGATATAACTGTGCGAATACTAAAAAGCCGATATAAAATCGCTGAAAGTCATCCTTGAATAAAAGAAAACTCAAAATCCTTTGAAAATACCACCTATTTGTACCCCTGTCATATCCGTCAATTCCCTGGCAGGTCTCGGGCGCCACACAGTCCACCCGAGCCGCAAACTGGCGAAATCAGGGGACTATGATCAGCCTGTCCCGCCGGCAGATTCCTCGATGACACCAAGTCAGCTCGAGTCGCTCTGGCAGGATGCAGGGGACCGTAGTCAGCCTGATCCGCAATCCTGGCAGGTCTCGGGGACACAGAGTCAGCCGAGCCGCAATCCTGGCAGGTCTCGGGACACCAAGTCTGCCGAGCCGCAAATCCTGGCACTCACGGTCCGAGCGTCCCCGAAACTCGTGAGGCAAAGTCAAGTGCACTGACTGAACTATAATCAGACTGGATGTCCGTAGACATCGGTCCGACTCTGGGTAATCACCATAAAGAAACGGGTACATGGTGGTCTAATTAAAAATCTGGTAACTTTCTGAAATCTGATAAATTGACTGTAGTCTCGATGCTGTTGCTATTCTGTTATATAAAACTCGAGGTATGCTACTAAACATAACTTTCATCATATATGTAACTCGAAATATTTAACAGTATAAAACATGCTCAAAGATTTGCAAAATACTTATTCAAGATCAAATAATAAGATTCGCTTATAATAACTTATTTATAAAAACTTATTTATATAAAATCGAGATAAAATCCTTGTATAAAGTCACTTATAAAATCTTATTTATGGAAACCTCTATATAACTCATTTATATAAGATAATCCATGAAAGAAAGTCCACTCACAGATGGTCCGAGCTAATTTGGCCCTTTGAAGGTTCCTCCTGCTGATCGGCTGGACCTCTGATGCCTGATTATCCATGAACAATAAATCAATAAACCGCTGAAAAAAAGAATTAAATTAAACACCCTGCCCCCGGCTCCTAGAAATACGTGCGTTCAAATCCAAGTTACTCTTGAGCCCACACTAGCCTTTTCAGACACTTGGACCAGTTTCAAAAGGTCCGACGCTCAGCTAAGCGATACACTGCCCGATCAGCCGACCCGGGACCCGTGGGTCCACGACCTCCGATGGCCAATATGGGCTTCCCTGAAGGTTCCTTACAGAAAGGGAACCATATTTTACGAGTTTGGTCCAAAACGGACGGTCGGATTGGCCAAAATCGCGTTATCGCTTAAAACCCAAACCCTAGCCCCAGGGTTCGCGATTCCGGAGTATCCGGGACTCCGATTCGCAATCCGTCGAATCCTACACGATCCTGACATCGTGTAGACCGACATATCCAAAATTCAGCGCGATCCGACGTTTTAACGACACTGCACCCAGAGATCGCGCTATATGGAAAATCCGTTCAGGGCTCAAACGGACTCCGAATCGAGATCCGCGAAAACCCACACGCTCGTGACGACACGAGGGTCACAAAACTTTACAGAATTACATCATTACCCTCGCCCACGCGCTCCAGCACGCGCGGGCAGCTTTGGGTGTCCAAAGCGATTTCGGGTGGCCGAAAAATCTCTGAACCAAGACTCCAAACTCCTACCCTAGGTAAAAAAACCCATTTGGAGTCACTTTTGTTCTTGGACAACCCCCAAAAAGTGACCAGAAATAGTAGTTTCGAACGGCCGAAGTTCCGGCCAGATTTCAAGTCGAAAATCGAACCCCTTAGAGCTAAAATCGATCGAAGCCCATATACCCATCAGCTAGAACACGAAAAATATCTGAGAAACCATACCTTACTCGATCGATTTGGTGGAGAAACGAAGGAGAATTTCGAGCTGGAAGTTCGGGTAGCTTCGAACGAACCTCCTTCGGAAAACACGATTTTCCGGCCAGCTCAGGGCGGCCCCGGGGTGGAGGTTGGTCAGGTTGTGACGGCGACACGGAGGCGGACCCGTAGGTACCCACGGCGGAGATCGGCTCGGCCTGGGTGGCCGGGCCGCCGCCTGGAAGTCGAACGGGCGCACTGCCCAGTTCGCGCGGAAGGAGAGAGAGGAAGAGAGAGAAAGTGACGGGGGAGAGAGAGAGGGGTATAAAAATCTGACTTTTTGACCAAATTACCATTTTGCCCTTCGCGGTTTTTAGACCATAACTTCTTCGTTACGGCTCCGATTCGGGTCTACTCCGTGTCTACGAACTCATTTCGCCGCGCTCTACGCAATGGCGTAAGCAGAATTCCCAAATTCTTTCTCGATTAAAAAGCCAAATTTTCCCCCATTAAAATATGCGAGGGCAATTTGGTCATTTTTGCTAAAAGATATTTTCCTTACTTTTTAGATATTTTCTTTCTTTTTAGATATTTTTGTTTTGGGTTCTTACAATATACATATATATATATATGTATTATACAACATATATGTATATATACATACATATATACATGTATATTATTATTATTATTATAACATACCCATATATATTATATATTATAATATACATACATATATATAAATATCATTTATGACTTGAATCGGGTAATAATCATTTATGTCATATTGCATTTATATATATCATTTTGAACCATTAGATTAATATCCAACGGTGGGTGACCACAATCTCTTGGACTCCTGTGGTCCAAGAGATCGGGACTGATATGTATTATACCTATGTATATTAGAATATACATATATACACCTATATACACATATATATATACATGTATATACGTGTATATATGTATATTATTATAATATATATATGTACGTTTATATTATTTAAAATATATAATATTATTATATTATACTTATATATATGTATATACACATATATGTTTTATACATATATATACACATATATGTTATATCAGTCCTGATCTCTTGGACCCCTGTAGTCCAAGAGATTTATGGTCACTCACCGTTGGATGTAAATTCAACGATTGACTTGAATCGGGTAATAATCATTTATGTCATATTGCATTTATATATATAATTTTGAACCATTGGATTAATATCCAACGGTGGGTGACCACAATCTCTTGGACTCCTGTGGTCCAAGAGATCGGGACTGTATGTTATATATATATATATATTTATTTATTTACTTTTGAAAAAATAAAAAAATTCTAGTCCTAATCCAAGTATACACCAAATGCAGGATAAGTGTTATCTAATTTAGACTAAGCCAAGTCAAGCTAAGCCAGTCTTTAAATATAGTCCATGTCAAGACAGTCCTGTATAACAAACGAGCCCTTAATCTCGTAAAAGAAGCCGCTTAGAAGTAAGAGGGACTAAATTATTACGTCCTTTTGCTGATGTAAGGTTCTTTATGGTATTTGATTAAAAATAATAATAAAAATAAATAAAATATCATGCATGCATGAGCACTGAGCAGGCATTGATCATGTTCCAAGTTGAGATTCTTATCAACATAGAAGAAAGTGACTGGAAAAAGAATCTCAATCTATGCCAGCAAAAAAATAACACATTATAATAATATTCTGATCCCACTCCACTCTTTTAACAAAGCAGACACAAAGGAGCAGATGTGACCAGACCTTTTTCAGGAGAACAAAAAAGTTGGAGAGAGAGAGAGAGAGAGAGAGAGGAACTGTATAAATACAGCTCTTGCTTTCTGCTCTCATTTGGGTCTGGCAGAGGAATAAAGGCCGAATCCCTTCTTAATAAACACGTCTTTCTCCTTTCAACATCTTGCCGAAAGAAATTGCAGGCAGAGTGAGAGTGAGATCTAGAGGCAGACATGACAAGGACCACTGCAAGGTGAAGTTGCTCTGTCAATCATAATTTTGTGGGATATATTTCTATCAAGTGACATCTACCTAATTTGCTCACCAATATTCTCTACCCGCCGAATCTTATATTTACCACTGTAACAAGGATTATTCTAGACAATGACGAATCCAGAATTTCTCGATTAGGTAAAATTTACATATTAAATTCAACGACACAAGTTAATAGAGTCAGTCATAGTTTTCTAAGGCCCAAGGCAAATTCTAAATTGTAACCCCCGCTGTAATACAGTTAACACTAAGTATGTAATTTTCTTTAAAGAAAAGTAAGACCACTTTGGGGATTGAAAAATATGATTAAATGTCAAAATGATTCACTTTTTTTTTTGGCTTATTATCACAAAACGTCCCTAAAGTTTACGAAACTATCAGATTGCATCCTTAATGTTTTTTTTTGTCATTCGTGGTCCTCAAAGTTAGCATGTATGATCACAAATGGTCCCTGCCGTTAGGTTCCGTCAAAAACTCCGTTAGTTTGCTGACGTGGCATATATGTATATCACAAAACATCCTTAAGGTTCACACACCTATCACAAATGGTCCTTACGAAATTTTTTTAATTTAAAATTCATAAAATTTTTGTTTTCTTTTTAAAATTTATGAATTATAATTATTTTAAAATATATATTAAATTTTAAATACATGTGACACTATATTATTGTAGATGTGGGCTCCATATATATGCCACATCAACAAACTAATGAAGTTTTTAAAAAATAATTTAAAATTCATAAAATTTAAAAATGAAAAAAAAAACTAAAGGTTTAGGGTTCATAAATGGTCCTCAAGATTAAAATCCTTCTATAAATTGTTTTTTCATTTATAAATAATTTTAAAAAGAAAACCAAAATTTTATGAATTTTAAATTTTTTTAAAAAAAATTCGTAAGGACCATTTGTGATAAGTGTGTAAACCTCATGGATGTTTTGTGATATATATGTATGCCACGATAGCAAACTAACAAAGTTTTTGACAGACCCTAACGTCAGGGACCATTTGTGATTCCACATACTAACTTTGAGGACCATAAGTGACACAAAAAAACATTAAGGATGCAATCTGATAGTTTTGTAAACCTCAGGGATGTTTTGTGATAATAAGCCTTTTTTTTTTACCATGTTGGCCAATTTAGTCTCTGTATTTTTAATTTGGCCTATTTGATCCATGTGTTTAAGACCGTTAGTCAATTTGATCCATTCAATTAAAATTGCCGTTAAATATGAACATGATAATCTTTTTTCTTTTCTTTTTTTGAAAACATATAAAGATGTTTTATTTTTATTTTTTAAAGTTAGATTTATTTAAAAATATATTAAAACTTCAATTAAACTAGGCTTATTATCACAAAACATCCCTGAGGTTTACGAAACTATCAGATTGCATCCTTAATGTTTTTTTGTGTCACTTATGGTCCTCAAAGTTAGTATGTGGAATCACAAATGGTCCCTGACGTTAGGGTCTGTCAAAAACTTTGTTAGTTTGCTATCGTGGCATACATATATATCACAAAACATCCCTGAGGTTTACACACTTATCACAAATGGTCCTTACGAATTTTTTTTAAAAAAATTTAAAATTCATAAAATTTTGGTTTTCTTTTTAAAATTATTTATAAATGAAAAAACAATTTATAGAAGGATTTTAATCTTGAGGACCATTTATGAACCCTAAACCTTTAGTTTTTTTTTCATTTTTAAATTTTATGAATTTTAAATTATTTTTAAAAAATTTCATTAGTTTGTTGATGTGGCATATATATGGAGCCCACATCTACAATAATATAGTGTCACATGTATTTAAAATTTAATATATATTTTAAAATAATTATAATTCATAAATTTTAAAAAGAAAACAAAAATTTTATGAATTTTAAATTAAAAAAATTTCGTAAGGACCATTTGTGATAGGTGTGTAAACCTTAAGGATGTTTTGTGATATACATATATGCCACGTCAGCAAACTAACGGAGTTTTTGACGGAACCTAACGGCAGGGACCATTTGTGATCATACATGCTAACTTTGAGGACCACGAATGACAAAAAAAAACATTAAGGATGCAATCTGATAGTTTCGTAAACTTTAGGGACGTTTTGTGATAATAAGCCATTAAACTAACATAACATTAGATTAAAAAGAAAAGTAAAAACTTGAAAAAAATAAAGGATGGGCGTAGTTCGAAAAGGAGAAGGCTGCTTAGCGAGTGAGTAGTAAGAAAGGGGGTGACTATTGTGGGGTTGAGGATGGTGATGAACGAAGGCGTACGACAGAAGGGGGAGAGATGGGGTGGAAGATTTGGGGGCCACGACGGAGGATGGGGCAAATGGCTATGCAATGGTTGGGTTGGGGAAGATCTTGCTGGGAGCTAGTCGGGTAAGGGCCTTTTTTTTTTTTTAATAGAGAGAGGGGGACCATTTTAACGTTTAAGCCTAAAAAAATATCATACATTCATTTGAACCCAAGTAAACCATTTCGACAAAAGAAAAACAAAAAAAATCATTTCTTTTGGGCTTAAAAGAACATATCATATAATTTCTCCTACATTAAGGAACCTAATTCACAATTCAAAGCTTTTATTTCGCAAGTCCCAATTCAATTTAGAAATCCTAATTCAACAAGCCATAAATTCAATTTATTAGAACAAACCCAAATTCTACAAGAGAGACACATTAAAGAAAAAAGAGAGAATCAGGAAGAAGATGACTGAAAAAAAAGGAATGAGAGAAAAGTGATGGGGAGAAAGAGAAAAAAGAGAAAATGTTCATTATTTAAAAGAGAATTTCAGTCTACAAAAAAAACATGATAGGAAGCGTACTCTATAATACAATGAAGATAGAGATAGAATTTATTTATTCATTTTGGCTGTATAAATAGAGATAGGATTTCAACATTTTTTTTCAGGCTAAGATAAACTTATTTAGCTATTTGTCTTTTTTGAAAATTTTGGGCTGGGCAGCAGCTCACTCTACCCTATAAATAGAATCGTCCCTGACAGAATCACTTCCAAACATGCCCGTAACCATCAGCCTTCCCATCCATTGTGTTATATATATATATATATAATGCATTCTTTTGGCTTTAGTTCATGCTAGCTTTTGGGTTCTTTCAGTTTCAGGATGAAGTGTTTGTCTCATATTCATGCATGCTTGAGGTGGCCACTAAAATATGCGAAAGAGCCGCATCAAACCATGGATTTGCTTTTTTTAACCCAACTCTCACTCCTTCTATTGGAAATATGTACCTTTTGATTAATGAGCACCCTTCCCACGTTAGTGAAAGCAGAAGACTTAATTAATTATAAAGGGGAATATATTATCGTACCTCTTTTTCAGCCAGATTATTCGAAGAATTTAACCAATTGATGACTATAAAAACTCAGAAGAGTATATATATAAATGCAAATTAATTTTGTTATAAAACTTTTACACATAAAAACTGTAATGTCATTATGCAAATAATCCACCAGTATAGTGGTTTAGAGTATTTACTCATTCAGACAAGATCTTGGGCTAACATACGTATAGTGAGTGTGAGTTTAATATATTGTCGCTTCCCTCAATATGAAATGTTCTTTAAAAAAAAATGGAATGTCATTGATATATATTTTTATATATTTTTGAATCATTATATATATATATATATATGTTGCTATCTAATCTCCCTTTTGGTGTCTCCATTGGAGAATATGGGCATTTTAATTCAACTCATTTCAATTAAAAAAAATGATAATATCTAAAATGAGGGGGTATTTACTATTTAGAATCTGTCTACATGCAGAAGCAGGTCATTCCAGATTTAACATAATATTCATAAATAATTAATAACAATAAATAAATAATTTATTTATTTATCACTTAGTACCAGAATCAAATTTGCCAATACTACCCTCAAACACTCCATGCTCTTCCCTTTTCATGGAAAGTTGTCCACGTTCTACCCTCAGCCTCAGTTCCCCTCCTACACACACCCTACCAACTATTATATAAACCCTTCCTTGCTCCTTAACAATTTATCTCATCACACATTGTTCTTCCAACTCTCTCTCTCTCTCTCTCTCTCTCCAAAATATATCTTCTTTATTATCCTTTGCTTTTCTACCCTTCTCATAAAATGGACAAAAACCAGTCGCGTAGGCAGGTTCGTCTCATGAGGCAGTCCCTCTTTGATCAGGTTTTTCTTTTTATTTTTCATTTTCCCTTTTTCTTTTCAAATTTAAATTCCTCACTTTATTAATCTTCAAACTCGTAATTTATATTTTACAAGGTACCAATGCAGGGAGACATTGTTCATATCATACATGTAATGCAAATGACACCATTGAGTTCCCCAAAAATAGCACAATAATCCCAGAACAATAAAATGGATACGTGCATGCAAATTTATATCATCCATTTTCAAATTATTCTTGGGAATTTCAGGGATTTCTGGACGAACAGTTTATTCAGTTGGAGGAGTTGCAAGATGACTCTAATCCAAATTTTGTGGAGGAAATTGCTACGTCGTACTACCGAGATTCATATAGATCACTCCAAGCCATAGAGCTGGCACTGTGAGTCAAATTATAATGTTTACTTTTAAAAAAAATTTCAATTACAATACATATATTTTGGTTGATTATTTCATATATATATATATATATTTATGCAGAGAGAAGACCCCTCGTGATTTTAGTAAGTTGGACAGCTACATGCATCAGTTCAAGGGAAGTAGCTCAAGGTAAAAAAATAAAAATAAAACATCCTCATTTTGTTATTATTTCAAGAGATATTAGAAAGGAATCTGTAAGTATATTCTGTGTTGGCTTTTGAGATGACAAGATTTAATCCCAACTAAGCATTTCTCTTAATTGGTGCAGCATCGGAGCCAAAAAAGTAAAAGCTGAGTGCCAACAGTTTAGGGAATATTGTGATGCAGGAAATGGAGAAGGGTACGTACGCAATCTTAGCATCAATTACTTAAAAACTCTTATTATAATTATATTCTCTTAACTTGAGTTCTAATTCTCTCTCTTTATATTCGTATAAAATATATAATAAATTAATAATATGGAGAATAAATTTTAAAAAAGGGGGAAAAATGGGTAGATAAAATTGGTAGGTCACTTAAAAGTTTTGATGGTAAACCCAGATGCATGAGGACTTTCCAAGCATTGAAGAAAGAGCATGCAACACTAAAGAAGAGGCTTGAGGCTTATTTTCAGGTAAACTCTCCAAATTACACCGGCATATATATATATATAAGCAAAAGATAGATAATGGTAAAATATTTAAAATACCAGAAAATGTCCTTGGTTAATACAAACATTAAGAATTTAAATTATTAATTAAATGAGAATAATATAGTAAATTCACACTTTTTCATGTTTTAAAAAAAATTAAAATTAAAAGAAAAATCAGATAATAGATCATATTTTCATGGAACACAACTATCCATTATCTTTTTAATTCTAAAATAAATTTAAATTTTTTTTAAAAAAAAACCTTTCGCAGGCACGGAAGCGCGTGTAAAGAGGCTAGTGTGTATATATATATATATATATATTAAAAAGTGTTTTGATTTTTTTTTTCTTTCAGATGGCAAGGCAAGCTGGGCCTATTGAGGCAGCATGTCGCCCCAAGTGAAGAGAAAATTATTAACAGCCAGAGAGAGGCAGAGGCTACAATTAATATGAGTGGTTGGTGGATTTTGTACTATGTATGTGTACCAACCTCCGTCAGATTAATGAAGGTGTATTAGGAGACTTAATTAGGTAGTTTTGGATTCTAATATCCATGTAAGCTATATTATGTGTTCAATGAAAATGCTATGCAATTAAGTTTTTTTCTTCATGATTATCGTGTTTCTTGCCAGAATATGAAATGGGCTTTATTATATACAAAGAGAATGCTTCAAAATTTCTAGGGTTGGATCAACACACCTTTGGTCTTGAGGCCCAAATCAATGCCCACTAGTTTCTTTCTAGTATTTGGTTGAGAGAGAAAGAGAGGGAGGCAAAAGCATAAAGAATAGATATTTATAAGATTCGTCCCGTAACGTTTTACAATTTTCAAGATTTGAGAACGTGTTTGGTAGTTTAAATTGAGAATAATTTTTTACGGGCTAAAAAGATTTAAAAACATTTTTGATACCCGTATTTGAAAATGGGAAAGGATTGTATACCCCTGATGATTTTGGTAAAGAATTGTCATACCAAAAGATGGGATGTATGCTGAAATTGTTGACGGAAAAATTGATTCAAGTTTTGGGAAACATGATAATTGTCTCTTGTAATTATGAGGTTACGACCTATAGTCATATGGCTTAGGTGAGATAGAGAAAGGGTAACTCGGAATTAACATTTTCATACCAAAACTACCCTTACGTTGTTTTCTCATAAATACATAAATGCCTTTTATCTAGTGGCTAGTGCAACACTCTCTCGTTTGTTAAATATCTCCTACAACAAAAAATTTAATTATTTAATTTCTAAAGATCTTTTTTTTTTCTTTTTTCCTTTTCTTTTGCTAGAGAAGGAAAATAAATATATTGTGTAAAAATTGTTTTCATTTAGAATATAGTGTAAACGAGAAATTAGAAATATGAAAAAATTTGCAAAATATTGTAGTAGGTTTTTCATTGCAAAAATAATTGTTGGAACTTAAAATATTTCAATAATAAGTAGTTGAATAAAAATATTTATGCCATTTAGTAATCAAATTGATTTTAATTATGATTTATTTTTATTTTTATTTTTTCTCATCATGATTCCGGAGTTAAATATGACAATTCAATGTTCTTTTGATAGACTTAAGACAGGATGAAGGTAAAAATATCATGATTTTTGCTTATTTCTTGTTTAATTAATACCAAACACGGAAGATTCATGCTTGATTTCACCTAATCATCTTTGATTTTAAACTTTTTGCGCATGTTTTCGTGACTTGGAATGATAGGGCTTCGCAATCTTATGTCTTGTTATGATTCTGCAGCTATTGCTTATATTAGCTTATAATTGGGAGTTTTGGTGAGGAGGGGAACAGTGTTAAATTAGAGTTAAGTTATTGTCCAGGTGTCAACAGATTAGCTAGGGGACAGAGAAATCGGGGCCAGAGGATTCGAACTCGAGCTCACCAAACACTCCGTGTGCCAGGAACAAGCGTCTCCTTCCCTCCGATCTCTCTCTCCGGTCACTTGCTTAGGGTTTTCGCAGCGTCTCTCCAGCTGAAAATTTAGGGTTTTGAGCTAAAGCTGGGCTTCTATCTCTCTTCTAGGGTTCACATTCAAATCTGGTTTCAGATATGCCGACTGCTTCATTCAATTCAAATTTTATATCTTCCAGGTTCTGGTATTTATTTTGTTATGATTCCGCAGCTATTCAAAATATGTAATTGCATATATAGCTTATAATTGGGAGTATTTGGCTGTTTAGAGATTTGAGGCCAAAAAGAAAAAATTGCTGCTTTAGGGTTTTTATCAGTTCGTAGAGGCAATTTGAAAGGGACTTTTTCTGGTTGTGGTTGATTGTTTGGTGTGCTTGAGAATCATCATAGCTATGGCTTCATACAGGCCTTTCCCGCCCCAATCGTCATTCGGGCCGCCGCCGAATCAAAACCCTCTTACACCAACACCACCGCCACCTCCTTCACAGAGAGGCAATCAATATAATCAGAATTGGGGATATAATGCTAGTAGTGCTGGTGGTGGTGGTGGTGATGGGGCTGTGCCTGCAGCTTCTTCCTCCTATCCTCAAAACTACAATTACAATCATGGTAATTACGGCCCTCCAAGAACTCAACACCCTCACCCACCCCCACAATACAATTATCCACCACCGCCTCCGCCGCCCGAGTCTTCATACCCACCACCTCCGCCCCCTCAAGCTCCTCCAGTGGCACAAAATAAAATGCCTTTACAGCCTCCACAAGCCCCCATGTACTACCAGAATTCTCAGTATTCACAATATAGTCACCAGCCAATCCAGCCTTTACAGCAGCCGCCACCTCCACCCCCACCACCTTTTTCCCCGAGTTCCTCTGTCCCACCACCCCCCCCACCCCCGGGTTCACCGCCACCACCCCCTCCACAAAGTAAGGATGGTGGGGTAGATAGAGGATCCCATGAAAAAGGGGCTGCCAGGGAGGTGTCAGTGTCGGGGAGGCGTGAACATGGGCATTTGAATCATGGGGTTCCTCAAAAACAGCATAAGCCCCCTGTTCCTTCAATGCCAGCGAAGAAAGCGAATGGGCCTCCAGGGAGAGTGGAGACAGAGGAAGAGAGGAGATTGAGGAAGAAGAGGGAGTTTGAGAAGCAACGGCAAGAAGAGAAGCATAGGCAGCAGCTGAAGGATTCCCAAAATTCAGTTTTGCAAAAGACACAGATGTTGTCTTCTGGGAAAGGACATGGGTCTATTGCGGGGTCACGAATGGGGGAAAGGAGGGCTACTCCATTCTTGAGCGGCGAGAGGACTGAAAATAGGCTGAAGAAGCCAACAACATTTGTATGCAAGTTGAAGTGAGTATGTTAACAATGACTTACCTTTGTTTGAAGAACACATTTTGCTTTGTTTTAATTGAAATTAATCTTTTCCTGTTTTGATGGAAACTGACTACGTGATATATCAATAACAGTTTTATTATATGTTTTTTATTAATTCCCTTACAGCTTAAGTTTAACTTGTACTTTTTAGAGTTCGTCATGTTTATTAGAACACAACGATCCAATTTTAGCAATACACCATATTTTGAACTCGTCTAAAGCTACTGGTAGTATGCTGAACCTAATAATAGGTGGATAAGACTCCAAACTTTTCTTATTCAGCCTTTTATTTGTTTATCGTATTGTGAAACACCATTTGAGATGAATCTTATATATTCTATGTGGCTAAGCAATGCTGTTTTAGTTCAGGCCAAAACAGAACAATGTACTTTTAGTTAAAAATAGTGTTTGTTCATCTCTCTGCTTGTCAAGTACTTTCATTGTTTACTCCGTTAATGACTTCAATCTAACTTGTATGCTCTTTGAAGATTTCGGAATGAACTTCCAGATCCAAGTGCACAGCCAAAGCTTATGTCTTTGAAGAAAGACAAAGATCAGTAAGTCATCTCTTTGTTGCTCAACCCTTTGAACATTTGTACATTTAGGCTTGTATGTGTATGCAATGCATGTTTCTTGTGCATGGACCTTTGTAATCTTGTTGGGGTTGTAAGAATGAGTAATTGGCATCATATGATTGCTGGTTTTCAGATGGAGGAATTAGAAATTGTTTAGGAAAGAAGATGAATTTCTACTGCACTTGTACGGAAGATGCGGTTAATGGAGATAATTTTTTTATGCTATTTTCTACAAATAGGGGGGTATTTCAGTAACTGTGGCAAAAGGCGGAGAAGCTTAGGATGAATGAAATGTGGCAAAAGGCGGAGAAGCTTAGGATGAATGAAAAGAATGGAAAAGACAAGGGAAGAACGATTTACTGATGAGCCACATAGCATTTATCTTACGGGGGTGTATGGAAGACTAGAAATGAACTTTGCTAGTCTGGTGAAGCAGCAAACCTATCAGTATTTATGGACTGGATACAGCCTGAAACTTGATGTTAAAGTTAAACTGCATGCATCAAGTTGGCCGATCAAGAAAATATGAACAAGCAGAACAGGTTCACATGTCGTTCTTGATTTAGAAGATAATATCCAGAAAATGTTGGTCTGGTGGTCGGACATTGACTTTCATAGGTCAGGTGTTATTATGTTTTTTTTTTGTGGAGGGGGCGGAGAGGATAGTCTGGGATGAGTTTTTTCATGTTTTAGCACTCATTACTATGGCTTAAATTTAAATGAGTCTGGAACTCAGCATACATGTTTGGTTTTTGTTGAAGCTTGCACTATGGAAATCAAATCTGATTGTTGAAATAATGGCATTATGATACATGATCAGGAGTAGAATTATTTTCCCTTGTTATCTTATTATCAAATTCCAAAATCAGATCAATTATTATTTTGTGGTAACTTTTGCAATCTTCCCTCCCTCTCCCAGATATACAAAATACACAATAACATCGCTGGAGAAAACATACAAGCCCAAGCTTTTTGTTGAGCCAGATCTTGGGATACCTCTTGACCTGCTTGACCTCAGTGTATACAAGTATCATTACTCGACAGCCCTAACCTTTTTGAGACATCAGTAGTTTTTATTGCATGACAATACTGAATATCTGTTTTTTTCCTGGTTCAATCAGTCCTCCAAGTGTTAGACCACCCCTTGCTTTGGAAGATGAGGAATTATTGCGGGATGACGTAGCAGCAACCCCTGTGAAAAAGAATGGCATCAAAAGAAAAGAGAGGCCTACCGATAAAGGGGTTGCATGGCTGGTTAAAACACAATATATATCTCCTCTTAGCATGGACTCTGCGAGACAGGTAGTCGATTAATGCTCCATTTTAGATGAGCAGTCTTTCTTGAAATATACTGGTGAGCTATGTTATAAGTATGTGCATTGGCATCTGCAGTCTTTAACTGAAAAACAAGCAAAGGAACTCCGGGAAATGAAGGGAGGTCGCAACATTTTGGACAACCTTAATGACAGGTTTGCTCTTTGCCTACCTACCTTGGTCATATAACCAATGTCCATTACTTATGTCAATTAATTACCCTGAATCATTTTCCAGGGAAAGACAAATCAAGGAAATTGAGGCATCATTTGAGGCCTGCAAGTCACGCCCTGTTCATGCAACCAATAAGGATTTATACCCTGTTGAGGTTCTACCTCTGTTGCCTGATTTTGAGCGGTATGGAGTATCTGATTTTCTGTTTAAATAAGACAAACATTTATTACTTTAGTCTTTCGTACACAAGCCCGTTATGTGCTGATCTTAATTAGTAAATTTATTATACGTAGTGGCAATGGCTTATGGTTGAAGTCAAGCTTGAGCTCTCATGAAAAGCTTGTTATTTCAGAGTCCAGACGTTTTGAAATCAAAATCATCTATATTCATGCATGAGCATGCATACATTCAGATTATAGATATTTTTCAATGATGACCAATTGTGCTGTTGGCTGGATAATTGAAAACCTAAAACATTTATTTATGGCAATCATATTGCATTCTAGAATATTCACACATTAAGTTGGGGCTGTTATTGATGATACTTTTGTAACAGGTATGAAGACCAATTTGTCCTTGCAGCATTTGATGGTGCTCCTACCGCTGATTCAGAAATCTACAGCAAATTGGACCAGTCCGGTCATGACGCTTATGAATCAAGAGTGAGTTGGGGTGCATGCAACCAGTTTTGGTCATAAATTTAGATTCTCTTTTTTTATTTGGTCAAATAAAATCAGATTCTTAAACCTTCAATTTAAAGAAAATCTTCATTTCTGGATTCTGCAGCCTGCAAAGCCCCAAAACAGTGAACCGGA
Organism: Prunus dulcis; assembly: GCF_902201215.1. Classification (NCBI taxonomy): domain Eukaryota; kingdom Viridiplantae; phylum Streptophyta; class Magnoliopsida; order Rosales; family Rosaceae; genus Prunus; species Prunus dulcis. The sequence continues at coordinate 4,115,229 of NC_047652.1, read as the reverse complement.
ATTGAATCCAAAAGACTAATAGACGACCATCAAAATTGCATGAATTGATTTAGGTGAAAGGTTTGGAAAACAAACAAAAGAGCTAAAATAATCTGTATCCACAATTGAAGCAGTATTCCTTCGTTATCTGTTAGTGTGTGTTAGATGGTGCTTATTCATTTAGAGGGAAATAATTTAAGAGTTGCCTTTATCCCTTGATTACTTGAATTTTACCTGAAGTGTGTGTTGAATTGTTGCAATTTACTAATCAAGTTTTCATTTGGGTTGGGAAAATAATTTAAAGAATTGTCTTTGTATTAGGTAATCATGTCATCCCACAACATAATATCCCTTTGTTTACATGAAGTTGAACCTTTCTTATCTATGTTCTTTATGTTAATTTTTCCTGGCCGTTCTACTCTCAAATTGAATGTATCTGTAGATTGAGCGGCTCTTTTGCTCTTTACTTATAGTTTATCCGAATCCACCTTTCATGTGAATTGGCAAAAGAGAACTGCCAATAATGCTACTCCTTTCTTTCTACTATCTGTTCATATCCAAATATCGTGTTTTCTTTTTCTTTATTTTTTCAGTCAGACAACCTGGCTTTGGAAGAAAAATATTGAGTTACAGTAAATATTTTGTGCAAAAGATGCGTTGGCCTGACACAGAAGTTTTAATATGTCATGGATTTTTAGACTGTCATTTACATCAAACTTAGTCTGCGTCTTGGACATTGTTGTACTTGAATATTTTCATATTTTGTCATTATCCTATTAAGTGGCAACTGGTGCAGTATTGTCTCATCCATCATCATCTACTACAGGCCATTATGAAAAGTTATAAGGTAACAGGCGCAGATCCAGCTAATCCAGAGAAATTTTTGGCTTACATGGTCCCTTCTCCAAATGAGGTAGACATGCTTGTTTTGACTTCTAAATCTGAAGAAGATTAGCATTAACAGTTCATAGGCTGATCTCATGGCTCATATATTATTTATTTCAATGGTGGCAGCTATCAAAAGATCCGTATGATGAATCTGAAGATGTTTCTTATTCTTGGGTTCGCGAGTATCATTACGATGTATGTACCATCCCCATGATTTTGAGAAGTTATTAAGTTAGCTTTTGATTGCATATTTTAAGATATTCCTTTTGATGTCTCAACAGGTAAGAGGTGATGATGTGCATGATCCCACAACATACCTTGTTTCATTTGATGAAGAAGAAGCACGCTATGCGGTATCCCCATGAATTAATATTTTCATCTTTATTACGTGTGCATTTATTATTTGCTCTTTGCTTCTTCTTTTTTTGGTTTTGTTTTGAGGAACAATTCATCAAGATTATCCTTCTTTATAAATTTTTCCATTCACAACGCAGCCCCTTCCCACAAAGCTTGTCTTAAGGAAAAAGAGGTCCAAAGAGGGAAAAACCAGCGATGAGGTTGAACATTTTCCCGCACCTTCAAGAGTGACTGTCAGGCAGAGATCAACTGTTGCTGCAATTGAACTAAAGGATTCAGGGGTATGGCGATAAGCTATTTGTTGAAATTTAAATTCCTTTGGTATCCAGTTTTAGTCATCAAATGATTTGAATAATTGTATATACGCCTAATTGGCTTGCTGCTTTCAGGATTATTCAAGGGGATCTGTGTCAAATTTGAAAACAAGACGCTTTGATGTTGAGGATACCCTTGAAAGACCACGGAAGATTGCACGACATCAAGATATTGATGAATATAGTGGCGCTGAAGATGATTTATCTGATTAATTTATATTTTGATGTAAATGTTGCCGACTGTCATGAAGGCTTGTAGACTCGTGTCAACTAATTTGGGATTATTCCCAAACTGCGATCGGATGCTGCTTTGATGTAAAGGCGAGTGTGAACTAATTTGGCCGCTTGTTCGGATGTCCATTCGAACCTCAAATATCAACCTGTATCTTTAGCCAGAAAACATTTTTCCTTAGATACCATGTAAGGGTAAGATGAAATAGAAACCCTGTAAAGAAGTTAGACATGTTAGAATGTCTAAAATAACAGCAATAGTTTTCTACTTGCAACGTCAATTTGTGAATATTGATTTTATTATGAATATATTCCATTCTTTACGGTTAGTTTTCTACTGCCCTATCAATTTGTGAATTGTCAGAATCATTGTACATTCTGAAAATGTCCATGAGCATAATCAGTCCATCTTGCATTGCATGGTATAAAATAACAGCAGAAGTGACAATTCTTGACACAACAGGAGGACACGGTTGAGTGATGAACCCAAAAATGAGAAAATCTTGATTTGGATTTATTAATTTTGAACCCGAAAATGAGAGCTTATTAACACAAATAATAAACAAGTTGTGTTAGTGATGGTTTTGATATTGTAGCTTCTTGTGTTGGGCCTTTCACCCCCTTGTTTACCAAAAACAAAAACAAAAAAACGAATTGGGTTATTTTTCAACACTTTTGACATGAAAAAGGAAGAAAATTAAAGGGTATTTCTTGGTCCAAAGTAAGGTGGAACACCCATTTGTTGATAGAAATGGTCATGATTTCAGCAAATGAGAGAATCAATGTAGCATCTGAGGAAGGATGAGAAGTAAATAGATTAAAGAAAAAAAGTGAGACAAAGTAAGGAATCCACAAAACATTAGACCTTTTAGCTGCTATGTAAGTAAATGCTCGTCAATGCTAAAATAATAATGGAAAGAAAACTGCGAAGGACCCATAACTGTAATGGTTTAGAGAAATTGCTACCCATAAGAAAGGTCCTACGTTCGAGTCCTAGCATCCATATAGTGTGTGTGAATTTAGTACACTTGTATCACCCCTTTTAATAGGAAAAGTCCTAAAAAAAAAATTAAAAAAAATGGAAAGAAGACTAAGGAATTTGTCTCCCTCCCAAATGACAGCACATCTTTAGTGCCCTTACTATATTAAACAATGTAAAGCATTCTACAGAAAACTATGTTGCCTTGTTCAGATAATCACCTAGCTACCAATCGAATTACATCATGCATTCCCAATATTTACAAATACTCAAAACGGCAACACTTGATAAGAGCGATCCCACATGGTGAAATCTGTAAGTATTGCATGGATCTGTGCCTTCCTTTATATAGTTAGATACAAAATATCTATTTTTGAAACAGGAATTGTAGTAGTTGATTTTCAGCCCCTTTGTGAAGCTAGCCTTGGCGAAAACTCTAACTCTGCACCCTTCTTTAGGAATCAAGATTTCTTTTACGCAATTGATGCCCTGCTCATTGTAAATGGAGTCAATGCTAGTGAATGGATAAAACTACAAAAGGAGTAAAAAATATATTTAAGGCTACAAAAGTACTGATTTAAAGCACTAACCATGCTCGCCTACACCTAACAGCTTCCTGACGAACAGCCCTCTTTGGATCATCAAGAGCCTTACATATTGCTTGTAGTACCTGAATAAAGATTACGCATAAGATGCAAGCATGCACACACATGCGCACACACAAATTATAACTAGAAAGGCAATTTTCATCAATGTCAGACAGACCCAAAGTTGGGAGAACTTTTGTATCATCCACTGACCAAGAGAACTAATGATAAAACACCAACTAACCTGTGTTCTCATGGGAAAGATTCTTGCATATGGCAGCTCAGATGTTGCAAGAAGACATTGAAGTGCAGTCTCTCTAACAAGCTTAACATGTAAAAGAAAGATATATCAGCCAAAACATATAAATTTCAATTTTAGCCATTTGGTTTTTCAATTCTGGCTTTATTCACATTACCAAGGCTACTGTGGATAAAGTAGGAAATGGGGTGGCAAACTGAAATTGACATTTTATGACAGTTAATATTGATGCCTGAAAGAAATACTGAAACAGAAAAGGTGTGGCCGCACTTTCAAGAGCTCAAGTAAGCAACAGAACAAAGTTGGTATAACGAAGATTAGGTACCATCATATGCGGGTAGTCAATAAGTCTGGTGAGGCAATTAACTAAAATGTGTGCATTCTCTATGACAGCCACTTGTCCTGCATGAACAAGAAGGAAATGAACACTAGAACTAGGTTCAGAGTTGAGGAAACATAGGCAATGAAGCAGTCACATATCAGGAGAGATTCATATTTACATATTTAATTTGGCTAGTCCATGCAGAGAGATATATATATTATATACACTAAATGGTACATGTACACGCACACACAAACAAACAAATGCAGGCCTGCAATGACACAGTTGGCATTACCATTTTTATCTGTCAATATTCCAGAAAGCACTAGCAGAAGACTATATAGCTTATCTTTATCCAGAATATCTTCACTAAGCAGGGACAATCCATCCAACAGTACTGGCATAAGCTGCAAAAATTTTATGGTAATGTCACAACAATGTTTCCAAGATATTCAAATGGCGCCATAAAATGTAATTTGTTATTTTTAATTACCTTCTTGGCTTCACTCAAGATAACAATTAATGGAGCATTAGATATAAGGTGCGCAGATGCCCGAAACAGCATAGATCTGAAATAAGGAAGTAATTTGGGGAGTAAAGCTTTAAAAAAATCAACAATATTTCTTCCAGCCATGTGCAATGAGTAATATAATGAGTATGTACCTGCATACTGATGAATCAGATTTTATTATACAAGACTGCAGAATAGGCATCACTGTAGAGAAAAACCGCTGCTTGTAGAGTGGTCGTGCTATGGCATGAAATTTTCGGTTCAAACAAACTTCAGAATCACTCATAAGAATGTGAAATGCATCTGCTGCGCTTCTCATCACAGAGTGCTGCTCGTAACTGTTTTCTAACAAACCTTGCTTCAACTCCATGGCACATATTCTGCCTTCTGACAGTAAGCACTCCAACAAAATTTTGGTTACATCTTTTACTTTTTCATGACCAAGTAGAAGCAAACCTTTCCCTATCCATGCTAGTCCAACAATGGCATGGACTCGAAGCAGTTTATTGCTCGAAAAACCAAGGCATAAATCAGTAAGACCAACTTTACTGCCATTACCTGATCCACATGTCCGTAAAACTCCATTTTCATTGAGATTCCATAATTTTGTTCTAAAAATCATATCCACTGCTTCTTCTAAGGTACAGTCAATTGAATTTGCTGTTTCATTGGATTTTGTACCCAATTTGTTGATCACAGAACCCAAAGCCTGAGCTGCTGGAACACAACCTTTAAGAACGGTTGTCATAAACAAATGCAATATTCCTTTTACATTCACAATCTGCGCTTTTGGACGCACCGCTATGATTACTGATGCAAAATGTGAAAGAATCCATTCATCTCTAAGAGAAAATTTGTCTATCTGGTCATCCCTGTGAGAAGATTTGTCTATCTGTTCAGAAACGCTCAATTCTTCAAGCTGAATGGAAGAGGTGGCATCCAGGGATTCCTTAAATGGAATGGATATGCTTGATGAAATAACACTGTAAGCCTTGTGGATTATAATGTTCTGGCTTTCTTCTGAACAACTCCCAATGGCAAGCTTCATTGCCATCATGGTTGCATCAAGAAGTTCCTGAAGTAGCATTATAAATATTATTGGGTTTCATGTTGTAGCATTATAACCTATCTTTTCAGCAATTACTGACTATGGGTTAGCAATGTGGGAAAGAGCTGAAAGATATTTCTAATATATTGACTAAACATCATAATGGGAATTGATATCATAATATATTATATTCTCTTAAAAATAATAAAATAAAATAAAAACTCTACGCACTTCTTCCTGGACTTGAATGCTAAAATCTTTGCAACTTTCAATGCAATTCCATATATTAATGACAAACCGCAACAGAACTTCCTCGAGACCTCCCGTTTCATTGATCCTGAGCCCATTTCAACAAAAAATTCATATCAACAACAGAAAAGGAATGAAAAAGAAAGAAAAACGCATTACACTGGGATCACAAACTAGCAATAAAATCTCACGAACGCAACACAATGCCCTACTATGTATGAAACTTCAACTTATTTATTACTTTATGTGTTAATAGAAGAGGAACACATATATGAGGTAGAGAAGTGAGGGGTAGTTTGCTTATTATATATATAAATATATATATATATATATATATAACGCGTAGCTCTAAATATTCACCTTAAATAACTAACAGATTTAGTGTGATGGCTCAATATTGTCAGGTTTTTCATGACTAAGCAGGTAAAAGAAACTTATTAGAAAATTACTTTTGATATCACCAACTGTTAGCAACTTTCTTGACAAGTTATTATATTTGATTATGGAAAATGGTTTGATCATCAGAGAGGGGATTTCACTTTTTATACCAGTTTCTTTCATTAATTATCTTCACATTCCTAAGCAGTCATTAATTATGCTAGTTCCCAAAAATACTTATGAATGCTCTTTTGTTTACCAAAAGAAAAAGAGCAGATCACTCTTCATATATCTAGAATGAATTATATGAATTACTCTCCAAATATCTAGAATTCCCTTGAAAAATTAACGTCTGCATCATGGCCCAAAGAAACACGAATAGCAAATTTGTAAACTCGCTAGGTTTTGAACTAATGGTTGTTGAACTTGTACTCCAAGGGCATAATGGTTGTCAAAACCAAAGAGTAACAAAATCACAATTATCAAATTGGACATAACTTCACAGATTGAAACATTCGGGTACAAAAGCATACCATGAAAGAATCTTATTACAGTAGCATTCCAACAGTTGAATTGTTTTTTCAGCTGACTTCAAATTTCCATGGACCTAAGCAAACAAAATGCAAAGACAAGAGTCATTAGATAAAGAGAGAAGAATTTCTTGACTGCGGGTGTTCCATGAATTTATAAAAGAATAGTTTTAGTATGAAAAACACATAATTTATAGGCTGAACATACATAATCAGATAACTTGGCCACTATTGCCTCTTCCATCCCTTGTACAATTTTTAGCATATGATTTCGCCCACTTGCACCAATCTCAGAGGCCGCCTCCAGTTTTAGTGAAAAAGGCATTTTAACATCATCACGAGACACCAATGAAACAGTCTTGTCAACAACAGCACCCATATAGCCTAGTGCCTTCTCAGACTCATGATACACATCAACGAATGACCCAATGTGGACTAAAGCTTTCAACACTAGTTTCCATAGCAATATCTTGTTGAAATCCACTAAGATGATTGACATGAGTATCGTCAGAATATTCCCAAACAAAAATTTAGATATTGGCAAGAAATCTCCAGGGAATGTAGCCAGAATCTGTAAACCCTTCACTGCATATCAATTTAAAATGAAAACCACAATCAATATAGTTGGACGGGGACTAAAATTTCATATTTAAACATATAAATGCATATCAGTCACTCAATTGGGAGAGAAAATCAATATAAAGGATAGGAAGGGGATATAAAAAAAAAGGGAAGAGAGAGAGAGAGAGAGAGAGAGAAGAAATATATTACCATACATATATTATAATTACTGATTTGGAACTTCGAAAAAATTTCTAAATTTTGCTGTACTTTATTATTTGTTTACAAAAGATGTAAAGCAGGTTTGCAGGAAGCTGATTAATCATTGAACCCTAATATACGACTTAGTACCCATTTAAGGCCTAGCACAGACAGGCCTAGAAGAGATACAGCATGGAACTGACTCAAAAGACAGAACTCTTGTTTTAAGTGTCAAATAGGAACTCTGGCAAGAGAGATACTGATTAGAAGACTAATATTTCAAACAAATGCACACAATAGATATTCAACAAAACTCATCATTCTAATGCAAGACTCAACAGCAGAGGATTTGAGAATTTGACAAATGCCTCATGTAAAAAAAAAATCTCACTACAGCGTACAGATCTAACCAAGTTGGTACAAACAAAAGAGATGTACAATTCTCAAAAAGCCGCTGGGCTCCCCTAAGTGATAACTTCCTACTTAAGGCATGCCCAGGTTCGCATAACTCAGATTGTCAGGATTAACTCATCATAAGCATCTTGCATTATGGAAAAATTAACCAGATGAAACTATATAACAATGACATGTTCAAACAGAAAAACTTTCCAGAGCACAAGAAACCCAAAGCACTAACCTTTGAAATAAATATCTGCACCATGAGCAACTTCATTAGCATTCGTGGCCAAGGAAGAAGAGAAGGCATTGACTAGTGAATCCGCGAAGCTCTGAAGCATGTAGCGACATGTCTCCTGTGAAGTATCAGGCTTCAGAGCAAGGTCTTTCGATCTCATAATTAAATCTCTGCATGCCGCAATTAATTCCACGCAGAGATAAAGAGCTCCAAAATTAAACTTTTTTGAGGGAAAAGTATTCTCATTAAGAGTGCAATCCCCAGCCGAATTTGTCACAGAAATCTCGAGAGTATTCATTAGGCGGGGGAAGAAACTTTCAAACACACTGTTACAGGAAGCCATGGAAGTCTTGGATATTATATAAAGGATGCGACCAACGGCATGTAACCACTGCTTGCCTTGCAAGGGAATATTATTATAATGTTCATGACTGGCTATGGAGTTGAAAACTATGTTTATACCTTCATCCTGAATAATCAAAGTTAAAAACAAAGCCTCATTTTGCAGGGTAACCTTCTGTAGAAGCATTAGAGCTTCTGTTGCAATTTCATTCTCTTGAAAGCCAAGACCATATAGTGGTTCTGAAGTAAAGGACATAGCAGGCTTTTCCAATGAATTACTTATTGCTTCTTTCAGTGAAATCCAAATAGCTCCAGCATGTTTTGCCATTCTGTCAGCTCCATATTTAGCTGTGCAGTGGTTAAGATACTTCAAAGAATCAACCTGCATGCATACAGAGGCAAACAACAAAAATATAGTTTTTTAATAAATGCATTTTCTCAAAATTACAGTGAAAATTGCTGCATTTGCAATGCAAAGCATAAAGATGCATTCAAATTGCCCAAACCTTTGCTAATGGCAGAGACGAAGAAAGTTTCTCAAGAAGCAATGGAATGACAAATGGTTCGAATAAAGGCGTGGACGAGAATGCTGACTGCAGGAAGAAAAAATTTAGTTTAAATATTGTGCACGTGAAAATCACATAGATAGTCGTATACATAAGTAATAAATAGCTCACATAGTTCTGTTCCCACCTTAATTGCCTCATTGGAAAAGGCAAACATTAAGCAATAAAAGATAATTTCCCCAAACAAACACAAAGTATAGTTTTCCTTCACTTCACATCCCTCTATGTTTATGACAAACTTGTATGTAGGTTGTGAAGCTGGCTATTCATATAAAATTCTGCATAATATATAAAACCTCGGGGGTAACTATGCAAACTGAGATGAAAAAATATTAATAAGAGAGCGAAGTTGTGAATGATTAATTTCTCATTTAGGGAACTAAACTGCAATGTACAATTCTCCAACCAACTAAATTTTCCTAAGCCAGATTAACCTGTAAAACCTGGTACTCATGAGGATTTTTAGCCTAATATATAAACCAGTTGCAGGCTTTATGTTTACTTGAGCTCATTTACACTCTTAAAATAAAGGCAAATGCTGGATTTTACTGACTCACTTTTCCCTATTGACTCAGTAGTCTGTCTCACTGCTTTATTAAATATGTGTTTTCAGACTCAAAAGTTCTTGGTGGAAACTACTGTAGAATGTAGAGTTTTTTTATGAATGCAGGTACAAAAAGAAAGAAAAGCTACCCAGAACTGCTTTACGATTCTATCCAGTAGCAATTTCCTATAAATTATTGGAAAAAAATTAATGTGATAGACAAAGCATTCTCACATGCACCTAGAGTGCTAGTCCAAGCTAAGTCATAATCAGTTACGATGAATGATCCGATCTCTGCCTTGAAGAACAATGTGTATCATCATGGACAAATATCCATCAGCCAATATCAATTTAAACCAATTTCATATTCCAGCAAGCAGTGTCAGGAAAAAAAAAATTCAAGCAAAAGATGGGAAGAAATAGAATCAGTAACAGTGAAAGCATACCATTAGTGCCTTTGAAAGGTCATCCCTTTTCACCTCAGCGTCCTCATCTTTGAGCTGGACATTGTATAGAAGGGGAAAAAACCACACATCACATATCAATGAAATCAAAGAGTGTGAGATTGTAAAGAACTGATAGAAACACATGGAATATTAAGCCAACAAAAAGATAATGGTCTATATCCTAAGTCAAAGGGGGGGAAAAAAGCAACCAAACAGAAACCTCAACTATGATTATCTTTAAAGGCATACCATTTGATAAGAATGTGACAAGCTAGAATTCATAAATTTGGACCGTCAACGTTTAATTAGAAATTGAGCTTTTGATAGAAATCAACATCTATAAATAAAAAAGATTATTTTCATTTCAGTTATCATTAGTCATTTTCATAGCATTATGACAACCCAATTGTCTGGGTCACTTTAAGGAGACATCCTAATTTAAAAGGAAACATCCCACTGGTTAAAAAAAGGCTTACATGCATCATTAGTCATTTCCAAAAGGTGGCTTCAGTGAAGATCAAGATATCAAAAAGTTCCGTCACATCTATACATAATGCAATTTAAGAAACTAATTTTAGAATTTTCGTGCATGCTAAGAAATAGTTTACACAGAAACAATTTCAAAATTATAACTATACTTCAATTAGTTTACACTGAAATGAAACCAACGGGTGAAAAATACGCTTACATGAGTAAAATGAATGGGAAAGTAAGATCCCAATAATTCAAATAGATCTCCACAAAAACTTGCAAGTGAGCCAGATGGGTCTGGATATATTCGCACCAGAGTCTCAACAATAGGAAATGTTAACATTAAGCAATGAGGATCCTTTTCTCCATCCATAGCTTGACAGATCCCATAAAAAAAGGTTTCACCCTATACAATGGAGAACAAACTGATTAACATGTAACCAGAATCACTGAAAAACGAAAGAGATTACTTTTGGGAGGAGTTGACAGAAATTGAAACCTCCATGGTATATGGTGCGCACACATGCATGTGTTTCACTGTCTATGTGCATATGTGTGTGGAATTTCGGTAGATAGACATTCTCATTAATTGGGCATGTTCCAGGTTTGTAACGTGACCATGATAGATAGATAGACATTCTCATTACATGCACGTTTTGTAACATAACCATGATATTGAATTCCAGGTTCTAATTGGGCATGTATAAATCAAGCCAGAAATTCTCATTAATTGAATAGAAGTTCATTGAACTCAGAGTGTTTATATAGTTGAAGTTAATCTGCCACGAATTCTTCAGGTCATTCATAAAGTTGCAATGAAATTGGAAACAGTACGTATTGTCATCAGCCAGGGTTAAGTGATAGTATAGGGTATCGTTCCTGATTTGCATAACTTTCATCATATACGGCTGGAAAAGGATTATAGAAACACACGGACAGAACACAAACAAGCTGAAGAAAGCTAAACAGAAAAAATACCAGTGAAGCAATCTCATTCGGATGGCGCTCTAAAAGGCATTCCAAAAGCTCAAAGCAAAGCTGCAATAGAATTTGGACATGGAAGTCAAGCAGTTTTGTTCTTGAAAAGGCATTGGCTATACATATAACAGATATTAGTAATTTTGCTTTCATTCAATTTCCTGGGCATTAAGGATGGCATCCATTATCCTACCTTTCTGTCATGCTGCCCTAAAGATTGCACCTGTAGGGACTCTATGTAAGACTGAGCAACCAGTTTTGCGTCACTGGCCGAGACCATTCCAGCATTAACTTTCCTCCTCAGCAGTGCCAAGCAACCAACAAGTGCACCACGTAAAGCTCTCCAATCTGCCTGATAAAAGAATAATATCACTAATTGCCTTATGAGAAAGCAAAGTATGAAATTGCAAAACAGAGGTTCCAGAACAAAAATAGCCAACGCACCAGTCTGTCTGTGAAGAATCCTATCAAACTATGAATAGTTGCATTATCTAGTGGCTTTGATGCAAGACCTGTAAGAACTTCTGCCAGAAGAAGTATACCTGAAGAAGGATACAGTGTCCCATGAAGCTTTCAGATTTTTGTCATGGAATTTAACCATTAAGGTAAAAGTACAATCTAGGGTAACACTATTTGAAAAACACAAAATTCGTCAGAGAAAGAATAGACGATGTAATATAAGTATATGGGCAGTATAAAAGAGAACTTATGGTGGAACTGGCAGAGCATGGCCACGAATAAATCTCTTGCTCAAAAGAAGACTTTATTGTCTAAGAATAAGAGTCAGTGGTAGTTAATTATGCCATTAGTGAATTGTTCTGGGTTTTCTTAAAGTTTCTAAAGTCGGGTATTTTTCTGACACTTTCATTGCTGAATATGGGTTGTGGGTCGTGGATTATGAGTTTTATTTTATTAATAAGATAACATAATTAAACAAGAGGCATGACATGTGACCTTAAGCTTAGTTTACTTGCGGAATTAGGAGTTTGTTTTATAGTTTCCCTTAAGAAAAAGGTGAGAGAATTTATAACTACCAATACAACCTATTGGATTCATACAGCTTTTCATGAATTGAGTATTCCAGTTATTGAGCTGCATGCCCAGTTTCTCTCTCTCTCTCTCTCTCTCTCTCTCTCTCTTCTCTGTGCATTGTTCGTGTGGGTACTGTTTATAGCAATCCCAAGTTTCTTCCTTCTCTTGTCTATTTTTCATCTCAAATTGAAACCCCATTTTTCCCGCATCAAAATGGCAGAACCCCAAGTAAAATTCACATCTTTTATCCCTACCAAATCCTTTTAGAACCCTTCCCTAAAACCAGGAATTTGCATATTCAGCCAGAAAATTCCTGCATCAATATCTTGAAAACCTGCCCTATCATCTCTTTAGCCTTTCAAACCGCAATTTGTGATACCTAGACCCCCTAGTCCAAAACACAATTTCCTAAACCTTATAGCCCTTCATATAGCATATGTAGGCAAGAATTTACACTCTATCCTACATCTCCTAAACTTAGAGCAGAATAGAAGAATCAATACAGATAATTAAGAAAGTTAAAGTACAAAAGCGATCTAGAGGAACAGTAATGGATCTGAGATCATGAATCTCATAGCCAAGGGAATCATCCCAAATCACCACATATATCCAAAATCAGAACTATCATCTACACAATGCATTCTTATCATCAAACCGAAAGCCAGCTGCACAGAGAGTCACTTGCGCACAAAAATATGCATAAAAATCTTTAAGCTACTACCTGATACTTAGACTTAGGTCCTCACAGGATAACAATCTATCATTCCATTTAAGAAAAATAAATAAATGACATAAGAGTTACCCCGAGCACGGATCACATTATCCGTAGTGGTCAAATACATCCTCATTTCTTTCACCTATTTAGAAACACTGAAATTAGAGAAAACAGACCAATTGAATCTAACCGAAAGATGATGGATAAAGAAAAGTGAATCGTACCAGCACTTCAATAGTTAAAAAGTCACTCTTCACGAGAGAAATGATTGAATTAAAGCTCGCAGCCTGTAAAGCACACACATTTTTAGCTTCAAACTATCCTAACCCAAAGCAGAAACATGAAAGAAACTCATGCATAGATTACAAAGTGCTACAGTCATTTAAATTGATATACGCTGCAGAATTTGATTAAAGATTCATAAATTAGTTTGAATTTTGATTGTTTATTTGTTTTCCTTAATTTTCCAAGCAGCAAAACACAGGATTAAGGAACTCAAACTAGTAGAGACTTTTCACTAAAAAAATATTTAAAAAATCGAGTAGAAATTGAATGGAGCGTGAACCTGCTCGGTAGGAGAGCGAGACGTGTCGACGTACAACTCAATGTGCTGAATCAATTCGGTGGTTTCGGCCATTGCTGGATAATAGAGAGGTTTCGGGGTTTTAGGAAATATTGAAGAAAGGGGAGGGTTTTGTAAGTGGGAAGTTTGAAACAAAGTCTTTGAGTCGGAGAGCCGGAGTCAATTGAGCTCAAAAGGGTTTTCTTTTCTTTCTTTTTTTCTTTCACTTTTTTTTTCTGTAAATAAATGGTTTGTTGTTGTAAGTTGTACTTTTGACACCTCGTATTTCAATAGATGATGTTAGGCTGGTTGATCAGGACTGGGGGTGGGCATCAATTCGGCCGAACTGATGAAATCGGCCGAATTAAATCATAATTATCGGTTTGGTTTTGTTTGGTTTTGATCAAGAAAAAGTCAAACGGTTTAAAAATCAAACTGAACCATATATGGTTTGGTTTAGTTTAATTTTGAGCTTTTGTAAACTGACTTAAACCAAACTGGACCATTTATGTGTATATTTATTTATTTATATTTTATTTTACATGCGTAATACTCTAATTAGTTAATTACTATATATGAATATTTGAATTGAGTGAAATATGAAGTTTTATGACATTTTGAGCTTTAGATAGTTTCATACTCTAAAAAATGATTTATGTATGAAGCAAGTTATGAATTTGTTGGTTAAAATTGGGCTAACAATGTTGAAAAAAATGCAAAAAGAAAGATAATCGGGCTTAGGCCCCAATCGGCCGAACCAAACCGAATCAAACCGTCTTAAATTGGTTTGTTTTGGTTCGGTATCCTTTATAACTTTTATTCAAACCGAACCAAATCAAAAACCAAACCGTCATATTGTAATTGGTTCGGTTATGGTTTTGAGGTGAACTGATCCAATCCAGACCGTGCCCACCCCTAATCGAGATAGTGAGCTTTATATCAAAGTTTGGTTTCATTTTCCGTAAATTGATTGTATTAAAAATAAATTTAAAAACCCTAGTTTTCCCCCCCAAAAAAAAAAAATTTGGTCTATAATTTTTCAACAATTTCTTAGGTTTGAAAGTGCTTCATGTCTTGTGGTATATTGTTGTATTATGACTTGTTTAATTAGTCGTATGAGATTCTTTTACACTGATTTTTTAAAATTTGTTCGACTTTATTCATAGATCCTATGAAATATGAACTAAAAATTCGTTCTTTTATTTTTAGGCTAAACCTTCTTACTCATCTGTAACACCCCGACTCTAAATTAAATTTCTCAAGTTAATTTTCGAATTTACCCTTGGGGTAGGGGTATTTTGGTCATTTTATTACCCGAACAGATTTTGGGGCAGTGGCTGGTATTTTTGGGTAGATCGTATTGAGTTGAGTCCGTAGACACGTAGTGGGCTCGATTCGGAGTTGTAACGAAGAAGTTACGATCAAAACATCGACAATGGCAAAACCGTAAATATTTCGAAGTTGTTGTTTTTAAAAACCAGATTTCTCTTTCTCTCTCTCTCCCTCTCTCTCCTGCGAAACCAGACCCTTCTTCTCCTTTTTTTTCAGTTTTGGCTTGCCACGACCCCACCTTCACGCCTCCACCACCGCCACCACACGCCGCCACTTGGGGCGGCACCGGTTCCGTTGGAACCACCACACTCCCTACTTTCCATTCCACCCCACCACCACCTCGATCCGCCTCCGTACACGCCGGAATCAGCCACGAAAGGTAGCGGTTTGGACAGATTTTTGTCAAACTTTCGGCCCTTCGTTCTCTCTCATTTCTCCACCAAATTGGACGAGTAAGGTACTCCGACCACGCATTCGCAGCAGGCGGGACCCTCTCAGGGTCAGGCAGTGTGGGACTACTTGTGAGTGGACTTTGTTTTCAAATCTTATGCATGGTTTTATGGATGAAAGATTTATGCTTAACGTTTTTAATGATTTATTGAATATATTATATTCGTGGATTGAATTTGATGTTTGTTTAGCGCTTTAGCATAGTTGGATTTTGAAAGTATATTTTATAAGGATTTTGGGAAATTTTATGCATGATGTTTTAAATGGTATTTTGGATATATTATTTATTCAATTGTTGAAAGTGATATTTTTATGAGGCTTTAGAAATATATTTGGGTTTTGACATATTTGAGTATCTTGAGTATGTGTATGGATTTTGAGAATTTATATATATGTTTGGCTATGTGTGGGGTACTTGGGTTGTTGAGATGAGATTTTGGAAAGTGTTGAGTATAGAATGTCAGTTTGGAGTGCTATAAGCACTACCCTATGTACCTCCCCTGATTTGGAACTTGGATACGGATACTTGAGATACTCGGGGCATCCTTGACGGGATGTTGCTGTAGACCCTTGATTGGGTAGTCTGCGCGCGTAGGACTGGTCACAGACATACAAGTTTTGAGGGTATCGACTGTACGTGCTGGCTGAGAGTTAGTCCCCCGGTTGGACGGCTCGTTCCCTAGTTACATGGTGAATTGAGGACTCTTCATGGGGACTCTGCCATGGTGACTAGTCAAACAATCCCCCGGTTGGATTGTTTCCCCGGTACAACTAGGTGTTGGTCATATTTATATTATTATTATATTGTATATATATCTCTTATTATGTATAAATTTACATATGTATATAACTATTCATTTATTCTTATTTTTTTTTTCGGTGAGGATACTTCCTTGCCGGTCGTGCCTTTGGGTACGCTTTCGAGAGTTTGGTTTGAGACTTATAATATTTAATTGGTGGGTTGTTTAGTGTTCTATTTGGATTTCGGACTTGGCATTCCGGTATTGGTTTGGTTTTGACCCATATAAATATTTATTTGATTTTGATGATTTGAGATACATTCAGATTTCTTGCTTGGTTTATTTAAACAGTGGGGTTATATTATGTTGGTTTGCACTGAACTAAACTTTATTTTTGTCCACTCACATTTTTCTGTTTTGCGCCCCCAGCCAGTAGTCGACTGAGCTCCGCAGCTGGGCCGGATCGTGTGCTCACGAGCCTTGAGCCTTCGTAGGATTTCTTCTTTCTGTTTCCCTTGAACTTCGTTTTTGTTGTATTTAAATTCCTTAGATATGCTCTATTATCGCCCTTTCTAGGGTTGATCTTTGAGGCCGGAGGCCTTTGTTGTAAACTGTTTAATTGCTTTAAAGCATGCTGCTGGTTGAGTACTTTAAACTGTGTTTTTGAGCAGGTTGAATTTTTGGGGAATGCTCAATTTACAGGAGAGACTCTGCCAAAATTTTTGGTAGAAAGTCTCGATTCTTAGTAAGTGGGCCCGACATCGGGGAGATGTCGGTAACTAGACGGGATTCGCTCCGGTTTTCGAGAATTCCGGGGCGGGTCCTGTCATCATCACTCCCCATAAAATAAAAATACACATGATTTAGATGCTAGTAAAATCAAGAAAAATAATTTTAGCGATATTTAACAAGCATTGTTAGTTGTTCTTGTCGGATGATACTTTGTCTTGACCTGTTAATTTGTGCTAGATTCAATTTCAAATCACATTATGGTATGGTGGTGTTAAAAAAGTAAAAGTCATCATCTCTATGTACATGAAAGAAAGGCTTACAACAAACGTGAAAGAAATTATAATTTATAAGCCAAGAAGTCTGAAAAATTACATGTGTTGCTGGTGGTTCTAGTTGTAGGGATACAAAATTACATGTGCAAAGCTCCTTACACTTCTAAAAGATACAAATGAACCCACCTTGGACAAATCAGAATTTAAGATCATGAAACTATTTATTCAAAAGCCATTTGGTAATCTCCATCTCAAGAAACCTCATCCAATCGATCAAGAAATCCTTTATGAGTTACACAGTCATTAAACAGAAGCTCATTTGAAGAAGCTGCTTCAAACTTTGTCCACAACTCCCTCTTTAAGGTATTCTCACCAGGACGCTTGCCCGTTCGAACAACGCTTTCAGCTTCTTTCCAGATCGGGGTGCTTCCTATCAGTGCAAGCCTGCCCCCTACGGTTTCTGTGACAAAAGAAAAAATTTGAATCAAAACATGTCCAGTATGCTCTGTGTGCTCTCACACATAAAACTAGTAAAAGGAGCAAACAATGAACGGCCAATACCTTGAAGACAAGATGTTTTGACTTGATGAATGCCTCCTTGTCCATCATTTCCTTTTGATACATACAAATTCATTTGCTTATCTAGAAGATGACTGGTTTGTGGCAATTGGAAATCAGCATTGTCTGAAGACTCTACATCAGGTGGATTTAGTAGAACACAAGTTCTGGGAGGTGACATACACCATTCTGGTGACGCTTCTACATGTTTCTTTCTAGGTCCCGATTTATAAGCCTGTTGTAGCGCCAACAGCTCTGGATACCTGAAAGCCAGATCCTCAGAAACTTCACTACCAGAGGATTCACTGCAATTTGTGAATCCGACAGGAAACGGGGTAGACTTATGAACCCTGCGATGGCCCTTAGGAGAGGACTCTGAAATGGGTTCAAGCAAAACACAAGATTTAGGAGGAGACGTTTTTAGGCATGGAGTCACCACATTCACGACCATGGAACCCCCTCGTTTCGAAAACATAGGCGGAGAAACAAAACCAAACTCAATATTGCTTCCTGGCTCAATACCAACTGGTCCAGAAGGCTTACTTGGAGTTTGCTTTGTTGCCACAAATTCAAGCAAATCATCATTTGCATCTCCAAAAGTAGCATGAAAAAAGTGTATCCTATCAGAAGTACCAGAAGAAATTCTCTCAAAGACTGATGATTTAGAAGGGATTGGAGGTTTGGAAGACAGAGACTTTGATATGGGAAGAGGGGTAAGTTTAAACAGATGTCTCCCTCTTTCGATAGTGCAGTCGGCACGCCAAGACACAAGGGGAGAAGGTGAGATAAGGGAGCCTAGTGGACTCTCAACCTCTACACTTTCAACTTCATTTACAGTAGACTCCACAGGAGTGGAGAGTGACTTCTGAAGCCTGGGAACCCATGGCTGCAAGCAGTTGCATAAAGTGCAGGTGAAAATGAAATTCAACATCAATTGGGAAAAATAGGATGTATAATTATGCAAGTGGGATACTGAGAAATGAATTGGGTAAGAATTCTACTGACCTTCATAGAGGAAAGTATCTCAGACAAGAAGTTTGTGAAGGATTCAACTTCTTTGGTTTCTGTTCCTTTGCATTTAAATGCTTGCACAACTAATTCATCAATCTGCCATTCAATTTCAATACAAATCACATTCTAACAGATTCACACAACCCTAAAGAAGACAGAATTTTCAATTTTCAATATAGATGAAAACTTTAACAATTCTGCAGTGGTTTCCAGTTGTAAATAGAAATCTCGAGAGAGAAATGTTGGTACCTGATGAACGAGGGCAGAGAGATCGGACTGAAGGAGCAAGAGCCGATCCAGAGTATCTTCGTTTTGATCCTTTCCCTCATCTTCTTCGACCCTAAGCTTGTGTTGTTCCTTGTCTTTCTTCTTCGAGGTGGCAGAAGATTTCGAGAACCTTCCGTTCTTCTTCGCGGTGGCAGAAGATTTCGAGAACCTTCCACCGCCATAGTTGTTCGCTACGTCCCTCAGCGCCTTCCTCACTGACCTCGCTTTCTCTTCGTTCATCGGCATCTCTCTCTCTCTCCCGCTCTCTGTCTCTGTTACTCTCTCTGCTTTTGAATTTCACAAATGACCGCTCATTTTCGTTTAACTCTAGAGTTCTTGGGCCCATCGCATTATTGGTCCGCATACCAAGCCCATCATAATCCGGCCCACCACATAGACACTTTTTTTTTGGTCCACAGGCCAAGCCCATCTTATAACATTTACTTCTCATGAGTGGTTAACACATAGATTATTGTAATCATTCTAATTACCGACTCCCCGTGCATTTATTAACATATGTGGATTGCATATTAAAGTCTCTAATCTAACGCGTATCGGGCTCATTTCTTTATTTCATATTCCTAACTTCCTCAATTCATGATTTCTCTACATTTTTGGAAAGTAAACATGCCCGGCCGGAAACTTTTCCTCTCTTGGTATTCCAATTTTCATTCCGACGAGTAACATCTGTCCCTCTTCTCTCTTTTATTTTTTTATAGATTCCATTAAAATTCTAATCGAATATCCCTAAAATTTTAAAATCCTCAATTTTTCCACATTAGTATCATGTTATGACAATTGTGTAATGCATGGCCATAAAAGAAATTATTGTGCCGTACATAGTTTCGTGAGCTCTACCTAAACTGAACCTAGACACAATTCCGGACCAGGTATCCATATCATCACTCCCCAAAACCCCCTAATCCAGTGACAAACTCACCACAACACTGCAAGCCAGCGCGTCAACCCCACGCGCCACCACGGCACACACAGCAACACCATGGCGGGTAGTTTTGTGGAAATCCAAATCCCGCAGCAAAAGCTCTACAGCGGAATTCAATTCCCGGTAGTCATAACTCCGAGCCCCGCAGCTTCCTTCACTCTCTCTGCTTTCACCAAAACCATCGAAGCCCAGAAACCCTATCTGGAGGCCCAGCTCCGAAAATCAGGGGCCGTGCTCTTCAGGGGCTTTCCCGTCAATTCAGCCTCGGACTTCAACGACGTCGTCGAGGCTTCCGGCTTCGAGGAGTTTCCTTACGTCGGCGGAGCCGCTCCCCGGACCAACGTCGTGGGTCGGGTTTTTACCGCCAACGAGTCCCCGCCAGACCAGAAGATTCCATTTCACCACGAAATGGCTCAGGTATATTCGCATCTTCTGTTTCCTTTTTAATTGCACGTCATGTCGTTTTTATGTGTCTTTTCTTTCTAGTGTGGTGTTCTTGCGACGTGTCGTTTCAGGTGCCTGAGTACCCAGCGAAGTTGTTCTTCTTCTGTGAAGTGGAGCCTGGAAGTGGGGGAGAAACTCCCATTGTTCTGAGCCACATTGTGTACGAGAGGATGAAAGAGAGGTACCCAGAATTTGTTGACAAATTGGAGGAGCATGGTTTGATATATAACCGGGTTTTAGGCGAAGACGACGATCCTTCTTCTCCAATTGGCCGTGGCTGGAAGTCCACCTTCTTGACCAAAGACAAGAGCATAGCTGAGGAAAGGTATATCTGTTCAAAATTATACAACAATCCAGTCTAATGCAATTAATATAGTTCTGTTTATCTATACATAAGATGGTCTAGTCCTATGTGTGCAAATTATAATAGCATGAGTAAATTTTCCAATTGTAACACCACATGGCATGTCGATATAATGTTACTAGTTCAACTAAATTATAAAAAGGGTGCAGTTATTAGCATCTAAAAGCTAAACAGTAAATGATCAATTCTATTTTAATTGCACTTGTTATGATTTGAGTGAATTCTAAGAACATGTGTTATAATTTGAGTGAACTTGTAAGACCGTGTCCTTGTGCCACGTGATATTAAGGTAACATACAGTTGTCATCCAATATGATGGCTCAAATGAGCCCTCAATGTTTTGTTTAAGGTTTGAAGTTGTTGCACTGATTGTTCAGTTAGTTGAGTTTATGGGTTTGTAAAATTGAATTATGAACAACTAACAATGTGGTTCTGCTAAAACTTTTGGCAGGGCTGCTAAGCTGGGCATGAAGTTGGAATGGTTGGAGGATGGAGTGAAATCTATCATGGGGCCAATCCCAGCCATTAAATATGAAAGCACAAGGCAGCGGAAGATTTGGTTCAATAGCATGGTAGCCGCATATACAGGGTGGGAAGATGCAAGAAATGACCCTGTGAAGGCTGTCACCTTTGGAGATGGCAGCCCATTGCCCGCGGAAACCATCTACGACTGCCTGAAAGTTCTTGAAGAGGAAAGTGTTGCCATCCCTTGGCGCAAAGGCGATGTTTTACTGCTGGATAACTTGGCTGTCCTTCACTCCCGGAAATCGTTCAGTCCACCTCGCAGAGTCCTAGCTTCACTTTGCAAGTAGTTTAGCTGCATCATGCATGTGTTCTTATGTGTTGTTCACTCCTCCCTTTTGGAGAGAGGGTGCAAAAGCATGTGTTCTACTTATTTGTCCATGTCAGGTTAGGGTTTATGCAGACGGAGCTTGTTTGTACAATCCTATCTTAAAGAGTATAATCATATAATGATATAGTAGTTTCATACATACTCTTCATGTTTCTAAATAAATTTCCATTGCTTTTGTAATTTTTTTTCCCTTTTTCCCTGACATCTCCATCAATGTTTCCGTGAATTCGAAGTATATCTAACATACACTTGTAAAGGGAAGAGAAAAGAAAAATAAGGGAGACCATTTTGGATCAAGAAGCTCAAGGCTCCTAGAGATTCAAGATGAAAATATTTGCTCGGTCTTATCAAGTAGATAATACTGCATCCATGTGCATTGACTATTGTCTCAGTGTATTTCTGAGTATACTGTATAGGTTTATAAAAGATGTTCCACGTAAAATAGGATCAGAATTGAACTGAAAAAAAAATTATATATAAAATTAAGCTACTGAAGGCTCACTCGTATTGCAAGGAAACAACACTTCCTCAGCTCCACCATCACAATATTTCACATTAAATCAAAAATTTCCCACAAATGACACTACAAAGAATAAAACATCTAAAATGGGGGAAAAAGGAGAAACAAACCAAGATGGAAGAAAGAAAAGATGATGTATAAATACTACCACGTTACCACTATATATGTGCCACTATACACAGCATACAGATAAAAGAAAGGCAAAATAATGAAATCTTTGAGGGCATCAGGTTGAAAAGGAAGGTGCTGTTCCACTATCTTCCCTGAACAAGGCCACTGAATACCTGGCTGTTCCCTGCAAGAGTGGCTTCCCACTCCACTGAAGATAGGAGGATCTGTGACAGGGAAATCACGATTCCTTTCATGTCAGGCCGTAGGATGGGGTCATCATCTACACATTGCTTCGCTATCATGGCCACCTATGCACCAAGAAGAAGAAATTAACAGGCTACTGATAAACATTGAAAAACAGTGTCAAAGGTAATAAAGTGTTTTTATTTTTCTTGTTTACTCTGATTATATAATTACTTGTGCGGGAATAATTCTAAGGTCTACATTTAGCCCTTTCTGGCCCTGGTCTGGGTAGGTGCTCAGTAATGGACATCTCCGGATTGAGTAAAATAAGGTTTCCTCTCCCAGAAAGTTGGCAAAATGTTAGCTTTGAATGAGAGAGAGACCAAGTAAAGTATTAACAGCCACTTTCTGTAGCATGATAGCTTGATAAACAAAGCTTGGGATTACATAAAACCAATGTCAAATTTTCATATTCAAACTAATAACTATAATTGGTTTCAAATTAATTCTCACATGACCCCTGTTCCCACAGTCCAGTTAAGGAATAAGTGTCACTTTTTCACTCAGATTTACAAGTAATTTTTATGTTAATTGTCATCAGAAAATTATATGGTTTATCTTTCGAGCACTTTCTTGTATCAGAGAGGTACAGTCAGTGAAAGCAGGCAAAAGTATCCGCCAATCTGTTTGAGTTCAAAAGGTGATTATAGTTACCTTGAATAGACAATCATGGGGATACAAGTCCATCATATTTGGATCAATGTAATCTTTCAAGCTTGACATACTCATGGAGTCCGGTGCACTCCTAAGAGCTGTGTGCATCTGCAGTTCAGACAAAAATTAGGGATGTATCATATAAGTAGAGCTGGTTAAATTATACTAATTTGAATTGATAACTACTCTAAAGAAATGTTCTGTGCCAAAGATCATTAGATTTCTTATATCCATACAGAATACAAAAGTATGTCTCCTAAGAAGAACTTACAATAGATACCAGTGAACGTCTTTCAGAATTTTTTGTAGCTGTGCCTTCAGTTCGTATAACAGCCTCCTTTCCTGATATAAGCTCAAAAAGAACAACTCCAAAAGCATAAATATCACTTTTGGTAGTAGCACGGCCATCACTCAAGTATCTACAAGGAAGCATGAGGGCAATAATTAAGACTTGTTGAATTTTTCAAGGAAAAAGTAGTCAGTTGAAAGTTCGGTTACTTACTCTGGAGCCAGATAACCATATGTACCAACAACTTTGGTTACCGTAGCTTCTCCCTCACTTGTTTTACCAAAAATTTTTGCCAACCCAAAATCTGAAATCTAAAATACAAAGAGAACAAGTTTAATAACTGACATGGACAAAATGCGTACATACACAACACACCTGAAATCACTATAATATATTGAACCTTTGCCCTGAAGGTACCATCAAGCAAGATGTTGCTTGTCTTGATGTCGCGGTGGACATAATGAGTTTTAGTGTGCTCATGGATGTACTCGAGACCTCTAGCAGCATCTAGAGCAATCTGGACCCTCATGATCCAGGAAAGTGATGTATGACCTATGAGCCAGTTAATCATTCACAGAGATTAAAGACATATGCACGGCTCAACAAGACAACGGTCACATACAAACTGGAAAATAAAGTGGATAGCGGGCCAAATTTTAATAGAAGTATAGAACCTAACCTGGAGCAGATATTGGGCCAAAGAAAGAAACAAGAAAAATATAGCTAACGGCATTCTCTCAACATAGCATTAGCATGTAAGTTGTAACTTACCCTTGTTCTGAGGATCATGCAAATGACTTTTAAGTGAACCTTTTTGGGCATATTCATATATAAGGAAGAGCTCATCATCACTTGCAGCATAACCAATCAATTCTACCTTGACACAATTAAACGTAAATAGGAGTCAGAGTTCTGAAACACTGAAAGCAATAAGCTCCAAAGCTACAATGAGAATTACCAGATTTGTATGATGAACCTTGCACAAAACTTTTATTTCTGCCAGAAACTCTTTAGTTTTTGTAGCAGTCATTCTTTTAATTGCAACTTCCTAAAACGAAATTCAAATCCATATCAACAAAGATGTGACAGGGAAACTTACTCTAGATGGTAAAAGAAAATATAGAATATGGGAAACAAAGTACAAAGCTGCAAACCTGCTCACGGAGGAGGCCATAATACACAGAACCATATGTTCCATGCCCCAGAAGACGTGAATCAGAGAATCCGTCTGTTGAGGAAGAAATTTCTTCATATGTGAAAACCACAGGCTTCTCCATGTCAAGTACATGACTGCCGAGAGCTGCAACAAGTAAAAGGAGAGGATCAGTCAGGCATTCTCAGATTGAGGAAGACCACATTTCGGTACATAAAGATTGGATAAGGAAGCAGATCACACAAACACACTAACCCTGACAAACTGAATCAGAGGGCAAGAATAAGGAGGCATGACATACAATAATCTATTACATGAAGATCCTTTCAAGAAAAGTTGTTACAGAAGCTCCAATTTATATGTTCTAATTTATCCCCTGCCTTTCTATGTTCTCTTTTTTCTCCTTCTACAGATAATAATCATCTGACATTTAGAAAAGCAGAGCTTCATATTGAAATCTGAGGAATAAAATATGATGAGATAAAATAGTTCAGACAGTAAACCTTTGGGAATAGTTATCTGCTGGTTATTAGAATCCCCATTGGTTTGCTTCCAATCTGCAGACGTGCAGCACATGTACCTTCCTGAACCACAACAGAAACTTGGCTTCCCAAGAATATGAAACCTAATCTGGCCATCAGGATCTTTTGAGTGACCTCTTCGTTCTTCAGTTAAGCACTTTGATGACCTTAGGCAAACATATAAAAGTATGCCTAATACTATCACAACAAGAATGATACCTAAACTCCCTACAATCCATAAATATGGCACATGCGCCTTATGATCCACTTGATTTGCTGCAAACAAATAGCAAACAATTTGTTAGAATTCTTGAGAAGATGTACTTGTGTGCAGTATGTTGTGCTTGAGTGGAGGAATCCTGGGAAAGTTAGGAAGGCTGGGGGGAACCATGAAAGAAGAATCAGAAATATGAAGGGTGCTGGAAAAACCAGTAAGTTCCGAAGAACTATCTACTTTGATTCATATTCTCAACAAACTAAAATTTTGCCCCAAATGAAAATTTGCAACAAAATAAAATAAAAATTTGTCACCAGTGCTCCTAATGTGTGTTGAAATGATTAGCGATGTATGACAATCGAAACAGAAAACACATTCTGTGAGCTTACTGACATGGCTTTCTCAGCAATAATTGAAACATCAAAGGTAATTGCAAACATAATATAATTTAGCCAACATTTTTTCACAAGGCAACCAATGAGATATTGCATGGAGAATCTTTTTTTTTCCTTCTAATTATCTTGAAATTTGAGCAACTTTCAGTTGATTCAAAGAAAGGCAGCATAAACTTGAACTTAGGTCTCTTACAGAAATCACTTTATCATGCATACTCAATGGTTCCACTTCTTTAAAGTTTTCAGCTCTTCTTCTACATTAAGCTCAAGAAAACATGTTAACAAGCGGATTACTCACCAAAGCAACTAGTTTTCAACTTTTAATTTTGTACATTATATCAACAAAACTAGCAGTTCACCAATTCCCAGAGAAATATAATGTTATAATTCCTTGTAATATATCAACTATACCTGAAGAACTGTCAATGGGTGGAGAAGGAACAGGAGCAAGAGGAATACTCTCCAAAGGATAAGGCTCACCAGGAACTAGAAGCATGATAAAAATAAAATAAAGTTAATAAGTAAAATACACATTTACAATAAGGGTGTTAAACTCTAATCATAATGCTTATTGGAAATTGATTGGAAATCATCCAAGAACTAGAATATCCTCAAAAGAGATAGGTATGCATAAGACATGATAACATAATGATTTCTACTCAGCAAATTTCCCTAGTGAGCACTGTCCATTTGCCCAACAAAACATTGGATATTTTACTTTTCATAACAGAACATACAAAGGAGTTTACAAAAGGGTAGAAACGATGACAATGAACATTGGCAGCAAATGTGGTAACAGGTCCACTACTTCTTCAGGCACAATCAAAATGAACTAATGGCTGCTCCAATGAAGATAACACGGCATCAATAATCGATAGACACGCACTATGCCTCGACATGATGTGACGAACAATTCACTCATCCATTCATTACCAAGAGATGTAACCACAGCTCACAATTCAAAGTTTAAATGAATTGAATTTGCCAACTTTGGCAAATCTAATCAATGACATGATTACAAAGAAATAGCATTCCATTACATGTTTCCCAACAATCACACCCAATGAAAACCTCACCACATTGTAAGTTTCTAACCCAAAATTCAACAACTCAACCAAATCACACAAACAGAATAAATCACAAGCAAACCATATGAACCAAAAAGAAAAACAACTTACCTGAATTCAAAGGTATGTAATATACAGCACCGACAGTCACATTATCAGGGTCATCAATCCCATTCACTTTCTCAATGCTATCCATACTAACCCCGAACCGGCTAGCCAAAGATTCAATGCTATCTCCATCCCTCATCACATAACTCATCAAATAGTTCCACAACCCACTTGAACACCCACAGAGCAGCCTCAACGACACAACGGCGCCGTATCTGGCCCGCCTAGTCGTGTTGGGCAAAAAAGTCAGCCCACCATAGGCCTCCATAACCATGTCATAAACATACCCATCTCCTGATTTCACAGTAAACGTTGTGTTGGTCAAGTACTTCTTGATCCCATCAGCACAAGAACAGTTCTTTTTTATAAACACATAGCCCCGCCCATCACCGCCTTCCACCGTCACGTCTTCAGGTAACACATCGAACATGCTCTGAATCACCGAAAGGGTCTCATTGGCTTCGGGCTTAAATGCTAAAAAAGATGTGCACAAGCGAGTAGTGTCCGTACAGATCATGGGTGCCGGGGAATAAGCCGTGGAAAAGCTAATTGGGAGGAGAATAAGGTAAAGCAGGATTGGCATAGGGGTCCATTCAAGCTTCATGGTCAAGAAATTGGTAGAGAAAACAAAGAAAGTGCAAGAATTTTGAAGTTGGTTATTCGAGTTAACTCAACTTAGGCAGGTCTCATGGGTTTGGATTATTAAAAATGGTGGCTTGGTCACTTGGTGGAGTGAGATCAAGATTTTGACAAATTGGGTTGAGTTTTGCAAAATGATTGGAAGTGGTTGATGGAGAGCAAGTTCAGCTCAACTGCTTTGATGGGTTTTGACAAGAAATAGTAGATGGTTGGACTGAGATCAAGAACAGACAAACTGGTGTAACTATTGCTCAGAGTAATGGAAGTTGGTGGTACAAATTTTAGCTGCAAATTACAATCTAAATGGTTCTTAATGTTATTGTTTTGTACAAGTGGTAGGTTGGAGGAGTGAGAGAGAGCAAGAATTGGCAGGTTTGGAGGAAGTGAGGGTAAGTGGGGTCTTCTGGAAAAAAATTAGCAGAAGCAGAGTGAGTTTGGAAATGGAGGAATAGTGACCTAAGGGGGTTTGAAGGACAGGAGATGACAGGAATGAAGGGATTGTAAACAGAGCATTTGTGTGTGTGTTGTGTTGTGTTGTGTGGTAAACTCACTGACCCACTAGCTTTTGGCTAAATTTGCTTGCAACACAATACAATACAATACAGTGAAAAAAGGAAAGTGAACATCCAAAGAGATACAGGGCTTTGCAGGGAGCCACCCACCTGGAGATATTGGGGATCATGTTTTATGACTAAATTACCCCTACTGTGGCCTCTCTAATCCTTCTTTAAATTTAAAGTTTTTTTTTATCAATTAAATGTTGAAATGTTAAAAATTAAATGATTTTTAAAATTAGGAAAAAAGTATTCTACTTTAACACTTTGATTTCATGAAAATTTGATGAAATGAATAAAAAACTTCAAACACTATGATGTATGATGCGCAAGTTTGGCAAGTTCAGAGGTCTAACTGAAGTTAAAACTCTATATACTTAATTTTGATTTAAAGCCTGTATTTAATCTGATCAAGTTCAAATAAATTCAACACAAACCTAATTAGTACAAATAGCTTAGGTCTAGTTGCTTAAGTTAATTTGGTTGAGCTGGAACAAAGAGCTCAACTTACTAATTGAGCATACTAAATTTGTTTATAAACTTATGTTAGAATCGAATTTCGAATTTTAGTACTATAAAAAAACTAGTATAAGTGTCGAATTTAAGTTTTAGTATCATTTGGGGGTTGAGGTATATTGCACATCATATGAGTGTTTAAAATAGTTCTTGCACTAGCACTAATTATTGTGTGCAAAGTTTTTTTTCTTTCTAATATTGGATATAAAGTATCTTCACATATTTTAATAAAAGGGTATTTTTGTGGTCCAGAAGGAGTTAAGATAGATTTTTTTGGTCGAAGATTTTATTTATTTATATTTAGATGTAGACTGTTGTATTTTCCAAAAGGAAGAAAACGTGCATGTAGATTGAAAATGAAATTTATTGAAGATATTTATACTTTTGGTTATTATACCCAAAAAATAAACTAATTCTGAAAGGGAATAAAAGGGCAAAATGGGAAAGAGATTTCACGGGAATGGTAATGAAGGCTGGTTTTGGGAAAAGGATGGGCACAAGTTGCGAAGAGCTGGCAAAGAAAACGACAGTGTTGTTGGGTGGGTCCCACGAATATGGCGCCAATATCTCAAAAGCTCGCCGGTAAATTGTCTTGTCACCGGCGATTCCCACATCAAAACTCGTTGACTCCTCTGACCTCTTGACTCCGGAGTAACCGACAGTGACACTTTTTTAAGAAGGTGTTTGTATACATCAATGTACTTGTAATTAAACAAAGTGAATTTAGAGCCGTTTGTTCTTTGTTGGGCATCTCTATTCTTTTTTATATTCTCCAATAATTCAAGTCTTAAATTTTTAGATCTATAAATAGTAATACTTTCCCATGGTTATGAGTCATGACTCATGACTACGAGCAAGTGCGGATATAGCCCCTTTTTCGCTAGACGGCAGCCCAGTCGAAAGTTTTTTTAAAAAATTTATAGATATGTGGCTCCAAGAAAAAAAAGTGAAATTCAATTTAACGATAGAACGAGGGGAGATATTTCATAAATAAAGTCAATTAATCTTGTAAATTAATTATTCATTTTGCATGCAAGTGAATGGAATGTTATTCAACCGACCAAAAATAATTTAAAATGTACTGTAAAATACAAATGCCCTTAAGTGATTCTTAAAAAGAATTTAGAGAGTAAAGAGAAAGCATTATTCCATTAATCTATATTTATGTCTACGTTGTAATATATTAAGATAATTATTCGTGTCAATTGATAGGTGTGAAATGTCAATATTATCTTTTTAGTATAAATACGTTGCATCAAATTTAAAATATAAAAGTAGTATGGTAACTAAACAATCATTTACGACAAATTTTCTCTCTTTCACATGCATAACATAGTGCCCAATTCTAGTTTTTCTAATTCAAAAGCTTTTGGGTTGTGATTGGTTGGCTATGAAAATAATATCCAATTTTTCTAATATATTATTTTCATATAATTTATCTCAATATTGGTATTTGATCTTCATATTCTCCATATATATTTCTGTAAACCTTGATATTTAACAGATCGATTGGCTAGAAATTTTTCGATAGCTGGTCACTTAAAATCGGAGGTAGCAGTAGATTATAGATGGGAGCCCAATGCTCGGCGATTAGTTGAGCGAGCGGTGGCGCTTTAAAATAAAATCGGAGACGTGGGGTTTTGACTGGGTAGGGCCGCACGTGGGTAGGAGACAATTGTAAATATAATCCTCATATAATCCAAGAGCTGCTGAGTGCATGGGACAGAGGCACATAGAGAGAGGTTTAACCTGGAGCAAACGCCAAAATATGCAAAGCCAAACCCCCCAAAAGAGAGACAATAATTATTACCTACTATAACCAAAACTCGTACCTGCCTGCGTTATTTTTTATGTCCTTTCAATCTTCCACTTTTCTCTTTTACATTACAAAAATACCATAAACTTATTTGTCATACAATACGAATACGATCATGTTTGGAGTGAATCATGCTTGGTCAAAATCCAAATTTGTAAAAAGCTAAATACCATTAGCAGATTTGTTTACCACACTCAAAAGTCAAAAACATTTGTAAAAAATGTGTTGATTGTAGTATGGATAGGGTTCCTTGCTTGTAAATTTTTCGTTCATGTTGCAATTAAGGCGACGTTTTTTGTTGTTGCTAAAATTAGGAAGGAAAAAGAGCGAAACTCAAACACACACATGTATTATAGAAGTATGAATCCAAAACCACTTGAGAGACGATGTTAATTTGAAGTTCATATTTGTAGGGTTAATTTAAAGATGATTTAGCCTCAGACTAATTTCTTCTCTTATATTTGAACACCTTTCAACATTGAAAAGAGAAACCGAAACCTATCCTAATCGAATCAGCATATAGCTTAAACAGGAAAAAATAAAAAATAAAAAATCAAAGAATGATGATGGGACCCGCTGCCATGCTGGATGCATGTGGATTTGATTAGTATATCTATCTAAATACCTAAATTATGTGACAAAATGTATGGATTCTGTATGAACCTTTAGTTGTACGCCACCAACTATTTTATGGTCTGAATGAAAATGAATGATTATTTTTGTAGTAAATCCAGACTGGCTTTGTCGTACAAAATATGCCAAAGCTTCATTGCTGATTGCTTTACCCTCTTTATTTATTTTGATGTATCAATGAATCTCTGCCCAAGGCCCCACTACCCTTGGATCTTGTCTATCTTTGGCTTTACAGTTCCAAGAAATTTAGCCCTTCTTCTTAATCACCAATCCCATTCTTAATCACCTCAACTTTACCCATGTCGAAGTTTGATGCTTCTTTTAGAACGACTAAATGCTTTAAAGAAAATGTCAATGTTGTTGTTATAAAAGCACTTATGAACATAAATGCTTCATACGGAAGCAAAGTCCCAAACGGGTTCATATTCACGAACATCGTAGTACTAGTGAGTCAACTATGTTGTGGTTTGGTTCTTCAATTATCTTTGCTTGAAGCTTTATGGCTGCAAAAAGTTGCCAAATATCTACAATTTAGGTGAAATTAATCATTTGATTTCAATAACTTTAAGTTTAACATGACATCTCCTTTTCTGCGGGAAGAAAAAGAAACAAGCATATCACATTACCCTATATCCACTTTAAGAAAAATAATGGATGTTCATGGGCCAACCATTTCCATTTCACCTTTAAGCAGAGCATATGGGCTCTGCTCTAGCAAGCTATTTATTACCTAAATAAAAGCCCAAAGACTAATTTCCCGGACGACCTTTTATACGTGCTTGCACGGTTTTTCTTCAAAAATTCCCATCAATCTCAACTACAGTTATAAAAGAAGTAACCCCAAAAAAAAAAAAAAAAAAAAGAAGGTTTTTTTCTTCATACTTGTCTATGTATGTTACTTAAGTTTAGCCAATTTGATTGTAATTACCATGATTGATTGAGAATTTTTAATAATTTTATAAAATTCTAAGGCATATTGCTCACATAGTGCGTTTTCTTTGTTGTTGAGACGGGTGATAATCTACTTACATCAGTTGGGTTGCATAAGTGAGTTAAGCCAATTGGGTAGAACAAAGTGTTCATCTTTTGCACCAGAGTTCGAATCCGTTATACTTGTCGTAGGTGTTTGTTTATCAATAAACTGAATGTTAATATTACTTGTTTAGAGTTCCAATGAAAGTACCATGAAATTTTTTTTGGAGGACCTTTCCTATTGATAAGGGGTGATAATATACTAAACTCACACACAAAAAATGGATGCTAGGACTCGAACTCGGGACCTTGCCCAGTGGCGGAGCTAGAAGCTAATCTGTGGGGAGGCCAGTACCATAAATGCAAGATTATATAGAGTTATATTTTAACTAATATTGTAGTTGATGCATAAGAAAGAATTGGGTTTTCATGGAGTTTGGGGGGCCCTGGTCATGGCAAGCCTATATGTGGCTCCGCTCCTGATCTTGCCTAAAGGAGCACGTACTCCAAACTACTACATTAATGATCGTTTGCGAAAGTACCGTGACTTAATTGGTAGAAATTGATGGCTTATTATTGAGTTGTCATTAATAAGTTCACAATGAACAATTTATCATCTGATCTTATGCCCAAACACCCCTTATATTTCTCCAAACAAAGCTTTCTTTGTGTTGGGCCAAATATGTAACTTAAGCTGCTGCAGCTTAATAAGATCTTACAAGTAGCCCAAAATATCAACAAAAGCCTACCCACATGCTGCAAAATGCATCTTCAATTAATTTTCTTTGTGGACTTTTGGGGCTTTAAAGATTAAGGAGGGTGTATTCAATTGCGACTTTAATAGATTGTAATTATATAATTTTAATGTAATGAATTTCAGTCGGATTTGTAATTATATGATTCTACTCATGATTTTAATAGATTGCAATTACATGATTTTACTTAGGATTTTAATTCACTTAGGATTTTACTTATGATTTTAATAGATTGCAATTACATGAATTTACTTATATTTCTATACAAGCTTGAACTCTATCACCCATCATCATTCACCTAAATACATAACCTGATGGAATATACCCAATTTTTAGGGTTAATACAAAGATGGAGGCATAGTAACCATCAAAGGTTAGTCCAGGGAGAGTACACCGACATGAACAATGCAACTCCCAAGATAGCCACACATGGCCAGAATGAATACGTTAAAGAAACGCAACACAACTGAGAATCCAACAATAGAAATACAAAAGCATAAGTAGAGGCTAGAAGCTACATCCAAAACCACCAACACCTAATGCAAAACATATAGCACAAGAAATACAAAATAAAGAAACATAGTGGAAAATCCTACCCAACCCCATGACTACTCCTAATTTTTGTCAAAGCTTGGACCAAAGCTATAGAGTAAAAAAATACCTTGCACCTTATCCACGTCTCTTCTAGATCGTGGGTAAGGCTTCTTCTTTCTTTTTTTGTTTTGTTCCTAGTCCCAAACATTTTGGGACAGGGAATTAGAAAAAATATTTAGCCACCATGTGTGATGTATGCGCAGCAGCTACGCATAAAAAAAAAAAAAAAAAAAAAAAAGCCTCTTTGAGGCATTAGATCAAGCAGCTTGTGGGCACATCGACAGAGTTGTGGAGGGCTGCAACTCCTTGCGAGGAAATGTCTACAATGAGCAAGAAATTCTTTTATATATATATAATTAAAAAAAAGTATCAAAAATATAATTTTGCTCCAAATAAGCTTGTCTACAAGGAAAGAAAAGCTATTGAAAAATGCCTATTAGCTCCAAAAGAGGCGATATAGTCTTTCTTGTTAATATTTCTTTATCATTTCTCTTACGAAAGTTTTTTTTAATGTATAGTCGAATAGTGGGAAAAAAAAGTATGAGAGCATATATGAGAATCATGCATGGGAAGATGAGATTTGGTATGTGATTTGGTATTTATATCACACACTCAAAAGTCTCACACAATGCATCATTTAATGAAATACCTCAAAATCAGTAAGTTTTTGAATACCATGGTACTTTTGCTTATCTTTTAAAAGTCCTAATTGAATACCACCGGACTTGTATTGATTATTTAAAAATCTTAATTGGATACCACCAGATTTTTATTGATTACTTAAAAATCCTAATTAACTACCACCGTACTTTTAAGCTTCAAAACAATCTATTAAAATCACAATTGAATACACCCCCCCTAAGGATTTCATAGGTTCAACATTTCAGGCTGGTTTGCTAATTAAAGAGCATTTACAATCATGCTCCTGTTTTTTAGTTAAAATTTAGTTAAAAACACACAAAAGTTATTTTTGGAGCTCTCTATAAAATTTGAACTCCAATTATACTCCCTAATTTAGGGAGTTATAAATACTATAGTTATTTTTTAATTCAATATGATTGGTCCATCTCTATAAGAAATAATATAAAAAAATAGTTAGCATTAATTAAAAGTTTAAACTACGCATAAAACAAATCAGCATTAAATTATTGGGAGTCACTATGAGTCATTCCTCTCTCATCATATTTAGAGCATCCACAATAGGCTTCCTAAACCACTTCCTTAGATAAATTTTAAGGAGAAATTGGAAAAATACAATTCTAACCGTGCTCCCTATACACCTCCTAAAATATGGAGGCCTCTAGGGGCTCCTAAATATGAGAAGAGAGAAATGACTCATAGTGGCTCTCTATAATTTAATGCTGCTTTATTTTATAAGTATTTTAAACCTGTAATTAATGCTAACTATTTTTATATTATTTTTTAAATAGAGATGGATCAATTAGAAAAGAGTTAGAGCATTAAACTAGAAAGCATGGTTATAGCATTTAGGGACCAATTATATGTTTTTAGCTAAAATTTAACTAAAAATTAGGGAGCATGATTGTGAATGCTGGAGCTGGATAGTGAGCATGATTAGAGTTATATTTTTCCAATCATTCTCTAAAATTTGTCTTAAAATGTAGTTTAAGAAATTCATTGTCAATGCTCTAAAAGGCGTTTTTGCTTGTGCAAACATGCCACTGCAAACTTTTGATAAACTTTCTTTGTCAACATAAAAATGCATACTTGTCAAACTCGCAGAAAAATATGTCAATCCATTTTAAAACATATCTTTGTCGATCCCCTGCAAATTAACCATTATATTATGATTAGTGTGGCTAATTAACCCAAGTCAATGGCCCGTGGCAACCGTTAATCATCACCTAATTAAAGAAAGTGGAAAAGTTACGGCACTCTTGATTACTTTCAAGACTCTTGTCATAGTGACCAAACAATAGTACAAGTTAAGATTAACCTTCACATAAGCTTTCAAGCAGACCTTGAAAACTAGAAAATCAAAAGTGTTCACAAAACCACCAACATAAATTTCCTTTCCTTTGACGATAGCTTTGGACAATCGTCAAGCACGCCTAAACCACTATCCGTTGTTGACGTTATGTAGAACTCATTGTGACACATATCTTATATACATCAATGATTAATTTATGGAATAATTATTTGAGGCATTTTGTCAAACGTATGTCGCGTCTCTTAAAAGAAATAATAATAATAATAATAATTAAGAATATTCGATTTACCAAAATGTATTTTCACTTTTTTCCCCGTGTTATTAACGAGATAAATTATGATCCAATCATCAAAACCCTTCTCATGAAAAGAACCATATTTGCTGGAGGGTCCTCAAATACTGATTTTTTTATTATAAATAAAAAAGATCATAGAGGAATATTACGTGTCACATTGTTGGGAGTGCATGGAACACTTATGGCTAGTTTGCCACATTATTATGATAAGCTTCAGGCTGCAATAAAAAATTAAACAAAATACTCATTCTCTTGCTTTCATTTTCTTTCTTATTGGCAATCATTTTCTTGGGCCCTGAAATAGTGTCAAAGCCACGATTCCTGGATGTCCAGATTAAATTACCCACGTTTATTAGGGGAAGAAATGGGGTCCTTCATTGGTCCATCTTGCTTTCCTCTTAAATTTCCTTGTCCTTGATCTTTTTTTTTTTTTCTTCCAGGTAGAAAACTTATGCTTATAAGCGTTTTTATTAGAAGTACAGTGAAAATTTTATTACAAGTGCTTATTTTATAATGTATATATTTTAATTTCAGTGATTCTATACAAAGCACGTAAGTTTTTCTGTCAAACAATGTCATAAATGCTTTTAATATTTGCGGTTAAGGGAGGCGAAGAGAGAGAGAGAGAGAGAGAGAGAGAGAGAGAGAGAGAGAGAGAGAGGATTGATGAGGAAGATATGCAGAAAGTGTGATTTTGGAGTCATTTTTTCTTTTCCCTTCAATCAATTTCAGCAACTCATGTTTCAATTTCAATATTGTCATAATTATTTAAATTTGTTCTTCTTGTAATTGGAATAATATCTTGCTGTCTCATCTGCTTTGTCGTCCAACTCCACTCCACTTCGTGTGTGGCTTCTCTGAAAACGAATAATATAACGGCGCATAATGCGTTCTCACTGGTCTTTTACGGGCATGTGGGCTTTTTCCACCGAAAAGTCTAAACACTAAATCAAGATTGATGCTTTGTTTCCCATAAATATCGTTATCATATATATCAGAAAATTAATCCATAATTTTGGTTTTTTAGATATTTACAATTCATGTGAGTCGAACTTGAGACATCATCCAATTAAATGGAGACAAATACTGCTAAACCAAAGGATAGTTGGTATAGGTAAAATAAAATTTCGTTTAGGGTTTTGTTTTCTTATTGTAATCCTGACTTAATCTTGAATTAAGACCCAAGATGAAGTGCATGCATCTTTATATTTAAAGTATGCATGACTCTTCAAACCATAATTAAAATCAACAATTAATTATGGAATAAACTAAGCACCTTTTTTATGGAAACCTGCCTTTTTCTCTCAAAAGCTTTTGAAAGCTCCCTTTAGCCCATGGCAATAATTAACACAAGAGGCTTCGTGATGGTTGTTATGAACATTACTTTTTAGCCAGCAACCTCATGCTTGGAATTATCACAAACATGGAACGTCCCCTCCTTCAAAAATATCAAGTTGGGGCATTTCCCTAGCTCTTTGTGCTTTATTTGCATTGCAAAAGCAAAATCTAATTGTGCTTTATTCGCATGAGCAAGTTATTTGAATTTACTTGATACGTGTAGTTTACAACTAATTACATAATTATTTATTTGAAACTTTTGTATGACACCATAATAGCACCATTATCATGCGGTGTTACCAATCCATCCAAATTACGACACGTTGTGAATGTGACGGTAGATTTATACACTAGGTCACAGAAGAAAAAGGCTACGTTATCGTTTGGCAACCTACTCAAATGCAAACCTGCCATTCATTTATGGAAGTGAGGAATTGGGTTCCATTCTATAATCGCAAATCAATACCCCTACAAACCCAAAGAAAATATATCCACGCACAGGCCAAGAGTGGTCCTACTCCTACACCACAAATCACACTAGTCGCAGTATATAGCACAGCCAGTAGGGCAAATTTTAAAGTGAAGGCAAACAAGAAGAACACAACAAAACTATCCAAAGGATATTGATGGAATGTAGCAACAAAAAAAATAGGGAATTAAGACACTGATCGAATGGAAGCAATCAATGAATTGAAGAAAAAAAAATAGGCCAAGGAATAGATGGGGGGCCATATTTGTGAAAAGTGGGATTGTGTGACAAAGTTGAGTTTTGATCACATAGTAGGAGATTTGAAGTATCAGTACTAGTGGGGTCTGCCATCAAAGCACAAATAAAGTTTGGGATATATATCAATGGGGTAATAAATCTTCATTCATAGATAATTCTTGTAAAAAATTAGAGAAATCAGAAACCATTTAGGCATCTAATTGTGTCATACAAAATCAATGAACACGATACTTCAAAAAAATACTAAAATTTGAATAATTTAATTGAGTATCTATAAAATAATTTAATTTTTTGCAGATGGTCTTCAAATGAATATCTATAAAATAAACGATTTGAATTAATAAAATATAATGTATGATAGGTCCTATAAAAATGTCATTCAAATAAATTTATTTGAAGAATTCCTCAATTTTAGTTCCATATATATGTATATGTATATATGGCGATGGTTGATTGTTTATATGGTTTGGTGGTGTTGTGGATATGGTTTTGGTGTTAAAAAACGCGGAGAAAACTTGGTTGGAAATGAGAGGCAAAGCAGCCCATTTGTAATTTGTAGAGCCCACACAGTGGCCCGCGCACTCAAGCTAACAAGTTTTTTTTATAAATTAAATAATAATAAAAAAGAAGCCGTAGGCATAAAGAAATAGAGACTAGGGTCATGAAAAGAAGTTTATGGTTATTTAGGTTGAGATTTGCTTGTCTCGTTTTTGTTTTATTATCAGTCGAAAAAGCATTAGATTAGTACATAATCTTTGGATAAGATCCCAAATTAATGATTTGTATTTCTTTTTTCCACTAAAAGTTAGTGTCAAAATTCAGAAATTTGGTGTGTGGCGGTTATATTGTAATGCGATATTAATTGTTCATGTGTTATAATATTAATAGATATCATGATTGTTATATGTCATGAGAAATTTCTGAATGTATGATGGTCATATCGTCACGTGATGTTATTAATTCATACGTTCTAATACGAGTGGACAAGATAATTGATATTTCAAAGATCTAAAGTATAATACATTATAATATAAGTGAATTGGTAACACCACGTGAATATGTGAGAATCATAATAAAAAATCACTTATATATCATGACCTAAAGCATAAATTAAATCATATATTATAACATGAGTGATTTGCAACGAAAAAATAAATATTCGTCAAAATTGTCAAAATACGATGAGAGCATGTTCATAATTAATCGAGAACTTCAAAATGACAAATTTAACCAAAGAACTTCATACCATTCAACATTTTTTTTTTCCTTCTCATTTTTGGGGTGCTACAGTTGTATAACCTAAAATAAAAAATGAAAAGAAAATAAAAATGATGAATCAGACGGTCGGGATTAAAGCATCGAAGTGACTCCCATGATTTGACTGGCAGCCTTTAGTGCGCCATGTCTGATTTCCATCCAATAAATTCTTGTTATGTTTTGAGGACAAAGGCATCATGACCAGTACGACCTCCTGATTTGACGTCTACATCACGAGCTGTTCCTCACCTTCCATTACAAGATCAACGGCTCACGTTTTTTTTACAAATTATCATAATTTACAAGAACACTTTCTTTTAGTATTTTTGCAAAACATAAAAAACAAAATTCGAAAAATGGCTGATTCGATGCAGATCACGAAATTATTGTAAGACCTCCCGTACGTAATAATTACCTACTCCGATGACTCGCAGTCAGAGAGGGCGTTAAACGTCGAACATGTTGGGTTGGTCGGAGGCCAAGAGGTCACGTGCACCCCCACGCGAGGGTAGAAAGCGACGTCGTATGCCCCCACAAACACAAAAAGCAAAGGGCTTTAAGCTACCGACACATGGCATTCAGTCCTAGATTCACACAGCCCACAGTTAGGCTGTGTACTTTTGGGCTCATACAAAGTATGCGTTTCGCAGTATCCAACCAGACCAGCCGACCGTGGCTCCATACACTTCGGTCACAGTGTAATTACTAAATCGCCGATTTTTTTATTTTTTTCCTTTTGTGTACAATAATATTGTCCGTTAAAAAGACCATATAGTCCAAGTTCAAGGTTAATATTGGAAAACTGCTTTGGTTTCAAGCCTGTCAATTTTTTGGGGGGTACATTTTCACCAAACCACTTCCTTCAATTCTGCAAATCTTTCAAAATTGTAGCTTACTTATCTGAATCAAATGAAAACCCAAAGAAAAAAGAGAGGAAAATATTGAAAACTTGTACCCTGAAAACAGTACATTTGAATGTAGTTTTGTCCACGGTTTTGATGTATCCATCAAAATCACTTCAATTTATGTAATTTCTTTTTTGGTGTGGTATTGCCGTATTGACCAAAATGACTTATTTTTACGGGAAATAATATATTATAATTTGCAAACATTATGCATCTTCACATATTATGCTAAAAAAAGATGTGATTTTCACATTGTTTTTTTTTTTTGGGCTCCGTTTGATAATCATTTCATTTTAAATTTTAAGTTTTTATTTTTTGTGCTAGAATATAGAGGAAAAAGAGGAAGAACGGAAGTGAGAATGAGGGTGAAGATGAGATTGAGAGGGAAAATGAGAGGGAATGACGTGAGGAGAGGTAGGGTATGTTTATATTACTTGTCATTTCAAAATGAAGAAGAAAAAAAAGGATTTTAGTAAGATAACACAATAACAATTTGCCCAACTAAGTGGACTAGTAATAGTTCATTTTAGCCATAATATAAGTCTTTGCTTACACATTTGTATTAATCTACATAATAAGGAAGAGTTTTGATTATTATACTCATTCAATTATGGTGCTTCTATAATAGAAGCATTTGCTCCAACAAAAAATAAATAAAAATTAGTGTCAACGGTTGTTAGATCCATATCATTAAATAGAAAATTACACGTGTCGATGATTAGTAAACCCTTATTAGTGAAATGACAATTACTTGCACACCTGTCTGCATTTTTTGTCTTACAAAAATTTATTGAGGTCTCTTTTTCTTTATGTCTTCAAGATGTCGTATAAGAACTTTTATTTATAAGAATGTTTCTTTCAAAAGAATAGCGACAACATATTTTGCGAATGATGTGATAAGCAGCGCAATCACTAATAATGTGATAAGAAAATGTAATCTAATGCTCAAATGGAAAACCAGATGTAGATAATGTGATGAAACTGCATAATCCTTTCAGCATTAATTGATGGAAAACTAGATGTTAGACGCAAATAATGCATAAGAGCTTTTGTATTTTAGTACCAGTTTAGTGTTTCAATTGAAGAAGCGACCAAAGGGCATCATGGTCATGAAGTGCAATGTTGGGAGTTGGTGAACCACCCATTATGGGGAGAAAAATAAACCTGACCGATTTAAACCGATACAGGCGATTATTTGCCGAGTTTTTGAGATTCTTTTAGCGTAGGGATCAAAGAGTACGCATAAAAAGCCCATCGCATACACTATTAAAAAGCAGCTCTCCTTTAACCTGAGAATAGTAGAGCAGTACAACAAGTTCCCTTGAGCTTTGTGTCCCGCTCCTTTAACCTGCGTTTTGTTCATCTATTAACATCCCGAAACAGAGATCACAAATCCAACGGCTATGGTGCACGGTCTACACAGTCCTTATGGTGAGCTCACCCGCATGAGACTCTCTCGCTCTAGTCCCATTTGGTTTTGGGATGTGTGGACGGCAACAAGAGAGAGAGAGAGAGAGATGAGAGCGCAGACAAGATCATGGGATCTGCATGTTTTTATTGCACAAGCCCTGCAAATATGGATCATGCAAATCCTTTCTCAACTTTTTTCTCTCTTTTCCTTTTGGGAGCACAGAGTTTTAAAATGAAAAAAACAAAATAAA
This sequence comes from Prunus dulcis, assembly GCF_902201215.1. Taxonomy (NCBI): domain Eukaryota; kingdom Viridiplantae; phylum Streptophyta; class Magnoliopsida; order Rosales; family Rosaceae; genus Prunus; species Prunus dulcis. The sequence continues at coordinate 4,073,688 of NC_047652.1, read as the reverse complement.
ATTGACCAATAGACATCATCTCCCATCCATCAATTTTCTTGGCCTGCTAAAAAGCAAACCAATAATTTACTTATCTCAAAAGCTAAGCCTAACAAAGCAACAAGTGTCTTGCTTATCCAAACACACCCTAAATTAACACTTACTTAATAAGAGACTTTGACACTAATGCAAACATGTCTTGGGGTTTGTGCTAAACATATCAATTCAAACGTAAAGGCAGTGACTTTGGGAGCAAGAATGTGATTTGCAAACAAGAGGGGGATGTTTGGGGCCGTGCGCTAATGAGGCTAAATATTTTGTAGTGAAGAGAGTATCTTTAGGGGGAGGTCAGCACAGCACGCTTTGCTTCTTGAGTTGAACAACCTAACGTTTTTTTTTTAGAGGGCTCTGGTTGCGTGCGTTTTGCTCTAATTTTGTTTCCTGTTTTGGGGTTCTTTGGGTGAAGGGAATCTCTCTGCCCATCTCATCTTCTCTCTCTCTCTCTCTCTCTCTCTCTCTCTCTCTCTCTCTCTCTCTTATTTGTAAGAATCACTCTCAGACAACTGTTCAAAACCCACAAGTCACAAAAGTAGAGAGAGAAAAGGGGGAAAAAAAAGGAGGAGATAGAAGAGAGAACCTACTTAAGCGTAGAGCAAATTTAAAAGAGAAAAAGCTAGACATCAATCCCACCCTATCATAGCTCCCTATCCTCTTGTGCTTTTGGGTTGGTTGGTATTCTATTTGTTTTTCTTTCTTCCTTCCTCTTGTGGGCTTTTTATGTACGTTTGAGCTTTAGCTAGCTCTTCTTGTATGTTGTTTGTTATATTGTGTTTCAGTCTCGGAGTTTTCTTAAGGATTTTCACTGGTTGTGGCGTTTGAAAGTTGGTCCTTGTTTCTTCATCAAGATCCCTTCTGTCTGTTTTCTTTTTGACTCAAACCCATCTCTTTCTGCTATCAAGGTGTGTGTGATAGAGAGAACAACTTGTTTTTGTGCACATGAAGATGTTGGCCTTCATAGTTTTGAGCTTTGGCTAAACACTTGTATAAAAGGTACATGACCTTTCTACCTTTCTGTTCCATTTTTTCTCTGTGTTCATGTAGATGTTTTCTTTTGTAGTCCAAGTTTGTTGATTTTTGTACTTGTTGTTTTTCCCTCAACCCTCTAACTTTTATGTGCCTTTAATTTCTCAGTGAGGTTCTCCAATTTGCCTAGCCACTGATTTCTGGTGTGTGAAAAGTAGAAGGGAGAGAAAAAGATTTGATTTCTACATTTGGGTTATTTTCAAAACTGTCTTGTTGTTTATGGTCACTGAGATGGAGGGATGTACCCGAAATGAGGAGGCATGTCCACAACTGCTAGATTTGATCCCAAGAGAAAGAGATTGGATTGTGAAAAGAGATGAGAGAAGCCATGGCTCTTCAGAGGAGAAAAAGTTGGAGCTCAGGCTTGGGCCTCCAGGTGAAGACTGGTCTTTGAATGGTAACTCCAGAAGCAACAAAGAAAGAGATGAGTCTCTCCTCTCTCTTGGGTACTTTTCCCCTATGTCTTCCAACAACAACAACAACAACAACAACAACAACAACGTAAACCACCACCAAACCCAGAAATTTATCACTCCCTCAGACAACTCTGTTTTGTCCTCATCTCCATGGTCTTACCAGCTGGGAAATATTCATCAACATCAGACAAAAGTTCCATCTTTTCTTCACTTCACATCAAGTTCTCAGGTCCTGCCTGTTACCCCCAACAAAGCATCACAGCCCTGTTGCACTAAAGTGGTAGATTTGCAGAATGCAGAAAAGAAAGTATTTTCACCAGCTTCTGCAAATACAGCTGTGCCCAACAGCTCTCAGAAAAGGTATCCCAGCCTTTTTTCTCCTTTCTTGTGTATTTTTATCTTTTTAGACAGAGGATATTCACTCACAGGTTCTCATTGCTATAGAGCTATAGACAAAGTGTGGTCCATGCATAACTGCTTCACGTCTTTATGATTTCTATTGTATCAATCTAGTGGATCTGATTATATTTCTATTTATTTCACTTATTTATTCATTTTTGTGAAAGTGTCAAATTATTTCCCTGTTTTATAATTTTTACTGTGACATACAGAGTTTTATTACTTTTTGCTGCTTCATCATAATGAATCTGCCTAAGCATACCACCTGTTCTTCCATTTTCATGCAATTTTTTGTTTTCTGTTGTCATTTCTTATCAAGTCTGCTTAAAATATTGCCTCGATATTATCTGTTTCACTTTTCATTATTCATAAGTTCTTGATGTCTTTTATTTCTACTGATGGAAAAATAGTTTCTCTTGAAAGTTTATGATATGCAACTTAAATTTTTTTTTTCATATTTTTGTCATGCTTTATTTATAACATTTTTTCTTGATATTTTGAATAAATTAATATTTTAACTTTGAAAACCACCTTTCCTACATATCTTAGATTGTATTTGGCCTAATTTTTTCTTTTTTTGATGTTCCCCCCAAAAAAAAAAATAAAAAATACAGAACTGCTCCTGCTCCAGTTGTGGGTTGGCCTCCAATTCGTTCATTTAGGAAGAACCTTGCAAGCAACAGCTCTTCAAAGCCAACATCTGAGTCCCAAAATGTAGTCCCAAACAAGGGTCCTAATGGTAAACAAGTTGAAACCAGCAGAAAAGGTCTATTTGTGAAAATTAACATGGATGGAGTTCCTATTGGAAGAAAAGTAGACCTCAGTGCCTGTGACAGCTATGAAAACCTCTCCTCTGCTGTTGATGAACTCTTCCGTGGCCTTCTGGCAGGTAATAATTGTCATTCTTAATTTAGTTTGTGGTCTCAGGTCTGTCTTTTTCTAATTTATGTGTAACATCTATATTTTTCATGCCACATGTATCAACTATGAATTTGATCTGTAGCTAGTCATTCCATTTGGTCAAAACCCAATTTCACCAAATAAATTTTATAATGCATAAAGTTGCCTAAACTGCATCTACTTGTTAGAGCAGGGATTTTGGGGAGGCAAGCATTTTGGTTTTTCTTCAAATTTGTTTTGATAATTTTCCTGGATTTTTGTGCCTAATGTTTATCATGAAAATGCACCCTTTGTACTTATATAATACTTTTTTCGTCGTTTTCTCTTATGTTTAGCTCAAAGAGATTCCTGTGCTGGTGGAACCCAGAACAAGCAAGAGGAAGAGAAAGAAATTACAGGTTTATTGGATGGAAGTGGGGAATATACTCTAGTATATGAAGATAATGAAGGAGACAGGATGCTTGTTGGGGATGTCCCATGGAAGTAAGCATCGATCTTATCATTGTGGATTTGATGCAAGACTTAGATTATTATTCTTCTTGCTCTCGTATATTATATTCCAACACTTGATTTGAGCCTATAACAAATTAATCACCCCATTTTATGAAATAATGCAGCATTAGATTCCTAATCTCAAACCAATATGCTTCTCTTTCTTTATGCATAAAAATCATGCTTAGTATTGTTTTTGTTTGTTATTTGTGTACGTACCGATTCCCACATCGTAGAATGTCGTTTTTCACCTGAAAATTTTGTAGTATTGTGCCCTGCCATGAGCATAAAACAGTTTTGTATAATTTGGTTCTTGATCTTTGATCTGCAGCATGTTTGTGTCTACTGTGAAGAGGCTGCGTGTGCTGAAGAGCTCTGAACTTTCTGCACTTTGTCGTAAGTTTGATATTTAATCATTATATAAAAATGCAACTTTGTCTTGATTGATTAAATTATTACTACCTACTGCTTCCTTCCCTGTACTGATTATAATTAAACTAATGATGTTTTGTTTTCAGTTCGTAACAGCAAACGAGGTAAGATGCCACCAAACTCTGCATTGAAGTGAAGAAAGAGGAATTTTAATCTCAAGAATCCCCCACTGAAGTTTGTATTTTGTAGTAGACTTAATCTGTGAGACTCAATCAAAAGTTTTGCTTTTGTAATTTCTCTGTCCAGAAAGGGGAAGAGAAAAAGGAGGAAATTATTAGCTACAACTCAAGTGATGCCTTTTGTTTTTGCTGAAAATGCCATTTAATCCTCATGGCTCTTGTAGAAAAAAAAAAGAAGGAAAAAGAAAAAGAAAAGTAGCTCGTGTTCTGATGGTACATTAAGCCATCCATTATGCTTGCTTTTTGTTCTGTACTTGAAAGGGGATAATTGAACAGAATGCAAGTATCAAGAAACCCACTTAGCTCTGTTGCTTTGGATTTGTATGGTGTCAAATGCTTGGATGGATGTCATTTTCCACATCGCTATTAAGCACTTAAATCGGTTAGACCCCCAAAAAGAAATCCTGTTTTGATTGATTCGGCTACTGTTCTTGCGGAAATTAAAGTGAGAAAAAGAACATGTTAATTACGGGGGAAAGATTTTTGTGAAACGGAAATAACATTATTTTGTTATTGTCTAATAATGTTATGACACATGCGATAACACTTTCAAGTGACATGCCATTATTGGTTGGGTATGGTAAATAATGTTATCTCTATTGCAACTAAGTTTTTCTCTAATTATGGAGATAGCCTTGTATTCTTATGAAGTAGCAATGACTTTTGCTTAAGAAACAAAATAATGACTCTTGTAAGGTAGTCACCTACCTAATTCCCACGAGATTCGGAGACAACTCGGACATGGGTGATTTTGTTTCTCTCTTTCCTTGAAAGTCTTTTATGTTGTTTGACTGCAAGCAAGATAGGAAAAAGAAAAGAATAAACATCTATTTTAATCCATGTTGTCAATATTATGCTAACCTATTCCTAAGTAGGACATAGAAATCTGGCCAAAACAGAAAAATTAAAAGGGAAAAAGTAAAAAAGAAGACTAGGGCACCATGTAGGTGGCAGTGGAGCTGGTATTGATGAACTTGAATATGAGTATGTAGGTTGGGGGTATGCTTTGAAGCCCCACATAAATGCCATTTTGTTTTGCTAAGTTGCTGACTACAAATTGAAAGAATGATGGGCAATAAAGCTTGCCACACTTTTGTCTTCTTCTTTTTTGATTCCATCTAAGCGAGGGCACCAATTGTACACTATTCATTGTATTAGGAGGGATTCTTTCGGCTATGGGACCTTGGGTGGGGAGAAAGTAGAAATATGTGTACACCTTTTTAGTTCAAAAGAGTAGACCCAAAAATCCACACTCCTCATTAGACCTTCTGATGTGATCTCCTACATCTCAACACTAATCTTTTGGTCCCTTTCTAAAATGTATATGTACTTATTCAACTTTTAAATTAGTATATTATGATCACAATGCATTAACGGTCAACATGACTACTCATAACTTAACAAGAATCGCCAACTCGTGAATGGACAAATATATTAATGATCCGGAGTCATCCACGCACACGGAGACGACTCAAGCGTGCATTGTTGATGTCGAAAGTTAGAGAACTGTATTTGTTACACTGGTTGATGAGTAAGATAGTGACTGTCATCAATACGGCTTAATTGTAGGGTCTAGATTCGTTTGGATATTTAGGGTGTGTCATAATCAACGTGGGGGCATTAGAAAAACTGTCTGGAACGTGCAAAAGAATATGGAGGTTTGGGGAGGATTGAAGGGTCTTTGTCTGTTAATTGAGAGCTGCCTAACTTTGGGGCGAACAAAGAGACTGGTCATATTCTATAGGAATTTAGTTTAGAGTGTGGTCGGAGGTCTCTGCTTTTGAGTTTAGGGTGAAGAGGATAATAATGTTTTCAGCCATAGCTGCATTTTTCCTAGAGTCCACCTCATGTACCAAGTTTTTTGTAAGTCACATTACCCAAATTCAAACTTTGCATGGGTAATTCATGTATGAAATTAGGTTTCTGAAGTCGTAATACACATGTTGATGAGGAGAATTTAAACTTGAGTGCAAGGGATGGAATCGTTGTCCTGATCAACTGGCCGAATCCACGTGCGCAATGGTTATAAATTGTTGATGCATATTTACAGGAATTTATTTAGATCACTAATTATAAACATGAAAGATATCCCATTGTGAATCTGTGGTGATAGAAGATAAATAAAGAATGAAGATAGAGAAACATATTGCCCTGGATCCATCTCTTGCAGTAGAGTTCTTTCACTTTTTAGCAATAGGTAGCCCAAAGAGAAGCCCAAATCAAAACTTAAAAGAGTGATTTTATGGACTGGTACCCAAATGTTATCATGAGTAATGCTACACTTATCATATTTTTATCTCATATTTTTATACCACATGATGTGGCATGTCCATATCATATGCTACATCAATTAAATAAATGAAGTGTATTTTAATAAATAAAATTAGAAAAAAATAAACTATTATTTTACATAATGTGGTATGTACATATCAGCTGTCACATCATGTGGTATGACATAAGATATCATCTCAATAAGAATTAAAGAATAGCAGTGGTGAAATCAATAATGGATGTAACAATTTCAGTGTCCTACATTTGCTTTTCCGAACGTTTATTAGTTGTTACCAATAATAAGTATATGCCCTATATATGAGCCTCCTATCACAAAATCTATATGTAATCTGTCAATAAATCAACGAATTAAACAAATTATATTAGACCATGTTTTTGAGTTGAGTTTTCTATGTTAAATTATTATTTGTTTCATTTTTAATTTTTTATTTATACAAACAATATCTTAAGATGAACATAAGACCTGGCATGTAGAGATAAATGCAGTTAATTTTCTTGTGTCTTATTTGCGATTTCTGACATGTTAATCCTTTGGTGATCACTTTCCCAAACTAATTAAAAGACAATTCCCATGTATAATTAGAAACTCATAGATCCTAACAGTTGTAGTCCAACGCAATGTTGGCCCCACAATTGGAAACTTTTTTTTTTTGGGGGTAAATACCACGAGGTGTCCTCACACCCGAAGAGTGGGATTAATCCTCGCTCGGGGGTTCGGCTTGTCTTTGGCCACAAAGTGCTTCCAACGTGTTTCGAACCCTTACCATTGAGGCACCAGATAGCTCGTCAGCTGAAAATAACAATTTACCAACTGCACCGCACCTTGTAGTTAAAAGCTTTGAAGTTTATAAGATTATGGGAAAGAGGCACAAAAGCTTCGAAGTTTTTCTTTTTCTTCAAGCTATAGATAGCTGTTAATATTTATTTCATTTGATTAAGGAGCATAGTGGAATGATCACAATTAGCACCTCTGCTTCTGAATCATAGGATTGGATTGGCAGGCAAATTAGTGTATGGTGTAATTATTGGTTACTATCTCCTAACTGCTCAACCAAGTGGATAACAAGAAAAAGTACTAGAAAATTAGGTACATGGTGCCACAATACTTAAAACATGGTATGTGATTAGAATTAAAAATTAATCATTAAATTTGAAAACATGTTATCTTTTAACTGGACTATTTTGACATTCATTAGAAATAAAAACTAATCATTAAATTTGAACACATGTCATCTTTTAACTGGATTGTTCTGCCACTCAATAATATCACGCCACTTAATAAGAACAAGAGCACATAAGTTTTTGTCATACACACAAACAATTGATGTAATTAAGTTTTGTTTTTGTAGGTCTTTTTGTTATAATTAAAGGCAGCTGGTGATGCTAAGAAGTGAAAAACATGTTCGTTTTCAGCTACAAGAAGTGCAAGAAGTATTCACAAAGACTGTTGGGTTGAGATAGATATGATCCCTGATTGTTATTAGAATGAAAGAATATATATACAAGTGGCGAAATGGATACGTAATAATTCTGTCTCCTAGAATGTCACATCAACAAACATTGTATATGATATCATAAAAGCAATAGCTATCAAATAAAATCTTTGCTGCTTCTTGCATGGTCCGGGCTCAGTCTTTTTGGTTTTCTCTAATCTTGTTTCTTTCATTCACAGATCACAGATGACTGTAAATAATTCCTTGCAGGACAATATCAAAATGACACAAAAACAAGACTCAAAGTTAAGATGGACAAAGATTGTGCCTTAGCAATCTTTATTTCCTACTATAATCAAATTATATATATACATGGGCTAACTTGTTTTCATCAACATCGAAAAATATACCACAAAAATTCTGAAAATTAAACACACAAACACAGAGAGAGAGAAGATTAAGATGGAAGCAACAAGTACTTCCAGGTGGAATATTATCATGATGCTCATGCTCAACACCATGCTTGTGCTCCTGGTTCATGCAGTGCACTCAATTCCAATCCACCACTACAAACCAAGAGCATTTCGTCCCTACATTACTCGTCCTCCACCTCCTTCAGATGGCGGCGATACTAGTACTGATTTAGAATCACCGCCACCGCAGCCACCGCCGCCACCAACACCAAACCCAAATTCAAAATCACCCTCTTCGTTGGAAGGCCGCATTCGCGATATTAATCAACTTTTATGTGATGAATCCTGTTCACTAGAATGCTGCCGCCGCTTTGTCTTCAACGATAGCTTATGCCTCCGCGGCCGCCTTCCTGAACCAGGCTTTACCCGTACCCAATATATCGCGGGGCGCCATTCCCCTTATACCTTTTGTAAGTCTGAATGTTACAACAGATGCAACTATGAAATGCCCCCCAACCTCTATCAATGCACTGCTGGATGTGCTTATAACTTCATTACTACTAAATCAGCGGAATTAACACATGATCCAGGTATGCTATATATCACCATTTTATTTGTAAAATATTCATACGAGATTTTGTTTGTTTGTTTATTTATCTACTTATAATTTAGTCATGATTTAAGTTTAATTTTTGTGTTATAATGCTAGCTGCAGATGCTGACGAAGTGCGCAAACATGTTGCTTCCTGCTACAACAACTGCAAGACGTATTCTGAACTGTTGTGATCGACACAGTTACGTTGAGAGATAAGATCCTATCTATAAGTTGATTTGAATCTAAGAATCGCAGTATTGAATTGGATCCATGTAATAATTACCAACGATAAAAGTCTGTGTTCTGATGAGCCTCCGATTGATATAATAAAATTATTTTTTCCCCAATCTATGTGCTGTCCATCAAATGTGACAATGAACTCCAATTGTTTTTTCCCCAATCTATGTGCTGTTTTAATTGTTTAGCCCAAAACATGATTAGTGCTAAACACTCAGGGCATGTTTGGTATGGCTCACTAAATGGGACTGTGCTATATTGGACCTGAAGCCCATGTTTGGTTAGCAAGAGGACTAACTTAAATGGGATAGTAGAGCCCAACAGTAAAAAAAACGCCTCACTCGTTCTCCTTATACAGAGAAGCTCAAAATGGGTTCGCAAAATAAGCCTTCGCTATATTGAACACGCCTCTCTCCAGTTCGCGACTCCTTCTCTGCGACTCCGTCTTTGCCACTCCACCTCTCCTTCGTTCAACATCGAACTCATCTTCTTTGAATCTTGACGCAGGTAAGTTTTTCTGGTCTTTCCCTTTGGATACCTCTCTTATTCCTTCTTCCATCTCTTTGATTTTTGCAAATCTCCTCAACAATTTTGACTGTGCTCTGAGAATCTCTCCTTCCTTTTCTTTGTTATTTTCTTCTTCTCTTCTCTAATTTTCGTAGAATCTGTAGTGACATATATATACATGATGTTAATTGGCAATTATTTGCAATTGGGTATTTCAGAAAACCTAGAAATTCATAAGTAGAGTAGACTTTTGGCATGAATCTTGACCCAGGTAGTGAAAGTTTGGGTATAGCTGTTTGTGTGGTTTTGCTTTGGTTATTGTCAAAGCTCTGGTTGCTGTCAAAGTCTGGGTATAGCTCTGGTTATTGTCAAAGCTCTGGTTATTGTTATCATAAACTCTCTCTCTTCACAAATCATGCGATCATAACAGAATTAATGGTTTGAAATTGTTCTGAATGATCTGGAATAGTATGTTTCTTTTAAGCCCTCTCGTGTCAAGCATATGGATTTTTGTCATTCATCTTGTTTTCTCATGGTAGAGCACAAAGTTGCATTTAGTTTCCTACAATTTTCACATCAGCACTAGCTGAATTATTTTTTAATTGTAAATTGTTCCAGGTGGCGGACAATTTCTATAGACCCGATTTGAAGAAAGCAGCTCTTGCCAGGGTAAGTGTTGGTCACAGGAGTCTCAAGGTCTCCAAGTCTGGTGTCAAGAAGAGGAATAGGCAGGTTGTCAAGACCCCTGGTAGGAACAATTTTTTTTTTTCTTCTTCCAATGTATTAATTTTTGAGAACCGATGATTGCTTCTGTACTTAACATAGCTCTAACTGCAAACTGGATTTCCATCGCTTGTTAATCTAATTTTCAGTTCCAAAAGAGAAAAAGAAAGTTATTGAATTTGTAGTTTAAAGATGTTTTAATTTTAAACATAAGTAAGAATGAACCCATCTACTTCAATTGAAGTGGAACAAAACTTATGTGTGATATATCTGTCTTATGTTTTAAAGTCATTATGTTGCAGGGAGCTGCTTCATTATGAGCTTGTTTACAATTATTCAGGATCCAAGCATGTAATTTTCCACCTATTAACTAATATGTTTTGTGGCCTGTTGCTTATTTTTCTCGTGCTGCAAATATGTAACTCTTAGCTTTGAACGTGACTAGATCACAGAATCGTTGAAAAGATGTGGCATCTCTGAAAGCTCAACTTATGTGCTTGCCACTTATTTTAATTCTTCTTCTGATGAGGTAAGATCACTTTGAAAGTTGTAGTAGATCAAGCATTGCATTGCTTCAGGATATCAGAAAATGTTAGCCATTTTGACTTTAATAATTTTTGTTGAATACTAGATTGAACAAAAAGCAGTAGAGAAACTATCAACAAAGAGCAGTAGAGAAACTATCAATGGAAAAGAGATTGACTTGGAGGAGTTGGGAGGTAGATTAGACCAAGCCCAAATACAAAAGGTACACTCTTGATCACTTTTCTAACGGCAATTAGTTTTGTTCTGATTTTGTCTAGTTAGTGATCATCAGCTCTCGTAATTTTCAGCACTATAAGATAACTAGTGTGGAACTAGGGATATCTTCTGTTGCTGATGCCATTACTTGATGGATTGCCTATCGTGATGCCTTGTGAGAAGAATGAGGTTCATGTTCTGGGAATTTAGAGCTTCATTTGAAGGTGGCCAAGGAAACAGAAAACCTGTAGCTTACTATTCTTGTTTTAGCAATTTCAATTGTCCAGTGTTATATGTAAGTATACTTGTAGGCAAAGGTGAAATTTGGAAAACGTGATTATGCTACCTATACCCAGCAATGAACCAATGACAAAATTTGCTTGAAATTGTGGTACTAGTTTAGTTGTGAGATTGCTTGTATGAGAAAAATTCAATTGTTGATCATTATTGGTTTCTTGGATAGTTGTAGACTTACATATCTATTAGTGGGGAAGATGCGTCATCTTTCTACTATGTTCATTTGGTGTTTTTAGTTTTACTTTTCCAAGTTCAGAGAGATATGATTTCCCATTTTATATTTATCTCTAGAGGACTTTGGAAACTTTTGCCCTTTTAATGAGAAAGGGAAGCTCCCTGTTTGTTTTTTATCACCAAATTTTGCTGAGGATTGATTTGGTAATACTATGCTCTAATATGTAGTTTTCAGAAATGTCTTAGTCATAGAGTTTCGGATGCAACTCTTGTTTAAATCCTAATTCTAGTTTACCAGGTTAAATGCAAGATATAAAGAATGTTTGCCTATATTTTTGTCACAATTTTCTGAGTTATCTATTTTATCCTCAGCCAACATATTTTGGTATAATAACATAATATCACATGGTAAAGATTCAATTAATTAAATTCTTTATGTTTGCATACAAATAAAGATTAAATCATGCATAAAATCGGTGGAATTTATAATTTTAACAACAAATAAAAAGCCTTTGGTTTGGAGGAAAGAAATGTACATGTCAATTTGGTAATTATAATAACAAAAAAAATTACATTAATTATTTAAAAATTATTAATTTTAAATATTAAAATAATTATTTTTTAGTCCGACACAGCACCAAACATAGGTCTTCACTATTTTTACAATCCAGTTTCTTAGTCCGACGTAGCACCAAACATAGGTCAGTACTTAATCCAACTTAGGCCAATCCGAGCTAATCCGAGACAATCCCAGGATTTAGTCCAGTCCATGACAGTCCGCCGTGCCAAACGACCCCTCAAATTCTTATTTTAGTCCAACCTAACAAGCGTGAACAGTTTGATTTGAATCATTATATGGTGTCATGGTGGGTTAACCGGATCCACAAAAGTGCAAGCAGGTGCAGCTACATATAATATATTTAAGTGGAAAACATTTCAAATTTGTGGGCTTATAAGGATACAAAGGAAGGGTCCATATATAACACCCTCATTATAAAATTTCGCGTGGGCTAAAAGTTAAAACTTACCCACCTATTCTCGGGCTTGCAAGGTCATTTAAGATTTTATGGGCTTGCTGTTAATATTGAGGTTTATTTAAAAGCAGGTGCAAATTAAGGAGCTGCTTGTTCTACAAAATTAATTTCTGTCGTTTCCTTTTTAAACACAAAATTAAGGACTTGTGTTCAATTGAACATCCAACATATATAGATAAACATTTCTTGAGAGAGATTGAGAGGAGCAGCCATGAACATCATGTTGCTCATGATGAACATTTTTCTTGTGCTTATAGTTCAAGTAATGCAACCGAATCCAATCCAGTACAACCCTAGACTACTTCGTCCCTTACGTAGTCCTTCTCCCCCTCTCCTTCCCCTTACAACCATAGTACTGATCCTCTAGTACAACCACCTCACCCACCAGCAGCCCGCTTTCGTGATCAAGAAAATGATGGTAAAAAGCCATAGCTAGGAATCTGTTACAAATTTCCTTTGAGCTGACATTGTTGATTAGAATTATTACTGACTGGAAATGACAAAGGCCGCAAAGATGTGGGAAAAATGAAAGTCCAAGGAAAAACAATGTTTCTTCAACAGTGCTCTAATTTACCATGAACAACGGGAACTTGCGAAAACAAAAATGTACTTTGGGAACAACAAAGAAGAGATGTCCATCTTGTTGTCCCTATGTTAATTAAGGGAAAATATATGAATTCAATATTGCTGCCTATAAGTTAGAATGACCTGTATTTTGGGGCAATCATGAACCTTTTTACTTGATTTAATCCCAACTTGTAAACGTATTTTGGATCAAATGCAAAGTACAAAACAAGAAGACACTTGAAAAATGAACCAGGAGAAAGAAATCAAAGTGGAACTAGCTCTCTATTAATAATGAAATCAGTACAGCCACCAAGTGAAGAATGTACAGAATGATGAGGTATCATACTAATCCATGAAAAAGCTTTAAGCTGCACCAGTTATAGCAACATTTGATGGCTTTGGGCACACAGTGGTTGGAAGAATCACAGGTTTTGAGTTCCCAGGGTACAGGACTGCCAAGGGAAGAATCTCCTCTGCATCCCCAGGTTTTGAACCTTCTGCCTTTTCACAATTCTCAGAGGATGGCACTGCAGAGACTTGCTTCTTTAATGGCTCAACTTTGACCTCTCCAAGCCCATCAAGTTTGGTCACAAAAGGGTGGTTCAATAGCTTAGCAGCTTCCAACCTCTCAGAAGGGTTCCTCACAAAGCACTTTCGCAAGAAATCTTTAGCATCTTCTGATAGCCAGCCAGGAACAGTGGGAACTTTTGAAGCAATCAGAAGCTGTAGGTCTCCAAGTGTCGCGCCGGCTTCCAAATCCCACGGCCACCTCCCTGTTAACATCTCGAGCACAACACAACCCAAGGCCCAAATATCAGAAGGCTTCTCCTGATTTCCATAAAGCACGGCTTCGGGTGAAAAATATATTGCAGTGCCTTGACAAGCAGGTTCCTTGCGAGTCTTTTTTTTATAGACAGCAAACTTTGCCAGTCCAAAGTCCCCAATTTTTGGCACAAAATCACCATCACTGTTACTCACAAGCAATATATTTTCAGGCTTCAGATCACAGTGGACACAGCCCCTTACATGAATGTACTGAAGCCCTTTCAGAAGACACCCTGTATACTTTCTTACTTGGGGCTCAAGCAACCCGCAACCCCCGGATTTCGTTATCAAATCCCTCATTGTTCCTCCATCAGCATACTCCATGAACACATTGTATGTACATTTATTTTCAGCATCAGCAGTCATATCTGATCCATAACAGTGGATAACAAAAGGGCAGTCACCAAAATTTTTAAGAAGTGTCCTTTCCATGAGCAGCTCTGGCGATTCAAAGACCCGTCCCGACTTCACCGCCATAATCGCCGGCAAACCCTCGCCACCCAACTTGGGTTTTTTCGCATAGGCCAAATAAACCGACCCGAATCCGCCTTTTCCTAGCATCCGCCCTCGAATCCACTCACACTCAGGAAGTGACAAACTCCTCTCTTTCTTAACAAGCTCTGGTTCGTCTTCCTTTTGGGTTTCTCTTTTCCTCTTCAATGAACCCATTGTTCTTGTAGTTTGTGAAAACAAAATTAAATCTTTTGGCTTCTGGGTTTTGACAAAAACAAAAGGACAGACAGAGAAAACGATCAACTGGGTAAATAGCAAAAGAGATGAACTGATTGATGTTGAAGAAGCAGAGAAGTGGGTGATCCACGAAGAAGACGATATAAGAGAAATTGAAGCAAGCAAAAAGCATTTAGGGTTTTATATTGCTTAAATTTGACGCGTTGATTGAAAGCTCGTGACTTTGTGTGAGGGTTTATGAAATCTGATTTTCCCTTTTCCTGGTGGAGTTGGGTTTCCTTTATGATAAGGGTTGAAGGCGGTGAGCCCTCTAACGGTCATATTTTCGTTTCGCGGCCTTTCCTTGCGCCCTAATTAACAATCTTATAAAAGATTTTTTTTTATTGTTGTTATTATTTTATTTTGTGAAATCTGGGCCGTTGGTTTAGTACCATCTGGACCGCTGAAGGCATAAACCGTTTTTCTTTTTGTTTATAAGACCTTGCTTTTTTTACTTCCTCTTTTATTAAATGGCTGAGTTTAGTGTCACATTTTATTGTAACGCACCAAAAAAAAAAAAAAAAAAGATTTTCGTTTTTATATCTAATTTTTAATTTTTGGACAGAGAAAAGTTATTTTTTACTCATTTCTTAATCTTCCTCTATTTTTTATGTATGACAGTAACACCACGTGACATGTTGACATAGACTATGTTTTCATCTTAACTTCTTAATTTATTATATTGAGAAGGATAACGTGATAGGATAAAGTTGAATTTGCTATTTACATCCTTATCTCATTTTATTTCCTAAACGTAAAAAGTCCTAGTACATTTTGAAGTATAATTTCCATTTTAGAAGATATATATATATATATATATATAAAATACCCAAGGAGTTTTTGGTTTGACAAAAAATAGTAATTGGCATACTTACACACGACCTTCTAACCATGGTGTGAACCGCCATGATTATGTTCTTCACTTTATTTCAGCTAAAAAGAAATCGAACAATTAACAATCAATGAGGATAGAATGGGAAGGTTAGGAAATTTTTGTGAGGATATATGGGTGTGGTGAGAAAAAGAACTGGGTGCAATTCGAAGTATCCGTATAGAAACATCGCAACTCCAGCCTCGTCTCTCTTGTCTCCGATGTCCTCATCGTCCTCCTCTGCTCGCTCGCCATTCTCGGCCTTCTCTTTCGCCAGATGAACATCTCGTAAGTCCAAATTCCCCATTTTCCTTTGCGCCCTTGTTTTGTCTGCCCAGAAAATGCCGGAAAGCGACTGCTTTTCTTTCTGTTTTTGGTTTATTTTTCTAGGTTTTGAGGAATTTGGGTTTCTAAAGTCTTGTTCTTGGGTTATTGGGTCAATTTGGAGTTTGGTTTTATCTGGTAATGGTTGAAAATTGAATGCAAATTTGTTGTGCTGTAATTGAGTTTGATTAAGAATGATTTTGAGAAATTTGGGTTTTGTTTAGATTTTGATAGGCTCTTTAATTCTGTAGGGTTGTCTTGAATGGATGCATTGGAATTGAAATAGGTTATGGGGGATTGAAGAAAAATTGGAGTTGTTACCATGATAGATGAACTGAGAATTTGTGGTTCTTTGTTTCAAATTATAATTGTGTGAATGGTATTGTTTGATAAGCGGTTTCTGTGTCATATCATGAATTTATAGATTTGATACGATTGTAGTGGTGAATGGTGATCTTTGTGTTGAAGTATCTAGTTTTATTGTTGACTAGGGTACCCGTCGATCCACTCGAGTGGCAGATTTCGCAGGACACTGCTAATAGCATTGTTGCATGGTTAGCCAATACCATAGGAGCAACTGAGTCTGTATTGAGGGTTCCAGCCACAGGGCATGACAAGAGGTTGTTTTTCAAGGTAATAATGCTTGATGACTGCAATGGATTTTTGTTTTGGTATCAAGCTTTTGCACAGTCTCTATTACTTGCTGGCTATGGATGAAAACTTTCAACGGCTAACATGTAGACATAAGCTGCTGCGAGCTTCAAGTATCAAGGAGAGGTGCTAATACATGTCTTAAGAATTATAAAGTGGCCCAAGTCAGGACATATTTTGAACTTTGTAATTGTAGAAATTTGGATTTCTTTTGGTATTGAGCTCCATATGCATGTTGTTATGTGTGCACATGTGTTTTCATGCTTGCATTTGTCTTTTTCACTGGGAAGACTTGGATGCCACTTCGAGGGCACTCCATAATGCACATTCTCTTCTACTGCAGTGTATTTTAGAAGAATAGAATGGAAGTTAAAATGTACTTGTAATAACAAGTCCACAAGATAATAAAAAATATCTTTGTAGCTGATTTGTAGCTTTGCTATAGTAGAAAATTAACTTTTTGCACTGAGTACAGACAGCCCTCACTATATTTTTCTAGCTATCAATTCTAAATTCTAATCATGAAACTTTTGACCTGAGTAAAGGCATCTTGCGGTCCCATGTCCGGTCCTTTGGCTGACGGGCCATCATGTGTTATTAAAGCTGTCTGCTTCTGTGCTAGTCTATCAAATTGATTTTTATTTTCCTTTCCTTTGCGATGGTTGTAGATGTAGCTTATCAGTATCGTGATAACATGTTATCACGTAGAATAAAGCTACGCAAATTTGTTAATCATAAGTAGTTCTTGCAGACAGCTAGCCCGATAACTTCTCATTTAAATCTTTCTCCAGGTGGTGTTTTGTCTTTACATGCTATCAGCTTTGGGACGGTTGGTGTCAGGTCTTACAGTTGCCTATGCTGGCATTTTTTTAGCTTAAATCTGTTACCTTTTCGTAGCTGAGATTGTTTTCGTAGTTTGGTCTTTTAAGATAAAAAGCAGGGTGGCAACTTATGTGTTGTTTTGTCAGATTCAGTAGCCACTGTCTGATTTGCCACTTGCTTTTGTTTTTGTTTTTTTTTTATATTTATTGATACAAAGTCTTTCACTATTTGAATACATTCATGTAAATTTTCCTTTTTGGCCTGACTTGTGTCTTTGTTTAAACATCACATATATATAACTTTCCTATAATCTGTCTGCTCCTGAAACAGGATTATGCTTGTTTTGCCTTTATATGTTAGCTGAGATCAGTCGGTCAATCAGTGCATGTTTGTCTTGATTTCTGAGGAGAACGAATGATCTAGCGGAGGAAGATGCTGCAGAGCAAGATACTACGTAGCTTATGTTTTATGTAACCTCCATGTACAATGAATCTCTGTATATTTTGTGTGTGGTTGTATTTCGAGCTACTCATAGTTTCTGTGTACATACGACTTTGCGCCTGACCCCTTTTGGGGTGGTACAATATTGTTAACCAAGACATACAATTTTACAATACAAATTGTTGAATAATAGATACCATTGCTGAATAAATGCTGGTCATTAGTTTTTGCTACAACCTTTGTGCTGACATTGTTGATTAGATTTTTTACTGACTAGAAATGAAAAATCGGAAAAATGAAAGTCCAAAGAAAAACTATGTTTCTTCAACAGTGCTCTGTTTTACCATGAACAAGTTATACTTTGGATAATTTTGGAAACAAAAAAGGTAATCTTGTTGTCCCTGTGCTGATTAAGGAAAAAGATATACATCTAATATTGCTGTCGACAGACCTTTAACTGTTGAATGAGCTTGAGAAGTTAGATTCACCTATATTTTGGGGCAAGCATGCACATTTTACTTTTTACTGATTTAATCCCAACTTGTAAGCTACTGGTCAAATGCAATGATTAGTGAGATAATCTACATCAGTAAAACAGTAACACCAACACACATTAGGAAAAGAGATCAAAGTGGAACTATTAGCTCTCTATATTAACATAAAAACTATACAGCCGCCAAGAAATGAATATACATATCAAGCCTTACATCAATTCATGGAAGGCTTTCAAAACAATATAAACTAAGCTGCACCCAATATAGGAAAAGCTGATGGCTTTTGGCACCCAGTGGTTGGGATCACCGGGGTTGAATCTTTAGGAGACATGAGGGCCAAAGGAAGAATCTGTTGCTCCATCTCCTCTGCCTCTTCAGAGCTCCAACTTCCAAGTGGTATGAAACTACCATAATCAATTACACAGTGCTCAGAAGATAACACTGAAGAAACTTCCTTTATTGGTTCAAATTTAACCTGTCCAATCTCATCAACTTTAGTCACGAAGGGATGGTGCAATAGCTTAGCTGCTGTGAGCCTCTGTGAAGGGTCCCTCACAAAGCAATTCTTCAAGAAATCTTTCGCCTCTTCTGATAACCCACCAGGAATGTTAGGAACTCCAGAAGCAATCTGAGGGTCATGAAGTTTCACGCCGGCTTTTGTATCCCATGGATGCCTCCCAGTGAGCATCTTCAGCACAACACAGCCCAATGCCCAAATATCAGAAGGCTTCTCCTGAATTCTATCGAGCACTGTTTCAGGAGATGAGTATATTGGAGTGCCTCTACAAGAACGCTTGCTCATAGCCCTCTTTGTCAGTCCCAAGTCCCCAATTTTGGGCACAAAACCAGAACCAGAGGTCACAAGTAAGATGTTTTCAGGCTTCAAATCACAGTGTACAAAACCCATTTCATGAATGTACTCAACCCCTTTCAAAATCGACTCTGTATACTTCCTCACTTGTAATTCACAGAGCCCAGAGCCCCCAGATAGCTTTATCAAATCCCCCACTGTTCCTCCATCAGCATACTCCAAGAAGACATTGTATACCAAATTATGACCAAACCCAGCAGTCACATCATCTCCATAGCAGTCGATAACAAAAGGGCTGCTACGAAGCGTTTCAAGAAGTGACTTTTCGATCATCAGCTCAAGCGATTCAACCATCAATGCCGATTTCACCGCCATGATCGCCGGAAAACCCTCGCTACCTAATTTGGGTTTTTTCACAGAGGCCAAATAAACCGACCCAAATCCGCCTTGGCCGAGCTTCCGCCCTCGAACCCAAGCGCCACACCCAGTAAGTAAAAAACTCTTCTGTAAAAGCCCTGGTTCGTCTTCCTTCTGGGTTTCTCTTTTCCTCTTCAAAGAACCCATTGTTTTTTGTACTTTGTAGAAACGAAAATTGAAGCTTTTGATTCTGGGTCTGACAGAAACAAATTAACGGAGAAAATGATCAAATGGGTAAGAGAAAAAGAGACGAAGCAGAGAAGTGGGTGATCAACTAAATAGATGATATCATTGAAACAGAGAAGAGTGATCGAAGCGAACGTTTTAGGGTTTTCTATCTGCGAAACTTTGACGCGGTGATTGAAGCTCCTGATTTTGGAGAGAACGATCAAATTGAAATGGGTAAGAGAAAAAGAGACGAAACAGAGAAAGTGGGTGATCAACGAAGACGACGATATCGTTGATACGGAGAAGAGAGATCGAAACGAACGTTTTAGGGTTTTCTCTCTGCTTAATTTTGACGCGGTGAAAGTTTTTGTGAGGGTTCTTGAAATCTGAGTTTGCTTTTTCCTGGTGTGGTGTTTGGGTTTCCTCTTTCTATTACATAGAGAAAGCGGAGGAGGTGGTAAGCGTTCTAACGGTCATATTTTCTTTCGCGGCCTTTCCTTCGCTCTAATGAAAAGATTCTCTCAACAAAAAAATAAAATAAAAAGATTTTATTTTGTGAAATGTAATAAATGACTGACTGCTACCAATTTGTAATAAATAGCTGGAAACATCATGGCCGTTGTTTAATATTATCCAACCCGCTGAAAGCATAATCTCGTTTTTTTAATATTAATTTTATTGTCTCTTTATTAAATGATTGAGCTTAGTTTACACCCACATTTTATTATGACAAACACAAAAAATAATTTTCCCTTTTATATTTTCTTTCGCTCTTTATTAAACTCACTTTTATTTTTTATGTGTGACGGTAACACCACGTGACATGTTGACATGTTGACATGAATTATGTTATCATCTTAACTTCTTAATTTATTATGTTGAGAATGACAACCTCATAAGATAAAGTTGAATTTATTATTTCCACCCTATCTCATTTTCTTTCCTAAACGAACTCACAAAGGTAAATAGTCCTAGTAAATTTTAAGGAATAATTTCCATTTTAGAAGAAAAAGCCTTTGTTTTTCATTGATACAAATTCTTTCACTATTTGAATACATTCATGGGAATTTTCCTCCTTGGCCTGACTTGTATCTTTGTTTTAAACATCACACATATGACATATATAACTTTCCTAGAATGTCTGCTCCTGAAACAGGATAATCTTGTTTTGCCTTTATATGTTAGCTGAGAACAGTAAGTCAATCAGTTTCATGTTTGTCTCGATTTCTAAGGAGAACGAATGATCTGGCTGAGAAAGATGCTGCAGAGCAGGATACTATGTAGCTTATGTTTTCTCTAAGAGGTTGCTACCAACAATAAGTACATGTGTGCTATATCTCAGGCTCTGATATAATTAATAAAGTTTGTAACAATCAATATTGAATATATAAATTTGAGGCTTAACTTGCGTTTTTGATCCCCGTAGTTTGATTCATTTTCCATTTTGGCCCCCAAATAAAAAATTGGATTGGACGAGAGGGCTATAGCTTATAGATTGTCACAAAACAAGACAAAATATATACATGAAGATCAAACAAGAGCTGTCAAAACCAGGCAAGTTCACCTGCTGTAACAGCAAGAGCCCTAATTCTTTTGAACACTAGGATACAGGACTTTGAACTAGTAGTTTGTTTCTTTGAGCACTAGGTGAGTCTTTTTTTAATATAAATAAATAGTATAGTCGGGCGGCCATACCCTGTTTTTTTAAATTTTTTTGTATATACAGTACTCATTTCGACACGTGGGCACAAATCGCTGGGTGCGTCCTCTTATGTTTTTTCATAAATCGTATAGATGCGCGGCTATACTTGGGATTTTATTATTTAAAAAGAAGAGTATCGCTGAGGTCGTTTCTTTTTATTTTTATTTTACTAAATCGTATAGCCGGGCGGCTATATTGTTTTTGACACGTGTGCAATAGGCGCTAGGTGGGTCCTTTTTTATATATAAATAAATAGTATGTCCGCACAGCTATACTTCTTTTAAATATAATATACTTAAAGAGTATAGCCGCGCGGCTATACTACGGTTTTTAATTATAAAAATAGTATAGCCGAGCGGCTATACCGTTTTTAACACGTGGACGCTAGGCGTACTTAAAGCGTATAACCGAGCGGCTATACTACTGTTTTTTATTATAAAAATAGTATACCCGATCGGCTATACCCTTCTTAACACGTCGACACTAAGCGCTAGGCTGGTCCTTTTAAAAAAAATATATAAATAGTATAGCCGCCGGCTATACTCGGTAATTTTTTTTTTTTTTTTTGAAAAAGAAGAGTAGCCGGACGGCTTTACGGGGGTCCTTTTTTTTGAAGGGTTTAGGTTTTTTTTTTGAATTTGGTGTGAATTATGGTGCCATCCGCATATACCAAAGTTCACGTTCCCTGCTTATCTTATGTTATTCATCATAGCCAGAACTTCTTTAGAAGCAGAATCTGTGACAACTGATGTTAAGGCTTTCGTTTCACTGATTCCAGACTTGGATCTGGTTTGAATTTGGTGTGAATTACTTGGAATGATTGGTAAAATATTTGTAAGTTCTCTGGTTGAAAAGCTGAAGAGGTAATGATGAAGGATCTAAAGGAACCGATTGACTGGGAATAAAAGAAACAGATGTCTCAAAACAATCAGACAAGGAGACTTAAGACAAATATAGCCTTTATACTGAGAAGCATATCCAAGAAAAACTCATGTTCTGGTTTTTTTAATTGTAGCTTGTTGGTTTTGTAAGTTCAAGCAAAGGAAAGTATGCACAACTAAAGACTTTGAGATGATCAAGTAGTGGGATAACCCAAAAGAGATTCATTTCATATGGTGATTTCAAACTCAGATTTTTGCATGGCATTTTTATTTATCAAATATACAGATGCAGCACAAGCATGATACCAGAACTTTGAATTTGAAGTAAAAAGTAAAAAGATAGAAATTCCATCGTAGCATAGAAAGTAAGATTTTATTATTCAATTCATGATTTGACAAATAGCCTTCATGCGTGCAATCCCATCAATGTTATTATTCTGAGTGCATTTCTGTCTAACATTTTCTCTTATTCATGATGATGAAAGGGAAATAGAAATATCTAATTTTTTATTTTTATCCTCGGGCTGCAACGGTGGTAGCAGAAATCCAATTGGCCCTTGATGCTTTTCTCAGCAACTGTCACATAAACATGGAAAAAAGAAGTTAGCACACTGAAGTTAGAACAGGACTAGAAGACACATTCACACTGGAGGAATTGAGTGAATATACATACCAAAAGCAGGGTTAGAAAGGGTGGGTATGTTCTTTATGCAGTCAATTAGACAATTTTTGAGATATTTTGAGCCTTCATTAATCTTGCATTTAGAAGGGCAGGCATCCAGGCAAACCCTTCTTCTCCAAAACATCTTATTGCCATTAAATTTGACGCAATTGACCTGGCAGCTTCTCAGGCATGAGTTGTCTATTGGAGGAAAATGGGATTTAGGTGGTGATTTTCGGAGAGGTGCAAGAGGACTTGGGATTTGATGAGAAGGTGGCTTTTTTTTGACAGGAGGAGGTGAGTTTTTGAAAGGTGTGACATCAGAAAATGAATCATCAAAAAAGTTAGGGTCAACAGATTGGCCCATAACAACGCCAACCATCATGAACATCATAGCCACAACTCCTACATTACTTCCCTTCATGTCCATAGCTATAGCTCTAATCTCACAGACTCTCTCTCTCTCTCTCAAATGTCTTTAACACACTTCATGGGAAATTTTGTGTGGTGAGTTTGGTTTTGTACACATTGCCCCTGTTTATAGGATTGGAAACCCAATTGTCATATTGCATGAGATTGATGTCTAGTTCATTGCGATGAGCACAAGTTTATAATGTTGATTGATTATGGAAAGCCCATAAAAGGGATTAATGCATGGTTGCAGCTCAATCAAAGGGATAACAAGAAAGAACATAACAGTAGGCTTTTATGTTCAATTATTTATACCAATTTAAGATTAATTTGTCACAATTGATCTGGCTACTTAATCAAAGGGACAAATGAAGCATGTTCTACAACACTGGATGAACAAACTATATCAAACAAGGTTGTTTAGGCACCGATCTAATTCGCGAATTTCCTGACAGGAATTTGAATAATGGTTCATTGTTCTGATTAAGCGCTAATCCATTCGCAAAACGGTTTCAAGGCTTGTAATCTGTAAACTTAATTGAATCATTTCACAAAGGATTAGAGGTGTCAGTTTCAATTTCTATCCAAGGATTAAGGACATAATCTATCCAAGAGTGTAGGCTGTTAGCTCTACAATCAACAGAAATCAATACAAGTCAGGGAATTAATACAACAAAAATCGGGGAATAATTAACGAAAATCAATCCAAGTCAAGACATCATTACGAACCAATTAAGGAAGTATTTTCTTTTCCTTCATATAATTTAGCTTAATTAGCGAGCTGCTAATTAAGATGGACAAAGGGTACAGAGGCTATAAATAGTCTGTTTCTGTGCTCAACATTCGAACATGCAGAACAGTTCTGATAGTTAAAGAAAGAGAGATCGAGAGGGGGATTAGGCAGCCATGGAAGCAACTAGATATAGAACCATCACTTCTTCCATGATCAAAATCATGATGGTGATTATGATGATCATGTTGGTTAATGTTCAAGCCGATGATCATCAAGATTATCTAATCAACATCCCTTCCAACACAGTAACTCCAGATGACAATGCTCATGTTGAAGATCAAACAGCAGCAAGTCCACCGCCACCAAACTCAGTCATTGGTGATATAGGTCGTTGTGCTTCTGAGTGTGCAGCTATGTGCGGCCGCCGCCACGTTATCACCACGGGTTCAGCTTCAACCGACCGGTTTTTTTTCCCCCGCATTCCGGGTTTTATCAAACCCCCCCGCATTCGCAGACCTGGCCGTGTTCGCAAACCCCGACGACCCGGTGGCAGAGTCGGAGCAGCCATCGGGGATTGTTACAAGGACTGTTTGCTAGACTGCGGCCTACAAGCCCCGAGCAGCCTATCTCAATGCACTGCTGGATGTGCTTATAATTCTGTTACTGCTACTGCGTCAACCCTATTAACTGAGGATAATGTGCAGAACTATGTTGATTCCTGCTACAAAGAATGCCAGAAGAATAATTAGGTGTTGCTAATTACAAGTCATTTCCGCTTTCGTGATCAATGTGTTGATGAAAGAATTTGCAGATTTATTAGAATAAAAGAATTTATTTAATAGTATCGTTAAGTATCCACCGGTATACGTATTTATTTGAGTTTGCAGACCGGGCAATTCGTGTCCACAGGTCGTGTTCAGGATCAACACGATTACGATTTGATTTACGAACATGTTGCAACCCATTTCAAAATTCTAGGATGGCAATTCGTGTTCACGCGTTGGATTCTACATAGATCTAACATGAACATGATTAATTAAAATCAATTTAAACACAACAAGATTAGTAGTTGTGTGAATTTTTTCAAACACAACAATTTTATATTTGAAAATTGAAGCAAACTTGTCAAATATTTCTTACTTCTTATAATTCCATGAAGCCAAAATTATCAGCCTAACACTGACAGACATAACAATTTCATGCACATATATATTTGCAGCAAACATTCAACATTCTATCAAAGACTCTTTTGACTTTATATATACAGGGGAGCACAGTGATAACCCGTTATATATTTAGTATGATGCTTTGTTTGAGCACACCTCACAATGTCATCTCATGATAAAGACCGTTTCCTTTTTAGGTAATACATTCAAGTATCAAATAAACTTGCAAAAAATAATTGTCCAAATTAGACAACATTTAGTCATCCTTATAAACGAAATATGCCTACCATTTGATTGCTTAAGTTGCTTGAGTGGAAGATGTAAACATTTATATTGATGAATGAAATATGTCTACCGTTAACAACAAAAAGAAGACAACATTTGGTCATCTATCTAGGATCAGATAAACAAATAAACACGATATTTCCTATGAACAATTGAAATTATTTATGATAATAATCAAATGGTTAAATGATTATTTCTGATTAGCTATTTTTTTGGGAGAGATATTCCTTGAATGATGACCTAAAAAATGAATGATTCGGATCATGAGATGACATTGTATAATAGGCCCAAAAAAGTGATTAATGTTGTATTAACTTACTAACCGATTAATAATCCTTTGTCACTTCGCTCAAATAATATAAGTGACCTTATGATAGTTTCTTTTCTCGGTGGTTTCATTTTGTACACGTAACACATTGCCCTTTTTAAGGATATGAACTTGCCCCTAATTGCGAGCCCTTGTCAGTAGTACTTGTTATGCATGAAATTATGTGCTCATGGTTGTGTAATTAGACTAAATAAAGCCCATATAAAGTTGATTCCTAATTATATTGTTGAATTGCTGATTGATTGATCATTTTATAGTGTTACTATATATACAAATAAAATGCCAAAATTTAGTTCCTATATATCTTACTATAAATTCTGTTGATCAGGGACACAATCATAGCCATTAGAAAGAAAAATAAAGAAACAAAATACGGGAATTAATGCATGCATTAGAGTTCAATCAGTTATCTCATCCATATAATCTCACTAATTATCTGATCGATCGCCAGATATTAATCCTTCAGTTGAGGGGCTGATCGAATGGTGTTTTCATCAATTACCTAATCGACTGATATAACCAAAGGAATTCATTAAGAGGTGTCAATGTTTCATTGGATGACAGCCAGCATGACGGCAGGAACCAAATTCAATTTCCCCATCTAGGGGCGGCAATGCATGGATGCAAGAGAACAATCGGAACATTGGCAGCTTATAATTGATTCTAAATGCAAGCAACGATCTCCAAAATTTGCTCTCATTTTGCATTCACTCACAGAAATCTATTAATGGAAAATTTTAGTAGCAAACTGCAAGGCCAAGGCTATAAATAGTGGGCTGGTTGTGTTCGTTGATCATCATATCCAAGTACATTGCGATCTACACTTGGAGAGAGGGAGAGATCGGTGATGGTGACCATGATGAATATTATGGTCCTTTTGCTAACAGCAGCAGCAAGCCTAGGGTTTGTAGTTGAAGCTCAAGTAGGTCTTCCACCTCCTCCTATGCCTGGCCTTCCTCCTCCTATCATCCCACCAGGCTTTCCAAGC
Organism: Prunus dulcis; assembly: GCF_902201215.1. Classification (NCBI taxonomy): domain Eukaryota; kingdom Viridiplantae; phylum Streptophyta; class Magnoliopsida; order Rosales; family Rosaceae; genus Prunus; species Prunus dulcis. Next base: position 4,047,087 of record NC_047652.1, on the reverse strand, counting down.
CCTAGCGTTCCTGGTCTTTTCCCTCCTATCACTCCACCAGGCCTTCCTGACCCTTATCTTCCCGGTCTTACTCCACCTGGCTTTCCTAACCCTTATATTCCCGGTCTCACTCCACCAGCCTTTCCTAACCCTAATCTTCCCGGTCTCACTCCACCAGCCTTTCCTAACCCTAACCTTCCCGGTCTCACTCCACCAGCCTTTCCTAACCCATTAATCCCTGGCCTCTCTCCTCCAACTACTCCTAGTGCACCAGTTCCAAGCCCTCCTCCTTATTTTAATCCTTTGGATCCAAACATTCCACTCCCTCCATATAGTCCTCAACCATCACCTTCTGTTGAAGCTCCTGCCAACAGTCCTCAACCATCAACTTTCACACTCCCACCAGAACTTTATAAAAACATAGGAAAAGCACCTCCCTTTGTTATAGCACCCAATACTCCTCTACCACCGGATGTTGTTATACCACCACCCCCACCCCTAAACACTCCACCGCCACCTGGTTGGTCGGCTGAAAAGCTCGCCCTTAAAAACGGCATTTGTGGTGTTTCCTGCGCTTACGAATGCCAAGCCCCCGCCGTCTGGAGCACTCCCACCGCAAAAAATACCAATGGGTTATTCCGTGGACGCGGCGGCGGTGGCGGAGGCGGAGGCTTTTTCCGTCCAGTCCGTCCTGTCCGTCCAGTTACTCCCGTCCCCGTTCCCGTTACTCCTGTCCCCGTTATCCCTTCACCCGTTATCCGCCCTCCCCCCATCCCTACTCCAACGAAACCAAATCCACCCTCACCGCCTAGTCCCGTTGCTCCAGCCAAACCGAATCCCCCATCCACTCCTCCCACCGGTCCATCTCCACCCTCACCGCCTAGTCCCGCTGCTCCAGCCAATCCGAATCCCCCACCCTCTCCTCCCACCGGTCCATCTCCACCCGGTGCTCCTGCTGGTCCATCTCCACCCGGTGCTCCTGCTGGTCCATCTCCACCTGGTTCTCCGGCTAGTCCATCGCCACCCGGTTCTCCCTCCGCTCCATCGCCACCCGGTTCTCCCTCCGCTCCATCTCCACCTGGTTCTCCCGCCGCTCCATCTTCACCAGGTACTCCTGTCACACCAGTGACACCTGCGAGTCCCGTGGATCCAGTTCATCCCGTGGACCCCAATCACCCCGTACCCGGTTACCGTTACTCAAGAAAACGGGGTATGAATCAGGCAGGTTGTGTCGCTGCGTGTATGCTTCAATGCAACCAGGATTATTTACTTAGTCTCGTTCCTTGATCTGTGTCTCTGCATTTTCGGCCCAATTAACTCATCATTCTTCAGGTATTTATTTCACATGTACTCACATCATCACATGATTTACATTATTTTTTTACCATTTATTGATTTGATTTGATTCCTCACCATGTTTAATTAATTTTGTGGTTTACAAATGCAGATGCTGATCGTTCAAGTATTCAATAACGACCTTGTTGCAGCAGCTGATGCTAATCCTCAAGTTTTTGATCTTTGGAGTCAGAATAAAACATGTATCTGCGTAATAGCATGATTCATGAATCTCATGTAATCAATCACAATAAGAATTCCTATCTTTCTCATATGTATGTGTTCTGTGATTTTGTTATTTACTTTTTTATTGTATCAAAAGAATTCAATAAATAACGAATCCCATGGAAGTTCTTACCTTTTAACTTAAAGTTTACCTAATGTAGCAACAAACCTTGCACAGAACTGAGTCTAACCTTTTTGGCTTTACAATCACCGTCACCAACTAAGCCAAAACTACTCGTAATTATTTGCAGAAAAGAGAGTAAATCTTTGGTAATTAGTTAAACAAATCAATTCTCGTATATCTATTGCATCAATCACATGATAATTACCTCACCCAAAAAAAAAAAAACAATATTCAATTCAATGAAGAGCTTTTGGACACTATCAACCTTTCTATTGGACTCAATAACACACACTAATCAAAGAACAAAATGAGAGTGATGATGAGATTGAGAGAGGAAGATGGGAGGGAGAGGAGTAACACAAGTGAAAACAATTTCAAATAGATTTTCAGTTTTTAATTTTTGTTTTCATTTATGTTACTCTTCCATCCTCTCATTCTCACTTCCATTCTCCATCTTTTTTCCTCTATACTCTAGCACAAAAAATAATAATATACTAAAAACTAAAATTGAAATTGTTATCAAACGGGCCAAAGATTTAATTGTATCTCTTAATATTGGAAATCTGCCCAAAGACTATGCTAATTCTATATAGACATTTTTCTCTCAAAGCACCCTTTAAATAAAATAATACTACACATATCTTGGTTTTCAACCACACAGAAAAGGAGGGGGCCGCTTGACATCTTCATTATAATTTGACCAACCGAGAAAGGGATGTATATACGCACACTCTTGGTGGAAGTGCCCCGAATTCCATATACTTTTCGTATACCAGTCCAAATGGGAATGAATTTCAAGTTGAATTTTTATGGAAACAGCGTCCCTGCCACCTCAACTTTATGCTTAAATAACATGCAAATCTGTTATGTTTTTCTTTTGTCAAATATTAAACATTTGATTAAGTGAACTCTTATTTGAATGCATAATAAGTACCATATGATCTAGTATGCCAATATCTATCAATTGAACATATATTACTCTTTAGTTCTAATTTATTTTATGCCTACTCTAAACTGCTGTCCCTTCGTTTAAATGAATCCCGTATTTAGTTGGAAAGGACTCATTAGTGTAGTAATTTGGAGCAATTATTCCCCAGACAAGGTCCTGGGTTCGAGTCCTAGCATATTCGTGTATCGTGTGTGAGTTTAGTATGATTATTATCCTTCTTATTAGTAGGAAAGGTCCTAAAAATAACAAGTCATGAAGACAAAGTATGTGTCTTCCTACTGAAGAGAAACTAGATATACAATGTAACAAGGAAATAAATACAAACTTAGATATACAATGAAAGGCAGGAAGCACAGTCAACAACATAGTTATATCAATTGGATAAGATAACACTAGGAAATTAAAATATAATGGAAAAGAGAGACCCACCAGCAACTGAAATTCATTTTCTAGTTGACTAGAATCATCTTCAGAGAGAGCAGAAGTCAAAATCTTTGTCATTTTATCATTATAGCTCACTATCCACTTGACTACCTATATACATATCTGGTAGTGGGGGAAGCACGTTCTCCTTGAAGCTCTCTTAGTCTTAGGCAAATATATTATATATACAGCGGTGCATAGTTAAGGTGAGTCTTGTAAATAACCAGATGGCTATAACAAAGGTTTCCCTCTGTGTAAAAGACTTCTCAGTTTGGCTGAAACACTCCAAACATGGCACAACATTGGCACTGGGTGATGCATCGGAACGTTGTATGTCTCGGCTTGCATACACCATGTAATGCATGTATGGCACACAGGTGAAGCCAGGCAAAGGAAGATTAGGTGAAGCCAGGCAAAGGAAGCTTAGTATACATAGCCAGGCATGCAACAAACACAAGGTACATATACAAAAAGGCCAACAATATACGACAGTGGCTTCGGAAAAGGCTCAAAATTACGTACTAATACGTTCGTACTCCGATCAGAAATTATTACTATATATTTCTAGTATGCTTAATTTGTTCAGATGGAATTTCATGCACTCTAGCTATCAGAGATCTCTCTTTAAAGAAGTCTGAGAGATAGAAAATTTCCAGGTATCATATGAAGTTCATGAGGCCGGCCATCTTTTGTGTGTTATCCACTATTTGAGCCCTCTTCTTTAGGTTTTGGGATACTGGGTTTCCTCTGCAAGTATGAATCTGATTTTAATTGTTTGATCAATTTGGATTGTGTTTTTGGGTTTTCAATTTTTTTCTTTCTTTCTTTATAGCATGCATTAGATATTTGTAATTTTGTAGTTTTAATTTTATTTTTGTTTTTTCGTTGTATGTTGGTGTTCCTTTTTTTATCTGTTGGTGTGATGTGTTTTTATGATGGAAGACCTCAAATGCAAAATGCTTAACAACTTTCTCAAATGGAAAATGCTTAAAATTTCATCTCTTTTCTGCCAAGTTTTCTTTTTTGGTTTCATTTAAAAAGTGAGAAATTACAAGGAGTGGTTTTGCTATTAAAAAAAGAAAAGAAAAGAAGAAGAGCCCATTAAGTTGGCATTGAAAGAAACACAGGCATATAGTTCCAGGAGAAGGCCCAATAGAAACTAGAAGTTCAAGTTTCATTAGTTTAACAGAAATTAGTTTTGAGTTTTGTCTGATAAATTTGACACATTTTATTTATGAAAAATTTCACCTTTATTTTTAATTTTTTTGAGGATATTTCCTATTGAGAGGGGCGATAGTATACTAAACTCACACACATACACGGATGCTAGAACTCGAACCCAAACCCTTACCTAGGAGAACTCCAAACCACTACACTAGTGGGTCCATTGTACCAATGTTCTTTTTTAAAAAAGAAGCCCTATACAATTTTATTTTTTTAATGTTAAAAAATGCAATAAATTTCATGTGAAGTAAAAAAAATATATATATATATTTTGATATTAAATTTAACAAGTTTTTTTTAAAGGAAAAAACATTAAACATAAAATATTACGTACGACCAAAAAAAGATCTGAAAGAACTGATTTTTTGGGTCTGGAGAAAGAAATGAATCAAATCTTATAAACAGAAAAGTGAAACATAAAAGTATTTTAATGACAATAAATTTAAATAAACGAAATATTTCAATAGAAGAACTCGAACAATGGTTTGAGCATGCATGCTAACTATATTGCTTCCAAATTTCAAAGATTACATGCATGATAAAAGCCTTGATGTACGTTTCCATCAACTATAATAATTAGTTAATTAGTACCCTTTTGAATGCTATAGCAATCCCTACAGCTAACTAAAGGAAATTAATTCATTAATTAATGACAGAAAATTCCTTAATCAAAGCGAGTTATTCCTAATTACAAACACACACAATGAGCACATTATTCTCACTCAGTTAGTAAGATAAATTGCTGCACGTACATCTCTAAAATTAATAATCAATCAACATTAGGGCTTATGGACTTTCCTTAGGTTCAATCTAATTACAAACAAACACACACACACCATGGGCTCAATCTCATGCAATATGTCCAATCCTATAAATAGGGGCAATGTGTGCAGAACCAAATCAACCACACAATTTCAAGTAGATTTTGGTTGAGAAAGAGTGAGTCTGTGAGATTAATTTGAGCTAGTAGATATGGACATGAAGGGAAGTAATTTAGCAGTTGTGGTTATGATGTTCATGATGGTTTGGGTTGCTATGGGCCAATCTGTTGTTGACCCTAACTTTGTTGATTATTATTCGCTTGCCGATGACGTCACACCTTTCGAAAACTCTCCACATGTTGATAAAATTCCACCTCCTCATCAAAACCCTAGACCTGTAATCCCACCTTTTGAAGCCGTATCCCCACCTATGATCAGAATCCCTATTGTCCCAAAATCACCTCCTCCCACTTCTCATCATGTTCCTCCAAAACACAACCCATGTCTGAGAAAATGCCACAGAAAATGCAACGATAATGACAAGTTGATAGTTAGAAAAGCTTGCTTTGAGGCCTGCCCTGCTGAATGCAAGATTGAAGCTACAATGTCTCTCAAAAAGTGTATAATTGCCTGCGTAAAAGCCATACCCACATGTACATATCCTACCTCTGCTATTGGTATGTATATATCTTTAGTCTTTTTTCTTGTTGCGTTTTATCTTTTTTATGGTTTTGGATTGTTTACCTAATTGCAGTGTTTTATTTTTCCATTTTTATGTGACAGTTGCTGAAAATAACTTCAAGGGCCAATTCGATTTCTGCTATAAGAGGTGCAGCTCAAGAATGAAGATCAATAATTAGATATTTTTCTAATTTTCATCTCCATATAAGAGAAAATATTATTAATGGATTGAATAATTGTATTAGATATTACTACTCATGAACGGTTGAATTGAATAAGAATTCTCTCTTTGAGACATTTCAGCACTTCCTTTTTTTGTCTACTATATACCCTCTAACTTATTGAAGCAATATATCACTAGTGCGGCAAAGGCTTCCTAATCCATCATCTCATTTTGTCCAACTTTTCCCACAATATATTCTTGAAAAAAGTTACAAGAATTAGACCATATGACCAAATAAATTAGCCCTTAATATATCACTAGTGTGGCAAAGGCTTCCTAAGACGCAAGATCTACTGGTTCTAGGCAGCAAGAGTTTGCTCAACTTTGTAAGAATCATGGCTTGAAACCTATAAAATTGAGAAAAGACATGCTTATTAGTTGGAACTCAACTTATCACATGCTTAGATTGTGTAAAAGTTACAACAATGTCATCAGTTTTTATTACAACAACATAATGAATGACAGTCAGTTGAGGGACGAAGAGTGGAATGTTTGCTTTACTTCGTTGGACTTTTCAAAGTGCATTGTTTATGACTCCATGTAATTGTTCTAGTGTTTATTACTCAACATCTTCTGTTGCACTTAATGATTTGTTTTATATCAGTGCTACCTTTGCTAAATATATATCTTATCCAAATTGTAATTTTTAAAAAAATTGTGAGGAAATGGAAGCTAAATATAAAAAGTATTGAACATAGATTCCTCACACTTTATGTTTTGGTGCAATATTTGATCATAGAATTAAAGTAAGTGATTTGGATGTAATATATTGATTAAAATATCTAGGAATTTATTCATTTGTTTACCACTTACAATATCTAATTCATAAGACTTTCAATGATACTTATGTGCTGTATGAGAAGAAATATAATGTTGGTACAAAAGATACACAAACAACTCCACGTGTTCCTTTATTTGGCTTTTCTTCATCTAGTAGTGCAGTTGTTTTTGGTATGCTTGCTATCAAAGGAAAACAAAAGAGTGGAATATATTTTCGTATTGAAGTTTTTAAATACTTAGATACTGAATTTGCTGAATTTATGACTCAAGAAGAAACAAAAATAAAAAATAAAAAAAATCAATCTTTTGGATTGGTGGAAAGCACATGAAAAGAACTTTCATGTGCTTTCCATTATGACACGTGATGTACTAACAACTCCGGTGTCCACAGTAGCTTCGGAGTCTGCTCTTAGTGCATGTGGTCGTGTGTTAGATGAAAAGAGGACGAGGCTAACTCCTCAAATATTGGAGGTCCTTATGTGTTTTAAAGATTGGGAATATGCAGATTTTCAAGCTCAAAATTTTGGAAATGAAGATGTCCCTTATTTTGAAGATGATGGCACAAGTTCCCCATCTAATAAAAACATCTAGTAGATTCCGTGCATGCTTCTAATTGTGGTTATTATTGGATTTGAGTAATGCAAGTGATTGATAGTTTAGTAGGTGTCAACCTAGTTGGGATGTACTTAATCTATAGTGATGCAATATCTCAACCTTTTTGTTTTCATACCTATAAATTGCACTTTTTGAATTTATTAATGAAGTGGACTGATTCCAGTTTTCCTTAGTATTTCTGATGGTTTCTGTATATGCTTTGGCTGGTTCTTGTTTTCATGTTCAACATTTTCCATGTGTTGTATGTATTTTCAAGATCTAGGTAGTTCTTGCATGTCTTCTTTTATTATTTTTATTTTCTATATACCAAATACCAATGTATATGAAATGAGTGTTACGAATACTTGTAAACATGCACAAGATCTGTAGTTTCTCATTATTTTGTCTGTGTTGTAGAAAAATTATTTTGTGTGTATTGTAGTTTCTCATTATTTTGTATGTGTTCCAGAGTAAGAGACTGGAATGAAGTTTACTAATGGATAGGAGCTGTTTACAATGGATTTTTGGTATTAATTTAATATTCTAACAAAAAAAAAAAAATTTAAGTTAGATGGGCCAAGTACAAGCCCAACCCGAGCACGCACATCTTAAGCACGACCCAAGTACGGCCCAACAAGAAATGGACTTGACCTTTGAGCCGAATTGGGTACAATATTTTAATAAATGAGTTGGGCCAACACAACCCGCTTAATTACATAGGCTAGCACATCATGACCTAAAAACACAATGAGCCAGCTCGATCCAGCTCGTTTTACACCTCTATTTCTTACCAACTATATACACCAATAATTAGTTAATTATTACCCTTCTGAATGGTATAGCAATCCCTACAGCTAACTAAAGGAAATTAATTCCTTAATTAATGACATAAAATTCCTTAATCAAAGCGAGTTATTCCTAATTACAAACACACCACCCTTTGGAAATTCCATTAGATGAGCACATCATTCTCAGTCCCTCATTTGGAAATCGACCTCATCAACATTAGTAAATTAATAGTAACTCAAATTAATAATCAATCAGGAAAATTGAGATCATCAAAATCAGCTAGACATCGAAATTTATGGACTATCCTTAGTGTAAATTTGTGGGCTCAGTCTCATGCAATATGTCCAATCCTATAAACAGGGGCAATGTGTGCAGAACCAAATCAACCACACACAATTTCAAGTAGATTTGGGTGAGAAAGAGAGAGTCTGTGAGATTAATTTGAGCTAGTAGATATGGACATGAAGGGAAGTAATTTAGCAGTTGTGGCTATGATGTTCATGATGGTTTGGGTTGCTATGGGCCAAACTGTTGACCCTAACTTTTTTTATTATTATTCGCTTGCCAATGAAGTCACACCTTTCAAAAACTCTCCACATGTCGATAAAATTCCACCTCCTCATCAAAACCCTAGACCTGTAATCCCACCTTTTGAAACCGTATCACCACCTATGATCAGAATCCCTGTTGTCCCAAAATCACCTCCCCCCACTTCTCATCATGTTCCTCCAAAACACAACCCATGTCTGAGAAAATGCCACAGAAAATGCAACGATAATGACAAGTTGATAGTTAGAAAAGCTTGCTTTGAGGCCTGCCCTGCTGAATGCAAGATTGAAGCTACAATGTCTCTCAAAAAGTGTATAATTGCCTGCGTGAAAGCCATACCCACATATCCTACCTCTGCTATTGGTATGCATATCTTTAGTCTTTTTTCTTGTTGGGTTTTATCTTTTTTATGGTTTTGGATTGTCTATCAAATTGCAGTGTTTTATTTTTCCATTTTTATGTGACAGTTGCTGAAAATAACTTCAAGGGCCAATTGGATTTCTGCTATAAGAGGTGCAGCTCAAGAATGAAGATCAATGATTAGATATTTTTCTAATTTTCATCTCCATATAAGAGAAAATATTATTAATGGATTAAATAATTGTATTAGATATTACTACTCATGAACGGTTGAATTGAATAAGAATTCTCTCTTTGAGACATTTCAGCACTTCCTTTTTTGTCTACTATATACCCTCTAACTTATTGAAAGGGGCAATATGTGTGGCAAAGGCTTCCTAATCCATCATCTCATTTTGTCCAACTTTTCCCACAATATATTCTTGAAAAAAGTTACAAGAATTAGACCATATGACCAAATAAATTAGCCCTTAATATATCACTAGTGTGGCAAAGGCTTCCTAAGATGCAAGATCTACTGGTTCTAGGCAGCAACAGTTTGCTCAACCTTGTAAGAATTATGGCTTGAAACCCATAAAATTGAAAAAAAGACATGCTTATTCGTTGAGACTCAACTTATCACATGCTTAGATTGTGTAAAAGTTACAACAATGTCATCAATTTTTATTATAACAACATAATGAATAATAGTCTGTTGAGGGACGAAGAGTGGAATGTTTGCTTTACTTCATTGGACTTTTTCAAAGTGCATGTTTTATGATGCTACATGTAATTGTTCTAGTGTTTATTACCCAACATCTCCTATTGCACTTAATGATTTGTTTTATATTAGTGCAACTTTGCTAAATATAGATCTCATCCAAATTGTAATTTTAAAAAGATCTGTGAGGATGGAAGCTAAATATAAAAAGTATTGGACATGGGTTCCTCACACTTTATGTTTTGGTGCAATATTTGATCATAGAATTAAAGTAAGTGATTTGGAGGTAATATTGACTGAAATATCTAGGAATTTATCCATTTGTTTACCACTTACAATATCTAATATTAAGAATACTTTCAATGATACTTATGTATTGTATGAGACGAAATATAATGTTGGTACAAAAGATACACAAACAGCTCCACGTGTTCCTTTATTTGGCTCTTCTTCATCTAGTAGAGTAGATGTTTTTCGTATGCTTGCTACCAAAGGAAAACAAAAGAGTGGAATATGTTCTAGTACTGAAGTTTTTAAATACTTAAATACTAAATTTGTTGAATTTATGACTGAGGAAAAAACAAAAAAATTCAATCTTTTGGATTGGTGGAAACATGAAAAGAACTTTCATGTGCTTTCCATTATGACAAGTGATGCACTAACACTTCTGGTGTCAACAATAGCTTTGGAGTTTGCTTTTAGTGCATGTGGTCATGTGTTAGGTGAAAAGAGGACGAGGCTAACTCCTCAAATTTTGGTGCTCCTTATGTGTGTTAAAGATTGGGAATATGCAGATTTTCAAGCTCAAAATTTTGTGGATGAAGATCTCCCTTATATTGAAGATGATGGCAGAAGTTCCCTATCTAATGAAAACATCTAGTAGATTCTATGCATACTTCTAATTGTGGTTATTGTTGGGTTTGAGTAATGCAAGTGATTGATAGTTGAGTAGGTGCCAACCTAGTTGGGATTTACTCAATCTATAGTGATGTAATATCTCAACTTTTTTGTTTTCATAGCTATAAATTGTGATATTTGAATTTATTAATGAAGTGGACTGGTTTCGGTTTTCCTTAGTATTTCTGATGGTTTCTGTCTATGCTTTGGCTGGTTCTTGTTTTCATGTTCAACATTTTCCCTGTGTTGTGTGTATTTCCAAGATCTAGGTAGTTCTTGCATGTCTTCTTTTATTATTTTTATTTTCTATATACCAAATACCAATGTATATGAAATGAGTGTTGCTAATACTGGCCAACATGCACAGATCTGTAGTTTCTCATTATTTTGTCTATGTAGTAGAAGAATTATTTTGTCTGTGTTGTAGTTTCTCATTATTTTGTCTGTGTTCCAGAGTAAGAGACTATAATGTAGTTTACTAATGGATATGAGCTGTTTACAATGGATTTTTTGCATTAATTTAATATGCTAACAAAAAAAAATTATTCAAGTTACATGGGCCAAGTATGGGCCCGACACGAGAAATGGACTTGAACTTTGAGCCGAGTGAGGTATAATATTTTAATAAATGAGTTGGGCCAACACAGGCCACTTAAGTACATGGGCCAATACAATACAGCCTAAAAAACACAATGAACTAGCCCGATTCGATTCGTTGTACAACCCTAGTCCGTACCAACTATATACACCAGTAATTAGTTAATTATATTACCCTTTTGAATGGTATAGCAATCCCTACAGCTAAAGCAAATTAATTCCTTAATTAATGATAGAAAATTCCTTAATCAAAGCGAGTTATTCCTAATTACAAACACACCACCCTTTGGAAATTCCATTAGATAAGCACATCATTCTCAGTCCCTCATTTGGAAATCGACCTCATCAACATTAGTAAATTAATAGTAACTCAAATTAATAATCAATCAAGAAAATTGAGATCATCAAAATCAGCTAGACATCGAAATTTATGGACTATCCTTAGTGTAAATTTGTGGGCTCAATCTCATGCAATATGTCCAATCCTATAAATAGGGGCAATGTGTGCAGAACCAAATCAACACACACACAGTTTCAAGTAGATTTGGGTGAGAAAGAGAGACTTTGTGAGATTAATTTGAGCTAGTAGCTATGGACATGAAGGGAAGTAATTTAGCAGTTGTGGTTATGATGTTCATGATGGTTTGCGTTGCTATGGGCCAATTTGTTGACCCTGACTTTGTTGATTATTATTCGCTTGCCGATGATGTCACATCTTTCAAAAACTCTCCACATGTCTATAAATTTCCACCTCCTCATCAAAACCCTAGACCTGTAATCCCACCTTTTGAAACCGTATCACCACCTATGATCAGAATCCCTGTTGTCCCAAAATCACCTCCTCCCACTTCTCATCATGTTCCTCCAAAACACAACCCATGTCTGAGAAAATGCCACAGAAAATGCAACGATAATGACAAGTTGATTGTTAGAAAAGCTTGCTTTGAGGCCTGCCCTGCTGAATGCAAGATCGAAGCTTCAAAGTCTCTCAAAAAGTGTATGATTGCCTGCGTAAAAGCCATACCCACATATCCTAACCCTGCAACTGGTATGTGTGTGTATATATATATATATATATATATATATATTGATTGAAATCTTCCATACTTTTTTCTTGTCGGGTTTCATCATTTTTTATGGTTTTGGATTGTTTATCTAATTGCAGTGTTTTATTTTTCCATTTTTATGTGACAGTTGCTGAAAATAACTTCAAGAGCCAATTGGATTTCTGCTATAAGAGGTGCAGCTCAAGAATGAAGATCAATAATTAGATATTTTTATAATTTTCATCTCCATATAAGAGAAAATATTATTAATGGATTGAATAATTGTACTAGATATTACTACTCATGAACGGCATTGAATTGAATAAGAATTCTCTTTTTGTTGAGACATTTCAGCACTTCCTTGTTCGTGTACTTATCCTTGTGAATGCACTCCTTTTGTCCAACTTTTCCCACAATATATTCTTGAAAAAAGTTACAAGAATTACACCATATGACCAAATAAATTATCCCTTAATTTGGATAACTAAATCTTTTCAAATTGAAAAGAGTGGTAAGATGCAGGATCTACCACCAAAATTGGTCAATCGGCAACTTAACCTAAGCCCAGGTTAAGGATCCAGGGTCTAGTTCCTAAGTTCCGATTCAGAATCTCTGCTTCAATGTCCCAAATTCGAGTTTTCACACTCAACTTAACCCACAACATATGGGTTGAAATAAATCCATTGTACTGGAATTTTTGAAATAAAATATATTTGGTGGAATTACAAAATTGAACTTTAGACTCTAATATCCCTTATTTTCAAATCCAACAAGAAATTGACAAATGTGTCATCTTTGATTCCCAAACAAAGCATTTTAGCAAGATGAGTTCGTAAATTTACTTTTTAGCCCCAAATCCCTCATCCAAACACAGGCCCCTTATAATTGATTATAACATGTCATTCTACAGTATTAATCCCTTTGATTAAGTAGTTATGGATGGTACAGGTTTTACGTATTGATGTGTATACTTAACGGCTATATATGATTGAGAGTCCCTTGAATTCCAGAAGGAGAATTGATTCTAATCAACCAATTATGGTAACAAACTCAACATTTAATAAGATAAATCATCACTGCGTTTAAATTTAATTAGAGTTATATAATAACAACAAATGAATCAAATCAACAAGTCAACGAATTCAACAAAATTATAAACTTGTGCTCAAAATTAGGACAAGCAGCACACTGCACACAGAAATCTCATCAAGAATGACAAGTACCATTGACCGGAGGGCTTCCAAGTTCCAATCCTGTGAGAGATCTAGAGAGAGAAAGAGGGGAGGGGGAAGAGAGAGAGAGAGAGAGAGTAGAGGTATGGAAATTGAAGCAAGTAGTTTAATGAGAGTTGTGGTGTTGATGATGGTTGGGGTTGTCATGGGTCGATATTTAGACCCTACCCCAGAAAACTCACCCCCTCCACCTCCCTTTGACCTTACCCTAGAAAACTCTCCCCCTCCACCTTCCTTTGAGCCTACCCAAGAAAGCGCTCCCCCTCCATCTCCCTTTGGCCCTACCCTTGAAAACTCACCCCCTCCACCGCCCTATGCCCTTGGCCTTGAAAACTCACCCCCTCCACCGCCCTTTGGCTCTAACCTAGAAAACTCACCCCCTCCACCACCTCCCTTTGGCCCTAGCCTTCAAAACTCACCCCCTCCACCTCCCTTTGGCCTTACCCTTCAAAACTCACCCCCTCCACCTCCCTATGACCTTGGCCTTCAAAACTCACCCCCTCCACCACCTCCCTTTGGCGCTACCCTTCAAAACTCACCCCCACCACCTTCCTATGTCCTTGGCCTTCACAACTCACCCCCTCCACCACATTCCTATGACCCTGGCCTTCAAAACTCAGCCCCTCCACCACCGTCCTATGACCCTGGCCTTCAAACCTCACCCCCTCCACCACCGTCCTATGACCCTGGCCTTCAAAACTCACCCCCTCCACCACCGTTCTATGACCATGTCCTTCAAAACTCACCCCCTCCGCCACCTTCCTATTACCCTGGCCTTCAAAACTCACCTCCTCCACCTGCTCAAAACTCCCCAACATTACCAAACCTAAGTCCTCATTTTTACCAGCCCTCCGATGAGGGCTGTTTGATGTTGTGCAGGGATACTTGCTCGAACAGCGACGTGGACTGTTTAAGGGGATGTTCGTCTTTGTGCAGGGGCCCTAATCCTAAGCCTATAAATTTTGATAAGTGTACACTTCCCCGCAAGCATCCCATGCCCTATACCGCTGCTGGTTTTGGTTTGTATATTAAATTAAAGCATTTTGTTTTTGTTTCTTTTATGGGTTTTCAATCTGATAATTGCAGGGTCTAATTTCTCTTTTTACATTTTATGTGACTTCTGGTGCAGAAAAATGGACGCGCGATAGACTTCATGATCTGCCGTAAACAATGCCTCAAGAAGGTTGCTCTTCCTACTAACTGATTGCTACTTTTGTCATTGGGAATCCGTGAGACGTGTACCTGGAATAGATATTAACATTATTAGATCCAACAATTTTTTGTGTTAAGAATTTTTGTCTAATATTATTCATTGTTGGTGATTTTGTCCTATTTCATCCCTTTTTCTCCTTCTGTTAAGATTTTTTTTTCTAATGTGTTTTGTACCCAAACGAAATTACAAAAGAGTTCAGCTTTAGCATACCAAAAAGAAACTAAGCATGAAAGTTATAAAAAAAGGTGGAGAAAATGAAGAAGGTTTGTCTTCAAACCTAGGAGTGAGCTTGAGGCTCTGAAAATGAATCAGAATTGGCATTACTTAACTGACATCTTCTGACCACAAACAAAATAATAAATAATAAGAATAAAATGGGTGTTGTGATTAAAAGTAGCATCTCAATACTTTTATTATTTTGAACATAAGAATTAGGAATTACCATAAGGTAAAAAAAGAAATGGAAATTTGCAGGCCGAAGCAGTATGGCATGGCCGCTTACAGGTCCTGCTTTTATACAACAATCCACCTCTCTTACAGATTCTGCAAAGCCGCAAACTAAAATTCACCCCCAAAAAGAAAAAACAATCATAACGTGAAAATGGGCAGAGCAGAAGAGGCACAGAAAAAAGATGAAAAAAATGGGAGAGGTTCTAGTTGGAACAGGGGAAAGATTAAAATGCCAAAACTGTGAAACTTTCTTCAGCAAAAAGCTCTACCGTTCTGAGAAAATTCAGGATTCATCAACTCCAAGGTATTGTGAGTGAGAGGCAGCAAGAAGGGCAGCTCCAATGCCAGAACCATCATTAGAGTGCTCAATAACGATACTCTCAGAAACTTCCTCTCCAAGCAATTCTCTTAGGGTATTCTCCATGCACTTACTATATTCATTGTAATGCTCGTACAATCCACCATCCAAAGCTACCACTGTCCTCTGTTTTTCCCCATCCTTGAATGCGTCTTTTCCCACCTTTTTCAGAACACCTACAATTCCAGCAGCAGCAAGGCGAGCCCCACGTGTGGCAACAATGTTGCAGAGCTCCACAACAATTTTTCTTACTTTAAGAGAAGTATTTGATATCTGAAACAGAATTAAACTTCAAAGATTTAAATCTACAAAAACTTATTGATTTAGTTTGGGAATCAAAATTTAAAAGTCATTCATGTGAAGATAAGAGAATATCGTCCACAAGATTCAACCTCTATATCACCCCATAACACAATTGCCATAAGTCTACTTAAGACAATTATGATTTTGCTAACAATGCAAGTGAGAAGTCCTGGAGATATGAAAGCAAATAGTAAGGTTTGACAATTACTGAAACTCCAGATGACGTGGAAAATTAAATATACCTCCAATACATTCTTCAATATGTCTCGTACCACCTTAAGATCAGAGGATGTGTCATGATGCATTGCGGACATGTCAGGTGTCCTGCATGATTCACAACTCACAATTTAACTACTTCGTGAAAACAAAATCCCAATCCGCTATCATCAATCCAAATAATCTAAACAATGTGAATAAAGTTAAATCTGAAAGAAAAGAGAAACTATATGCACCAAACAGCAACATATACAACAAAAGTTACATAGTGGGCCTAAGGAATAACCTCAAAATGAATGGGACTTTTAACTTTGGTGGAACAGTGTCACCAAAAAGGGAAGCTTCTTCAGCAATCTTACAAAGAACTCTGCGAACAATTTCTCCCAAGTACATTCCAGATATTAGCTTCTCAAAAATCTGAAAGAATCAATTGAAAGACGTTAAAATATGAGTATTATCAAGTTTGTTATTAGAGCAAAGCAAAACAAACTTAAGAAGTATATAAGTACAATCACCTGATCACCAGGGTTTAAGCTTTCGGTATCCAATGAGTGATCATATTCTGTTAATGGAAGGTGTGCTGACTTAAAATTGCCCCACTCCATGTTGATAACCTGCAGTCCATAGAAAGCTGCTTCACTATTCGCTTTATAATTTGCATTTGCATATTGCTTTTATAGTTGTATAAACAAAAGATAGTATTGAATATGAAATTGACACAAGTCAATGGCCGTGAAGGAACTGCTAACCATATCTCCAGATTTAGGTAGAAGACCATGCCATTTTGGTATTGCATGTGCACGTTCTACATATGCTGCATTTGTACCCGTACCTAAAATCACAGCAGCAACAACATCCCCATTGACATACCTACCTCCAGCTAATGTTCCAACCGTGTCATTAACCTGTTGTAAGAAAGTGACCATTAACACCTAATTTTAAACAATAGTTTATATGAAAAAGCATTTTAAATGCTGGTACAGCACAAATCCAATAAACTACGTACTCACAAAATCAACATGAAGGTCATTTTTTTCAATGTTCTAATAACTGATAAACTTTAACTTACCAGAGCAGACACACGCATATCAAGGCCTTGTTTTTCAATGGCTTTACTCAATTCAGCCACAACATCTTGGCCAACCTATTCATCAAGAGTTAAAAGTCAAAAGGTTGAAATAAGGGTAAACAAACAAGTTTCACAATTTCAGAATCTGTTTATTATTGGACATCCGGCAATAATTCAAATACTAGATATGCTTACTGCTTCCAATACATATATATACTAGACATCAACCCTTATCTTTTGACTTTTAGCACCGAGGGGAATGACTGCTCATTCAACAGGGGAAAATGGAATACAGTATTTGGCGTGTGTATTGTTTATAAATGATGAAGCGCACTTGAAGATAGTCAGAAGTGGCACTGAATACAATTGTTAAGAACCAAAAGATAACTTCAACATTTTGATGAGGACACTATATTACAGAAACTCAACCACATTCATAAGTTACTGATTTGCTGTACTCTCTATCTTAAGAACTCAAGCACTGCTAAGTGAAATAAATTTCATTTAACAGGAGGAAATATAATGAAATAATAGATCTAGAAGATGGATCTCAGCTTGAAGATGATGAGAGGTGGGACTAGCCATACATCTTAAGATCAATAGTGTTTGTCTGATGTTAATGTTTAAGGATGCTGAAACAGGACTATGGATAGCATCTTCCTAACATCACCTCAGTCCAAGTCAATGTTTCAACAGATGCAATGAACGTTATCAACAGAGATACAGAATATGTAGGAAACTTTTCTAAGGGCAAGCATGATAACATCATGCCAAATAGAAATTATTGGCGAAGTGTAGCTCACAGGCACCAAAGGAACTGTCCAACCTATCTCAACACAAGAAAAGAGCAGCGAAGTGTGCCTCATTAAAATTTAAAAGGAACAGATGAGGTGTGCTTTTAACTTCTCTGAAAACTGATGAGAGTAATTATTAGAAGAAACTACTCTTAAGCAACAATTTCTAGATACATTACCTGGAAGAAGAAAAAAAATTGAACGCTGTTCCACCTTTCATTTTTCTTTCATTTTAAAGTACAGAAAGTGCATGTCAGAGGCGAATAAGGATAGAAATAAATCTTAGTGGATATCCAGTAATGACACAACAAATGCAACAACCATATTCACTCAAAACGGAGAAAAAATATACCCAGGCTGCAGACCTTAAATTTCAGAAAAGGGATCTAATTGAATTTCATAACTGGGAGTCTCAGTCATCAAAAACAACATTTTTTGGAACAAAATAAAGCGTAGACCAGGAGAGGGCAAAAGTCAAACTCTGGCCATTGGTGTGACCCTAAGTGCTCTACCACTAGAGTCATGTGCCCCATGATGTTCAGTCATATCTTTGGATTTCAGTCCATCATTACAATGGATTAAACAGAAATGGACGAATGCATTGCAAACTCCCTGGCACAGTTATATATCTACACTTCATAGTGCTGATATTCACTTTTAACAAGGGAATATTAAAGAAGAATATAGAGAACATTAAACTAAGTAGAAAACAATTATCAGAGAATATTAAAGGAGCCGAAGTAATGAGGACTGAACTGCATCATCTATAGAGAAGCCTTTCGTCCACTTAATAAGGGTCCCAGAATTAATTGATGATTGCAGCACAGGGAATGAGAAGGTAAAACCTAGTTCTCTCTGCCTGCCAGGAGGGAGTTGATAATCTTGACCTTCTTTAGCAACAAATTTTGCAAGTTCTGCTGCAATGTAGTCAAACAGTGCCTGAAATCACAATTATCCTTTAGACTTGAGAGATGTTTCGCATAAAGCACCTTGATTTACAATGGCATTCTTAGTGACAAACTACTTACATCTGAAGTCCCAACCATAAGATTTTCAGGAATTGAGACCTCCGTAAATTCTTGACTAATAATTCCACGACCCTTCCCCCCCAATTGCACCCTCAGCACACGGAAGTTTGTTCCTCCAAGATCCAATGCATAAAACAACCCTTTTTCAGTCCTGAAACACAAAATAATAAATAATAATTAAAAAAATGTACGTATATGAGGAGGTATTCAGTTTAAACCTCTTTCAACAGCTTGTTTAACAACAATAATAGGACAGAGAAGCTATAAAATCATACATTTAGGAAAATTTTCAACATCTGACAGCATAAATTTCAATATAAGTCATATTTTTGCTTATGACACGAATGTTTCAAGGACTACGAAACATACACAAGGTACAACTCACTCCTCAAAATTCTATTAGAAGATTGATCAAGAAGAGATAAACATGCCACACACAAAAAAGAGGATAAATCCATACAATTTGGAAAATTCTGATTGGCCCTACGAATATGATGACAATTGTATGAGAATTCAACCAAAAGTTTCAGTCCATCTATAAATAAACAAAACTTTAAAGCTTACCCAAAATATGGCAGATTCACAACAAAAAATTAACTATAATAATTGGATCAAGAAATGGACTTTGAATCACCCACATCCATATAAACAACAACAGAAACACCCACGTCAATTATACCCAAAAGAGATCAACTGGAACAAATAAAAGAGACACCTTATAGACGAAGACCCAGAACAAGTCGATCCAAAATATATACATATTCACGTTACGAGAGCAAAAGGGTTGATTGATTGAATATATACGTACCCAGTAGGGAGATTGTCGACATAGCTAATGATCATCTTGAGCTTGCTGCCACCTTCAGAGGCAAGGCCGGCGTGCATCTCCACAGCCATGGCGTCAGCCACCTGCCTCAGCTTCCCAATGGGGGTCCCGCACTTCTCCTCTAGCTCTTTGATGATGGCGGTTGCCCGGGCCCACCGGCCAGAGCTCCGCATGCGGTGGCGCACCACCAGAGCGGCGGCTGCGGCGCACACGGCCGCCGCGGTAATAATCACCACTGCCTTCTTCCCCATTGTGTATGTAGATTTGATTGATTGGGTTTGGAGTCGTTTGTGGAGATTGCGGAAAATGGAATGAGAACAAAATTCTGTGTGTTTCTTCTGGTTTTCGGAAGTGACGGGAATTGGAGGAACGTTTTAACGGATTGGCGTAACTTTATATATGAGTAGGGCCACAAATGGAATTTCATCGGTAATTACCTCAAAAGACAACAAATAATTGGATTGGAGCTCAATTTGTTTCCAATTAGAATTACAATTTTATCCCACAGCAAAAAAATTTTAAGGATTAGGTGTCTCTTCTTTTTTTGGTCAAGATTTAGGATTTGTTTCTTTTCTTTTTTTATCAAATTAAGGATTATTTTTAAATGAATATTTAAATATTTAGATGGAAAGGTTTCTAATGAAGGATTTGGATTTGAATTTTCAATTAAAATGTCTTTGACAAGGGGATTAAACATTTGATAAGATCACTTGAGTTTCTAACTTCTTGCATTAGTGTGGAATGGATGGCTTCATTTGACCACAAAACTATTAATCTTCTTATCTTATCTTAATAGAATCCACGTAGGAATGATGAGATTATTTCTAGGATCACGAGTGATGTAGTGAACAAAATTTATTATTGTTTAACTATAAACTTATCCGTATTTTCTTGACTTTTCTAAATACTTTTTGGCCGATGCCATACACTCTTATTTTGATTGGGAAGAGAATCAGACTTATAATGGAAATATTTTTGCTCACTGTTTCAACCCAAGGTGTATGTTCACTTAATACTTAACACGTATTCATAAGTATAGTTATAGTTAATTTTTTACTTTGATTTATGTAACCGTTGTTATACTTATGAACATATGTCAAGTGTTGAGAATGGTGGCGAGTATATACTGTTGGCGTAATTTGTAGACCATTGACTTTCTTTCCTTACACACCAAAGATTCTCATTATAATTGTATTTGGTTTATTTTAATTCCTGATTTTCTACCGTAAATAGAAATATGAATTTATTATTTACTTGGCCACTAAGGCTCCATTGTATTATAAATATGGCCTCCTACAAGGAGAGGAATATATAAAAAATTCCCACAAACAAATATTATCATATTAGGTTTCATATTTTAGCATGGTATCAGAACGGCGATCTTGGAATTGTTTACTCTAGTTTCAAACCCCCACTGCCGTTATAAGGGTTGATGATTTTTTTAACCCTCATGGAGGTAGCATCACCGACTCTTTCTCTTCTTCTCAACCAACCATAGCCGAATTGAGTGCCCAAGTGGCTTAGCTCCTATAGATGCATACTTTGACCTCAAATCCGATCCTGAATCAAGATCTTATTTGGATGACCCCGAACCCGATCCTGAATCAGGATCCTATTTTGACCACCTTGACCCCAACTACAATGACGACCTCGACCCCGAATTTGTCTATGATTCAAACTCAGATCCCGACTTCGAATCCGACTCCGACTAAGACTAAGACTCATGCTAAGATCCCAATCTGGATTCCTACTAAACATGTATCCTATGCATCTTCTGCTACATAGATTCACTTCTCGATTAACGACCTCGACACATGGATGAGATTGCACATACTGTGGTGATCCGAGACACACTCATGAGACTTGTTTTAAATTGCATGGCTACCCCGAATGGTAAGATACTCTCAAAGATTGAACACAACGTGATATGGCCAGTAATGGTATTGGTTATGGATTCTAAACTTCGGATAAGAGTGATTCCACGAGCTGAACAATTGATTCTGATGCAACTGATCATATGACGTTGATCCCGATGTTCATTAGTCAGCTTACTGAACAATTAAATTGTTATGTACTCATTTACCCGAGTTTTTGTTTGCTTCAGGATATTCACACTAAGCAGATTCTTGGTCGTGGCACTAAGAGAAAGGGCTATATTATGTAGATGACTTCAATCCCGGCATAGCTAATAGTGTGACGCATCCATCAGTCCCGGTATCAGAACCACTCTGCCATGTGGTGCGAGTGTGGCTCTAATACCATTATATCACATCCCGGGATCGGCTCTGTCGTAGCACGATAATGTCCGCTTTTGGCCCCCCTCTCTGTCCTCACGGTTTTGTTTCTAGGAACTCATGAGCAACTTCCTAGTGGGTCACCCATCCTGGGATTGCTCTAGCCCAAACTCGCTTAACTTCAGAGTTCCCATGACTCCGAAGCTAGTGAGCTTCCAAAAGGCCAATGCTAGATGAAGGTGGGCATGAACATATAAGGCACATCACCCCCTCTTCGTTGGTCGATGTGGGATGTTACAAATAGATCGTCCCAAGTCTGGAGCACGAGATTGTTCTTTGTCGAAAAGCGATCAATAGCCTATTCACAGCGATCGATTGCCAGACTAGCCTGACCTCTACGAAGATGTTTATGATCCGAGTCCCACGCCTACAGACAATACAGAACAACGAGATAAGATGAAGACCCTCCTTTAACTCAACAGTGCCAACAGACAAATCTCCTGAGAATATCCTTTATGTAACTACTCCTACTACACTTGTGAATTTAGAGGATAAATATATTTGATACCAATTACCCCAAGCAAAATCATAGGAAGCCACAAAACCGTTATTCACCTGATATTGGCAAGATATCAAAGTATCCAATTACAAATCATGTATCCACTGAGAAGGTGTTTGAACCACTCAAGGTCTTTGTGCTTCAGGTGTCTATTATTCATATCCCAACCAAGGTTGCTGAAGCATTGAAAGATCCTAAGTGGGTTCAAGCTATAAAGGAAGAGATGAAAGCTCTTGAGAAGAATCAGACTTGAACACTGGAAATTTTACAACAAGGAAAAAGGACTGTCGGATATAGATGTGTGTTTACCATAAAACACAACGCTGATGGATCTATCGAGCAATACAAGGCAAGATTTGTGGTGAAAGGGTACACACAGACTTATGGTGTAGATTATGAAGAAACCTTTACATCAATTTCAAAATTGAACACAGTCAGAGTCTTACTGTCCCTTGCAGCTAATTTAGACTGGCCACTACACCAGTTTGATGTAAATAATGCGTTCCTACATGGAGAACTCACTGAGGAGAGATATATGGACATTCCTCCTGGATATAATACTACTCATACTGGAAAAGTATGCCAATTACGAAAGGTGTTCTATGGACTCAAACAGTCACCACGTGCATGGTTTGGGCGATTTACCATGGCAACGAAGAACAATGGTTTTAGACTGAGTAACTCAAATCATATTCTGTTTATTAAACATCATAAAGGGAAGGTAACAACTTTAATAATCTACGTTGACGATATGATTATTATTGGGAATGATAAACATGAAATATCTCAGGTACAAGACTATTTGGCTACTGAATTTGAGATGAAGAATCTAGATGAACTCAAATATTTATTGGGGGATAAATGTGGCTCGATCACAACAAGGCATATTTCTCTCTCAAAGGAAATATGTCTTAGACTTGTTGATAGACACAGGAATGTTAGATTGCAAACCTGGAGACACTCATATTGTTCATAATCATCATCTTGGAAAATACCCAAATCAAGTTCCACCTAACAAAGAAGGATACCAAAGGTTAGTGGAAAGATTGATCTACCTGTCTTATACTCGACCAGACATTGCTTATACAGTGAGCGTCGTCGGTCAATTTATGCATTCTCCGAGTGAAGTCCACATGAATGCAGTTCTTCGGATACTTAGATATTTGAAGTCTGCACCCGGAAAAGGACTTATGTTCTCAAAACATGGTCATCTAAATATTGATGGTTATTCAAATGCAGATTGGGCACTCTGTATAATAGATAAAAGATCCACATCGGGTTTCTTCACATTCGTATGAGGTAATTTGGTGACATAGAGGAGCAAGAAATAGAAGGTAGTAGCTTTATCCAATGTAGAATTTGAGTTGGGAGGCATGACTAAAGTAATTTGTAGGCTCATTTGGTTAAGGAAGTTGCTTACTAAACTTGGGTATAAACCCATGTCCACAATGAATAACTTTTGTGACAACAAGGCTGTTGTAGCTATTGCATAGAATCCGGTTCAAAATGATCGCACTAAACATATTGAGGTGGATCGATACTTCATCGAACAAAAGCTTGAGGCTAAAATGATTCAGTTTCCTTTCGTGAAGTCTGAGGATCAATTGGCAAATATTTTGACAAAAGCGATATCCAGTAGAGCGTCCCAAAATTCACTAAATCAGTTGGGCATTAGCGACATCTATGCACCAACGTGAGGGGAAGTATTGGCCTGACTTGTGGACCATTGACTTTCTTTCCTTACACACCAAGGATTCACATTATAATTGTATTTGATTTACTCTAGTTCTTGATTTCCTACTATAAAATAGAAATAAGAATTTATTATTTACTTGGCCACTAAGGCTCTGTTGTATTATAAATATGACCTCATACAAGGAGAAGAATATATAGAAAATTCCCACAAACAAATATTCTCATATTATATTTCATATTTTAGCATATACCTTAAGTTAAAGTGCTGAGCAAAAATGCTCTCGACTTATAATAAACTAAGTAGTAGGGGCTCGTTTCATTCAAGATTTAGAAGTTTGAGAATGGTTATGAAATTACCATTTCATGTTTGGAAAGTGCACTCTTGGGAACGTATTACATGATTCATGGGTATGAACTTCCTATGTATGAGGAAATTTCATACCATTGGCCCTCCTTGGGAATCTTTTCCCCTACTTAGAAAAACATTTAATGCATTTTTGTGGACTAACTTATCCATATTCTTATTTTTAAATACCACATTTCATTAATAAATTCAAATAAAAAATAAATGGTGTTATTGGATTACTCAACAACTTTCCAATTTCAGTACTGTACGTTCTAAACATGGGAATGAGAAAAGTTGGCATTTTCTAGTCCGTGTGAATAGACATGGGAGTTTCTAGTTGGTGCGAAAGTAGAATTTTTATTTTGGGTTAAATACTTTTTTGGTCACTGGGTTTTACATGATAATTCAATTTGATCACTGAGAAAAAAATTTAGCCAAATTGGTCAATATGTTTTCCAAAGTCTACAATTTATAGACATTTCATTATCTTCAGTTTTTTTTTTTTTTTTTTTTTTTTGGGTTGGTTTTTTTAGGAAGCATCTTCAATCTTCTTCCTCTAACTGAACGAATCAGAGTATGTTGTGCTATTAGGGTTTCACTAATTGTTGAAAATCTTGAGTTGAAATTGAAACTGTGAGTACAAGGAAAATCAAAACGCCAAACCAAATTAAAATGAAATTAACAACTTACCAATATATTTTGGTACTCTTATCACCTTGATTAGGTTCCTTGCCATCCGAAGTCACAATACGATTCTCACTCAATCACTTGACTTGAATATGAAATAGTCTCGCTTGCCTTGAATATGACAAGGCATGCCCAGCCGTAGCACAAGAAGCCTCACATAGCCTCGCGTGACAAGCCTCACATAACCTCGCGACAAGCCTCATACCTTCCAATTTCAACCCAAAATTTCCCCCAATTTGTTAAACCTTAATAGCTCAGTATATCATAACTCAAGTAGACTAAACGTGCTTCCTAAAAAAATTAAAAATAAAAACTACACTTCGCATAATGTTTATAAATTGTAAACTTTAGAAAACAGAGTTACCAATTTCGCTAAATGTTTTTCTCAATGACCAAATTGAATTTTCGTGTAAAACTCACTGACCAAGAAAGTATTTAGCCCTTTTAATTTTTGGCACAGAGCTGATAAAGCAAATTCCTTTTGCGGCATGTTGAGTTAGTTATACTATAAATAACTCCTTTCAGGCAACGGCTCGAACCAATTCAATTGAGTTCAATTGCAAACATTAATAGCACGTTTTCAAAGGGAAGGAAATAATGTAAATTAACCAAAGCCTTGGTTCGGCATTTGTTGGGAGATAAATGAGCAAACCTGCCTACTCCATTTCTAATAGGGAATTTTTGTCCTCTTTGGCCAGAGACCCATATAAAGTATAACCCTACCTATCACAAGCCAACCGTACTTTAATGCTCATTATAGATCTAAATCCAACGGTTAACTGTAATAGATTTAACTGAGATGTAAGTGAACAAATGGATCAAGAGTCCAATAATTTCACATTGAGATTTAGAGATGCACAACTGCCCCGATTTAAATATGCATAAACACAATCACAACCTGATTGGCTCAATGAAATAAAACTTAATGCGAGAGCGGAAGAGAGACAGAGGGAAGTTGAATATTCATTACATTGCATATAATGTACAAGGGTCGAATGAAGATAGACACACCCTCAACAGTGGTCCCACTCAAACTCAAACAAAATCCGACAACCATTGTACGTTGAGCACATTACAGAGCAAGCAACACATTTCCCCCCACCACCCTTACAAAGAGAAGACACTATTTAACTTTTTTAGCTTTTTCAATTTTTTTGGTTTTTTTTTCCTGGACCTGGAGAACTTAGGACACTTTGCCACAACCACCAGATGACGAAAAGTAAAAACCTACTACCATCTGCACAAGTTAGCGAGCATCTTAATAAATCCTCTTAAGACTCTTAAGAGCATCCAAAGCTCAAAACTTACGCAGATCAGTATAATTCACAAGTTCTAAAATAAGAACATTGTACAAAAAACCATGGACTTCAGTTCGAATCTCTTGGCTTCATCCGCAAGGGTGCATGGATCAAGCCTGAAAAAGAATGAAATGAAAGCCAGCGATAATAAGAACACTTACCCGAGCTGCTGGCTTTCTTCCTCTCTCATTTTGAGTAATAACTTCGTAGCCAAATATACAAAGATCCAACTTGCTCAGGCCGTTGATGTTAGACTCAACCTGCTATTCAAACCACCACAGCAAAAGGAGCAGCATAAAGATAAACAATACATCAAAAATAATCAAGAAAATTCTCTATTTAGAAATTCACTACACATGCCTTATCACCGCTTTTTGTTCAGAGTTTACTCCCTCGTTGGAATTGAGTAGCATCCCAAATGCAGCATTCGGCTTCAGAGTAAAAAGTGAAAAACAAAGAAAAGAAAAGAAAAACAAAGAAATTAGGTAGATTGGTCAGTGCAAAGAAAACCTCCAAGATAAGGCAAGTTAAAGAAAATGGAAAACAAGTTAATTATAGGTTTGTATTCCCAAATGTCCAATGTTTTAACGCGTGCAATACAAGTGAGGACCCAACACAGATCCTGTCAGGACTTGCATTATTGTTCGAAGATACCTCAGATGTTGCTACTTTTATGCCATTGGTGCATTTGGTCATAGAATCTCTGAGTTAGATGAAGAAATTAAGACAACATCCAACTAGCAGAGTAAACGTTATAAAAGAAGACGACCATATGATGAAAATGAATCACCAGAAAATTCAGTCAAAGTAAAGGAACTTAAATCCAAAACCTCTAATGCTTCTTGAGATCCATCTTGCCGCAGGTTTCCATTTCCGCATCCATTATCTGAAAGAGATTCCGAGTCTGCCTCGCATACATCGCCCTGCAAATATCCTGGGTTGTTACTCCCAACACTGCTTCCCTCAACACTCCTAGTATTCCCCTCACTGCTAACAGCCACTGATCCAAATCCCGCATCATCACAACTGCCCTTGCTTGTAACATTTGTAATAGTACTGGAATTTGACGCATATTCAGGCTCCGTTTCTCCCAACAGTGTTCTTTTATTTGACTCAACCACTTCCATACTAAAACCTTTATCCGACTGTTCCGGAGATGCACTGATTGCCTTGTCAGAAATAATTACAGGAGAAACTGAATCACGGGGTTGTGGGCTAAGAGATTGCCGTTTCTCTAGTGGCATAACTTGATTCACATCCACCCCATCAAGATCCTTCTTCCTCTTCAGGTGTCTCTCACCAGATCCTGTCACGCTAACTTCACCGTCATAATAAGGCAATTTATCAGCCTGCTGCTGGGCCATAATTCTGGAGGGTCGAGGACGTTTACAACCATCAGGAAACACGTATGGAGGAAGTTGCCTTCTACGAACATGAGAGACATAAATTTCCATCCCCGGTTTCCAAAACAGATACATATTAATGGAATGCCTGAACTCATCAACAGTCCCCCGTATATCGAACTGTTGACCCTGAGTCTTCTCCCCTTGTTTCCTCTGCAAACCCATAAAAAACGCACCATGGGCACATTGTTTGTTCGTATCAACATACTCATGGGGATAAGGATGGCATTGTAACATCCCTAAAGTATCCCGTTCAATCTGCAAATATAAACAGAGGAACCAATATGTTACGGATTTCTAATTCTGAAAGAGAACAAAAAAAGATATAGACACTACCATTAGAGTCAGTTGCCTAAGCCGAGATTCGACCCAGCCTTTCCAAGCACGCAAGTCATCAACATCAGCAGCAACTATGTCAACCTGGAGATAGTTCTTGTAGCTTTCAAAGAACAAATATGGCTCAAACAGAGCACACCACCGAGCTTTATTCAGTTCGACTTCCTGGATTTAAAAATTGAAACGGAAAATGT
The DNA here is from genome assembly GCF_902201215.1 of Prunus dulcis. Classification (NCBI taxonomy): domain Eukaryota; kingdom Viridiplantae; phylum Streptophyta; class Magnoliopsida; order Rosales; family Rosaceae; genus Prunus; species Prunus dulcis. The sequence continues at coordinate 4,018,610 of NC_047652.1, read as the reverse complement.
GACCAACAAATGTGACCAACAAGCTAAAGCATCTCTTCTGACAGAACAAGTACATACCTCACAGATTTTGTTTCCGTATCGAAACTGCTCCACCATAACACGCAGGGTACTTTGTGACACATTGTAGCTGGAGTTCATACAAGGGTAGGCAGGGGTTATAATTGGCATGTGATGAGTCCGGTCACGAGGATTTTTACGCGGGTCCCAGACAGAAAAACCAAGTTCATCCTCCTCAATGGCACATAACATGACAGGATTTGGCCAACGCCACTGTGTATATACTCTAAAAAATCTAGAAACCAGCATGCTGGGAACTGCATTGGGATAAAGCTGGCACACCCGGGCAACAAGAAGAGCCCAGTTCACTCCCCCAAGAAATCCAGTAACCTAAACATAAATATTGTATAACAATCAACTTAAATGTAAAATAAGTCAACATAATATCTCGAGTGAGGTACTCACGTTGGAATAAACACCACGCCTCTTCGCCCAAAACTTCAAACACCTGAGTGTTGTACAGAAATGCTACAACAAAAGAAAGTACCATAAGGGAGGTTCAACATACAGCAGTATAAATATCTTTTGGAAAAAATAAAATAACCAGATGATTGGCTGACCAACTAAACACATGCATACAAAGAATTTCACCTCAATATTTGGAACAAGTTTTAAAATTTGATCTGCAACTCTGCAGCCATTAAGACTTCGAACAGTAGGCTCATCGACATCATACAACAGAGATACATCAGAAATGTCCAGGTCCTGTTGCAAAAATTAAAATGTAAAAGAAAAAAATAAACTCAATAGAAATTAGGCAAGAAAGATCGCATGCAAAGATAAGGATACAAAACAACCAACTTGAATTTCACAAATGCCTAACATCTCCGCAAAATTAAAATTTGCACACCAAAAAAAAAAAAATGCAGCTAAAACTTCTGATGAACAAGCATATATTCCTGCAAACACTGTAGGAAATAGGTAATGAGAACTAACTGACCAGGGTTCACAAGAATCACAACCAATAGAGACAAGCTTCCTAGAAAACATAAATCACAGTGACGAAATAAAAGTAAGATATTCCAGATTATATAAGTAGCTTTATATAGTCCCAGATTATATAACTTCAACCTTAACCCCTTTTCCCTCCTCTTCCTGTTTCCTTTCTTTTCCTTCCCTCTTCATTTTTAGTTAATCAATTGTTTGAGGTGTTATTAGATCTTGAAAGAAGACGGTGGTAGCATTGATGGTAAACTATTCTGGTTGTATCTCTGGACCTTAGTGATTTTGGATGTTGATTTGTTCTTTAACAATCATATTATCTGCTTATTCCTTTAGATTGCTACCGCAATTAGATTTTTTATTTTTTTTTTGGTAATTGAACTTAAAATAGTCTGCATTATCTTATTCAACAAACTACATAAGGATGAGATCCCAGCTGTGGCCAACCCCACACGAATTATCAAACAAATAACAGGAAGCTAAACACACAGAGAGGAGAGCGATCAACATCCCATCCAGATAAAATAGCACAATAAGGTTAGGAAAAAGTTTCACTTTCATACTACTTGCACGATATTTTGGTTTTTGTCAAGAAAGTTTGGTCAACAAGAGGGGGGAGTTCAGTACTTACTTCTGGTACAACCAAGAGAGAAATACTTGCATAAAGAAGGTCGATTGATATTCCATCAAACTTGAACTTCATTACAGGAACGTGAGCGTCTGGAACTGGTTGCAGTTCGGTCACCTCTTCCATCTCAGCCAGAATGTTATGCAATATAAAGAAGAAGTCTTCCTGAAGATAACATAAAAGTATTAAATAGATACAAATGATTGCAAGACTCTGAACTCGACGAGAAAGCGTGTGCAGTCGATATTTACCTCTCGATTGACATAGGATGGCCCAACACATAATGTGTCTATGTCAGCCCCAGGACCATGCACCTAAGGAAAAAGTAATGGCAAACTAACTGTCTATATAGAAGGGCAACCAACACATGTATATTTGAAAAAAAAAACAAAAAAGAACCAATCAAATTGGCGAAGGAAAATAACAAATTACTAAACATTTGCTGAAGCTATGACTTGAGACACATTGAAACTAAATAGCGTGTACCATTGCTTCTAACAAATCCATTTCCCTCTCTCTCAAACCAATTCAGACCACACACAAAAAAAAAAAATAATAAAATAAAATTGGCAAGCACAATCAAGAGTAAGGATACTTACCCCAAGCCTATAGGAGCCAAATGTAAAAATAAGAGCGTTGGCATCCTCAACCATTTGATCTGTGTATCCTCTCAAGCGAGTAAGTTGCTTCACCCAATCCTTAACAATCTAACCACCAGAAGATAGGATAAGAAAGTTGAACATATGGAAATCAGCAAAGGAGCTAAAACAAAATTCAGGATTTTCACTTATGTAAACAATTCTCTACATTTAGCAAAAATAAAGTCATATATAAATAGAAAATAACAAAAATGTAATGCTAACAGCAGTTAAACAACTTTAGTCATGCACATACCAAATACAAAAGCATGAGCTTTATTCCAAAGACAGGATCAGCTTGTTTTCTGTAACAAAAATAGCTGCATCTCCCAGACTACATTCTGTTCATGCATCACGAGTAGGCTTTTCTTACTTATTAGTCGCATGTTTTCTAAAGGAATTGTAATGTCCACTGGATACTCCTGTCTCTGTAACACTGTGTCTGCAACTTTTACTCTTTTGACTTCATCTACTAATATTATATCATGCCCACGGGGTTCCCTCTAAATAGACTGTAGAATAGTTTTCAGCTATTAAATAAGAAAACCTTCAACAACAACAAAAGAAACCTATTTCATATTCTAAGCCACTGACTCCTGCACTTTCTGAATTTTTCCTTCCTTTCCAATTGAAATATAAATCCCTAGTCTTATAGTTACCATTTAATCCAGAATCCAATCAAACCCATAATTTAGGCAAGTCCAAAAATAACTATCAAAGACTTCAACTAACTTGATGGCAGAACTATCAAAGACTCCATTTCACATAATGGCAAAACAAATTATTACAGAAAGGTAATCTTATGACGCATCCAAACCCATTGGACCCAAAGACCCTACTAGACATAATTGTATTTACGAATGGCACTTAATCTACACAATCAATCATATTGAAAAAATTAATACGAACAAGCGTTTAATATTAATCAAAATCAATAACACCAATAGTTAGAACAAACAAAAGTTGACAATCAACCTAGGGAGGCTTGAAAATTCTCCAATAACATAGTTGCACAACGAAATAATCAGCCAGCTAATCTTTACTGATAAATAATTACTAACCTAAACCATAAATTCCTAATCATTCTATTGCCTTAATAATAGGTGATCAATACTATAGCACACATAAAACTACCACCTCTAGTACTAAAACTAAAACTGGCTTTTGAGTATGAAGTCTCACTAGCATATAATTTGTGTACACCAATCAACAATTACCTGCCCAATTCGCTGAAGAACCTCCTCTCTCTTGTCAGCGTCCTCTTTGCTCTCATAAAGCCCCGCATCAACCAAAAACTTCACATACACATAAACCCAGAAACAAAATTTTATCACCAGAAGATCAAGAACATAAACTAATCAATCTTTCCAAAGCAAAATTCAATAGCACAAACCTTCTCTAACTCTAAAGTCCTTTGAATATCGGCTTCTGTAGGCCCAGCTGTCGATATTGGCTTTGTCACCCCGTATTGCCTCGCTGCCGCTTGAGAAGGCGACAGCGGAGCACTCAATCCCTCTGAACTCACCATCTCAGCATCCCCCGAAAAAAGAAAGTCTTGAAAGAAAAAAAAGGATCCTCCCAAAGAAAGATTCGAAAACCCTAGAATTTCAATAAAAGATAACACGATCCGATATTGAAATTGTACAGAAATCGAAAACCAAAACCCTAGAATTTAAGGAAGGTAATAGTCGAAACCCTAATAACGGAAGGAAATAAAAAGCAAAGTACTTTCCCAATAAGATCAAAATTACAAAACTAAATAGGAATCAGAAATCTGGGAATTCTGACGGACCTAACTGAACAAGGAAACCCTAAGGAGATTTCTAGAGAAAGAATCAAACCCTAAAACGCGACGGAGAAGAGAGAATTCGGGGAGTCAATCAGGAGCGGCAGAAAGAGAGAGAGAGAGAGAGAGAGAGAGAGAGAGAGAGAGGGGAAAGTATTGGCTGGCTGGCTGGCTGGCGGTCGGTTGGATTTTTTTGGTGGGTTTTTGTGTTTTGATATAAATATATTTATTTATTTTCGTTTTTATCTCTTTGTATTTTAATTGTTTTGCTGTTTATGGGTTTTTAACGGCGTTACGGTGCGTTTCAATAAAAAAATATTGAAAAAACGAAACGGTGGTTACGCGTTGAGAAAAAGAGAAAACCTGGTGCGCTACTAGTAACGTCAACTACAAGGAAGCTGACTGTAACTTTAACGGACTCGTGACACGTGGCGACGTAGGGGTGTGCAAGCAGATCTGATTTTTCTTTTTTCTTTTTTTCCCTTTTTTCTAATAGCAAGTCGCAAGTAGATCTGATTTTCTAACAGTCTCCCACCCATCCTAGGATCAAAAAATCTTTAATGAGAATAATTTAATTTATAAAATGATAGATATAGTTATTAACTCCTTTTTATTGAAAAACATATAAAGTTATTGACTTAAAATCTCCCCGAAACACATTTTTATTACCCGAAAAAATAAATTATTTAAAACTTTAATGTGTCACTAAAGAATTGCTCACAGTTCCTCATGTCCTTAATTTTCTTGTACTCTCACTTTTTTCGATTCTAATAACGTGAAGAAGAGTTTTTTAATTTATTTACCAAAATGAAAAAAGTAGTACCTTATATTAGTAGGCCGTTTGATTAGCGGAATGAGTTGTTTGGTAGGAAAAATGAATCACAAACATTGAATGAAGGAGAACAAAGAAAGAAAAGAAGGAAAGAGGAAATGGTTGGTTTCCTGTATCCCATCACTTGGAATATAATGCAATATATCCAATAGAAATCACTTTCACCACAAAAAAAAAGTATCAAATTTGATTGCACCAAAAAAGATTTTCTTTTTAAAAGTATAAAGTTTATATTAAAAGATTGTAAACTTTGTGTAATGGCTGCCCCATAAAGATTGTAATCTTTACAATGCAACAATTCTTGTTTTTTTTTTTTTCAAACCAAAAGATTGTATGATTTACACCAATCTACAGTAATTGTTAAGCTCAAATCTCCACCAAAATAGTATCCTTCCTTTGGCTGAAATTTGTTCTTTCTGAAGTTTCCATTACTACTAAAGATTACAGTCTTTATGGGGCTACTTCTCCATCATCACAAGACAAGTTATCAGCTTGATGTTGCGCCGTACGTCTAGACGGTCAACGTGGTCTACAACCATCTGGAAACACATACGGAGGTAGTAGCCTTCTACGAACATGAGAAACATAAATTTCCATCCCCGGTTTCCAAAACATGTACATATTAACAGAATGCCTGAACTCATCAACAGTTCCTCGTATATCGAACTGCTGACCCTGAATCTTTTCCCCCTGCTTCTTCTGCAAACCCATAAAAAAGGCACTATGTGCGCATTGTTTGTTCGTATCGACATACTCACAGGGATAAGTATGGCATTGCAACATCCCTAAAGTATCCCTTTCAATCTGAAAATGTAAATGGAAGCACCAAAATGAGAGGACTATACATTTCTGTTTTTCAAAGAGGACAGAAAAAACAGATATAGTCATTGGTACCATTAGAGTCAGTTGGTTTAGGTGAGATTCGACCCAGCCTTTCCAAGCACGCAAGTCATCAACATCAGCAGCAACTATGTCAACCTGAAGATAGTTCTTGTAGCTTTCAAACAACAAGTATGGTTCGAACAAAGCACACCACTCAGCTTTAAAAAGCTCCACTTTCTGGATTTAAACAATGAAAATGAGAAAGTGACCAATAATTGTCAACTATGGAAAACAATCTAAAGCACACTCTTCTTCTTACCTCTCAACTACAAGACAGAACAAGTACATACCTCACAGATGTTGTTGCTATATTGAAACTGCTCCACCATAACACGCAGGGTACTTTGTGACACATTGTAGCTGGAGTTCATACAAGGGTAGGCAGGGGTTATAATTGGCATGTGATGAGTCCGGTCATGAGGATTTTTACGCGGGTCCCAGACAGAAAAACCAAGTTCATCCTCCTCAATGGCACATAACATTACAGGATTTGGCCAACGCCACTGTGTATATACTCTAAAAAATCTAGAAACCAGCATGCTGGGAACTGCATTTGGATAAAGCTGGCACACCCGGGCAACAAGAATAGCCCAGTCCACTCCACCAAGAAATCCAATAACCTGAATATAAAATATGACCAACCAAGCATGGAATCAGTTTAGATGTAAAATAAGTCAAAACAAATTGTGGAGTGAGGTGGCACTCGCATTGGAATAAACACCGCGCCTTTTCGCCCAAAACTTCAAGCATCTCAATGTTGCACAGAAATGCTACAACAAAAAAATTCAACAAGAGAGGTTTGATATATGGCAGGACATATAGGTGTTTGGAAAAAAAAAAAAAAAAAAAAGGCGATTGCCAGACCAAAAAAACAAGTGCATAGGAAGCATTTCACCTCAACATTTGGAACAAGTTTTAGAATTTGATCTGCAACCCTGCAGCAATTAAGACTTCGAATAGTATGCTCGTCAACATCATACAACAGAGATGCATCAGAAATGTCCAGGTCCTGTTTTAGAAAATAAAATGCTCTAAAGCAATAAAGCAAAAGATATAGAGAAGAAGATATAGGACAAATGCAAAGATGGGATACAAAAAGGATGCAAATTAATATGAAAAGTTATGGTAGTAGACTTCTATTCTAGTAGTAGACTTAAGATCATTATATTTACATGTGACCTCTATTCTAGTAGTAGACTTAATTAATCTTATTAATCAATTTAATTTAAGTTGATTACTTCAGTGATTATATTATATGCCTATTGATTTTATCAAACAAATAACAGAAAGCGAAACATAGAGAGAGGAGAGAGAGATTCCTTAAAACATCTCATCCATATGAAATAGCATGATATTTGGTTTTTCTTAAGAAAGTTCAGTCAACAAGAGGGGGGAGTTCAGTACTCACTTCTGGTACAACCAAGAGAGAAATGCTTGCATAAAGGAGGTCGATCGGTACTCCATCAAACTTAAATTTCATCACAGGAATATGAGCATCTGGAAGTGGTTGCAGTTCAGTCACCTCTTCCATCTCAGCCAGAATGTTTTGCAATATAAAGAAGAAGTCTTCCTGAAGAAAACATCACAGCGTTGCAGAGATAAAACAGTGAACTATTGCAAGACTTATAACTCTTAGAAACCACTTGCAGTCAATATTTACCTCTCCATTGACGTAGGATGGCCCGACACATAACATTTCTATTTCATCCCCAGGATAATGTACCTACAGAAGGCAAACCGCACAAGTATACTTCAAAAAACAAAAACAAATCAAAGCATTTTACTGAAAAATCAATGAAGCTAGGACTAAAAGCATATTGAAACTAAATAGTTTGTAACATTGCATCTCTCTCTCTCTCTCAAACCAACTGAGACCACAAACAGAAATTTTGCAAGCACAATCAAGAGCAAGGATACTTACCCCAAGCCTATAGGAGCCAAATGTAAAAATAAGAGCATTAGCATCCTCAACCATTTGCTCTGTGTATCCTCTCGAGCGAGTAAGTTGCTTCACCCAATCCTTAACAATCTAACAATCAGAAGATAGGGTATAAAAGTTGAAACTACAAATCAGAAATCAGAAGTGAAAAACAAGTCCTTGTTATCAAAAATCAGAAGCATAGAACTAGAATGTAATGATAATGGCAGTTAACATAGCTCCAGAAAAGCAACTTTAGCACATAATTTGTTTTAAATGAGCACTAATCACCTGCTCAATTCGCTGAAGAACTTGCTCTCCCTTGGTAGCTTCCTCTTTGCTCTCATATACTCCAGCTTCTTCAATCAAAAACTTCATTTTCATAACCAAAAGATTATGAAAACCCAGAAACAATATTTTCATAACCATAAGATTAAGACCCAAAATTAATCAAGTTTTGCAAAACAAAACTCGGTAAGCACAAACCTTCTCCAACTCCATATTCATTTGAATATCGGCTTCGGTGGGCCCCGCTGTCGATATTGGCCGTGTCACTCCGTACTGCCTCGCCGACGCTTGAGGAGGAGGCGGAGGCTGCGGGGGCGGGGCAATCAATGTCGCTGAACTCTCCATCTCAACTTCCCCCAACAAAATTGTCAACTGCGAGGAATAACGTCAACTACAAGGAAGCTTTTGTAACTTCAACGGATCATTTTTTAGGTTTGACTTTGGGTTTGACGTTTTTACTTTCATCTCTTTTTGTTTTTTCCAGGTGTAAGTTTCCAGTTTTATTTTTAAAAGTTGAAATAAAAGTTGTTGATGTTGCCTCTTGTTGGCAAATTGTTGGCTCCCAACAGAGTTGCCTTTTGATTTGTATCATCACATTGGGGAAGGTTTTTCTTATAAAAATACAAGGGTCGCCAAAGATGATGATCAAATAACTCATGCATAGATAGTCACAATGGCGGATTGAGGAATTTAAAGAAATGGGCTAAGAAAAAATTTTTGGAGATCTTTTATAATCGGAAATTTTGGGCTGATTAATAATATATGGTAGGATTTTTTTTAAAAAAATTTATAAAAAATATGGTAGGATTTTAGTGGGTATAAATAAAATTTAATTTGGGTGGCTAGGATAGACTGAATTCTAAAAGATATGTGGACTAAAATTTAATTGTAATGGATTTTGTTGTACAATAAAGACTAAAGTACAAAACTAGCATTGGGCTAAAGCCAAGTTGAGTCCCTTCGTAGGTTCGTCCTTGGGAGAACATATTTGTACGTACATACAACCACATTATGTATCACCGACTGAGTTGTATTTTAGAATTCACGTAGGCTAGTAACACCACACAAACGAAGTGACGGTCACACTCAAAAATTTCTTGTAAAGAAGTACAATTATCTCTTTATAACAAGATAAACTACATTCATCCATATCATTATCAACTTTTACCGCAAAGGGCTTATAACTCAAGTGGTTAAGAGCATTTACCCATGCATTCTAGGTCCTAGATTCAATTCCCCCTCCCCCAATATCTTTGTATTAAAAAAATAATAATAATAATAATAACTTTTGGCTTCTGCTAAAAGGAATCAGAAACACTAAAATGAGTAGGAGAGGCAATATGAGCCACTTGGAATCTTGTTTTCTCAACTATGCTTATTAGAATTACCCAAAAAAGAATACTTTATGGAGATGAAATAACTTGGGCTTTCCCACAAAAGCAACCAAAAAAAAGACCATTTGGGCTTGATCAAAGAAAAGCGAGAACAACTTGGGTCTGACTGAATTTGCCATGCAAGTTTAGGCCTGCTTTGTGAGTTTTGTGAGTTGTGAGTAAACCAAATCATGGTCCATTGTTGACAAGTTGCTACTAGTTCGGTTTTGAATGAAGAAAGAGAAGGATTAGGTAACATCGGTCCCTTTCCATGAAAAATGAAAAAAAGTCCAGAACATTAATGGCAGACTTTGAATAATGGCTGCCTAAGTAAGTACATAAACGCCCAACTCAAAGCATGCATGGTCCCTTTCCAGTCCCACTGTCCCACAAGGATTGTAATCTTTACAAACTAACAGTTCTTGAAAACATATTATCACTTTCAATTGTGTTTGCATCTTCTTCCTTCTTTTTTTCACGTAACTTATTCATTATTACTCTCATACGTTATGCTTATGTGAATGTTCCTTTTTCACTTGGGAACTTTTAAATGTGAATCTCATGTAGCAAGAGGGAATAGCTCTATTTTCCTTTATTGTTATTCTAAGTTCGAGAAAAATTTGTGTGAAATTGGGATATACTGTTTTGCTATTCTTAACCAAATATGCCAAGTGAAAAAGTTATTACTCACGACATATCGTAATTGATTGAAAATAGAAAATAGTATTATCGTGTTTCTCCCTAAACTCGCCTCCTCTTTAGAAAATCATCTCTAGGCTAAAATGTATACACCACATGGTTAACTTAAACTCAAAAGCTCCACCAAAACAAAACAATCTTTTGGCTAAAAAAAAGAAGTTTCCTGAAGTATACAAATTCTTTTCACCTCCTGAAAATTAATAATTAAACGGACCCTAAGCAAATAATATCAGTGAAAATTCCTACTATCCCCCTCTCTTTTTTTTTGAGAAATTCTATGATTGCATTCATAATTAAGCCAAAAAAGCCACTAGCCACAAAAGGCCAATACAAACTAGCCACAAAAGGGCCATTACAATAACGGAGCGGTCTAATATCAAAATTAAGAAAATCAGGTATGTCTCCACTAACGATCAGGCAAGATCGAAGAAACTCTGGCATAGGCATCCCAACTAAAATTGCAAACTTAGAATAATAAAAAAGAGATAAAACTTGAAAAAACCAAGCCATAACAATACAAATAAAACTCTCACCAAGGAGAGATGAAAAGCTCTCACAAAGGAGAGATGAAAAACTCTCACAAAAGGAGAGGTGAAAACTACACAGAGAACCCAAAGAGTCTCTGCAACTTATTCCAAACATAAAGAAATTGCAAAAAAGATGGTGGTGGAGATCCGACGCCGAAATGCAGGTGAAGATCCGACGTTGAGCCGCAGCCGCCTTTAATGATTGGATGAAAATCATAACAAAACTAAGACAAATAGGGACAACCCTTTGTCTCTGAAAATGAGGGAAGAGGTGAAAGGAGGAAGAGAGGAAGAGAAGAGGGGAGAGGGGGGAAGAACAATGGCTTCCTCCCCCCTCAAAGTGAAAAAGGCTCTAAGAGTGTTTTTTGAGAGAAAGGGAGCTAGAGTTTTTGTGTTTTGGTCGATCCAACATTAATTGGAGGGTTTTCTACTATCCCCCTCTTACTCGCTCAAATTGATGAAATTGATTTCTTTTAATGTCAAAATGTTCCAACTTTCCATGTTCAAAGTTATTGTGTAACGTTATGCATTTAGTTGACTGGATTTTAGCCAAAACATTGGAGAAAGAATATATAAGATCCATACTATTTCCGGTTCCTTATATCCACATCATCATCTGACATAAATCAATAAAAACTGTTTTCGACCAAATAAAAAAAAAACTAAATAGAAACTGTGACAACAGGAAAAGGATCTGCATATTCAAAAATAAATAAATTTGAAGGAAATCAAAAAAAACCATTTTCATTTTCAAATCACCTGCTCCTAAAAGTTAAAGATGCCACAGAGTCAATGGCAGATTGCCATTTTTATCTAACTTTGGTATATCCCAAATATCAGGAAAAATTCAAAACCCAACATTTATGGAATTTCAAATCCCAAGATTACCCCCTCCCCTTCTCTCTCTACCTCTCTTTCTCTCTCTGCCTGTCTCTCTCTCTTCTTAATAAGCAGCGTCTGCATCCCCCCAATGGATTCAGATCTGCTTGATCAGCTCTCGTTTGGGAAAGACCCATTGTCAACCAAAGCTCTGTTTCAAAGATTTTGATGCAGAAAGAATGGCAGAGACTGAGTTAAGAATCATGGAGAAGAGGGAATCACTGTGAAAAAGATACGGAAACTGATCAAACATCTTCTCTCCAACCCAAGATAGAAAGCAAAGTCTCAGCCTTTTTCGGCTCTCTCACTCATACAACTCTTTTTAGGGACAAAGGAGAAGCTATAAAAAGCTGTCCTTTTTAGTGGGTAAATGGGCTTTTAATGCCTGCACTGTTTTTCCAGCTCTTATAGTGCACAGTCTGAGTCTACTTCAACATATAACAGATAGAGAGAGAGAGATATCAGAGAAATTTATGGCTTTAATTATAAGTTAAGAAGGGTAGAGGGTTGGAGAAGCAGAAGATAGCAGAAAGGGGTATTCTTTTTTTTTTTTTTTCTCTTTCTTATAGGAGAGAGAGAGAGAGGGAGGAAGAAGCATAATACTCTGAAGGGTTTTTGAAAGAGAAGCTTTTGAAAAAGAAAACAAAATTCGGAAAATATTCACGGGATTGTCAGTGGGTAATTGGGTATCTTTCATTTTGAGTACACGTTGCTCCAGAAAGTTGAGATTTTTAGTGAGAGAGAGAGAGAGAGAGAGTAGAAATAGATAGAGAGTGAAGCGGTGGTGGTGGTGCCTTTTGTCGTTGTAGTTTTGCCAAGTTTAGTCAGAAGACAAAGTGGGAGTAAATTCGGCGCTTTTTTTGAATTTAAGATTTTAAGGAGGCGGTGTGAAGTGAAGTGGTGGGGACATCTGGGTAAGTCTCCCTTTTCTGTGAAAATGTATACATTAAGCTTCTGCACTTTTCATGCTTTGCTTTGTCTGTAATTCTTGTTTGTTTACTTGGGGTGAGTTTTTGAAGCTTTGGTTGGTTGTATTATAATGGATTTGAACCTCTGCATCTTTCTGTGACACTTTTTGTCTTGTAATGCAGTTCTTCACGAGGTGCTGTCAGAATTTCACCAAAGAAAATAAAAAACCAAGTTTTATCCCCATTTATATTTTAAGGTTTTGATGCTTTTTTGTTTGTTAATCTTTTGCTCCACACTTCTTTGCTTGCAACCTGTAAAGATTCTGAGAGATCTTGCAGAGACCCTTTATGCTCTATTTTAGCTAGCTCACTTTTGGTTTTGTTCCCTTTTGGATTGAGTTTTTTTCAAAAACATTTATATTTATTTCTTTATTTCTTGCTCTAGTGCCTCTTGGAAATGCCTTTCTCCTAGTTTCTCACTCCGAAATCTAGTGAGTAAAAATGGGGATAGCTTACTAGGTTGTGGTGCTCACTTCACTTTGCTCTTTAACTCACTTCACAAACATTCTCTTTATCTTTCTAGGACTTTCTCCACTTGTTTCTCTCTCCCTTTTTCTCTCGCTCTCTCCACATTTGGTGCTTTGTTGGTGTTTGTTTCTTCATAAACTCCACCTGGGTCTTTTGAGTTTTGACTTACCCTTTACTTAACCTTTGCCTCCTTTTAACTTTCTCTCTCCAGCTTGTATCTTCAGATTCTAGAAAGAGAGAAAGAGCAAAAATATGGGGAGAGCTACAAGATGGTTGAAGGGCTTGTTGGGGATGAAGAAAGAGAAAGACCATGTTGGCAATACAAGCACTACGTCTGGTGATCGGAAGGAGAAGAAACGGTGGAGTTTTGCCAAGTCGGGGAAAGACACAGGTAGTACAATTGATCATGTGACAAACAATCTTCCACCAAATGTTCCTGTCCCCGACTCTGCTTGGCTCAGATCCTATCTTGCTGAGTCAGACAAGGAGCAGAACAAGCACGCAATTGCGGTGGCTGCTGCCACCGCAGCTGCTGCTGATGCCGCTGTGGCCGCGGCTCAGGCGGCCGTGGCGGTTGTGAGGCTGACAAGTCAAGGCGGTGGACTCATGTTTGGAAAAAAAGAGAGATGGGCTGCAATGAAGATTCAAACTGTTTTCAGAGGCTATCTGGTAAGTGGGTTCTCAGTTTTTAATCCAGTCCTTACCTTAAATTGATTATTGGTATGTTTGGTTTTGCTTAGAGAATGTTGCATTGAAACTCTGCTTGATATGGTTGCGTGAAATGTTAGTAAATTTTGACTACGCTTTGGTTGGCTTTATGGAAGTTGTTTTCTTAGTTCTTACTTCTATGTCTGCTCGCAAAAAGTTGTGAAATTGTTTCCAAATCCTAATGGAACAGTAGAATACCAACATTTGTCGACTATTGCTTCCAAATCCTATGGAACAGTAAAAACAATTGTTTTCTTGGTCAATCAAACGGCTGAGAATTGTTCTTCCCTCCCCTGTTTCTGACCGGGCTACTCATTCTGTAAGCCCCCATGCCCGAATGTTATGTGTTTGAAATTTGAAATCTTGTTTCTTGGAACAGGGTCATGATTGTACTGCATGCCCCCATTTGTGTTATGATTTCGGTTTTCTTGCTTTTTTTTTTAGCAATGATTTATTTTCTAAAGTTGGCATTGGTTTTTCACCTTATTTTCATTTGCACAAATTGGGCTGCTACATTTGTGACTAGTTTTATTATTTGTGTTATGATTTCGGTTTTCTTGCTTCTTTTTTTTAGCAATGATTTATTTTCTAAAGTTGGCATTGGTTTTTCACCTTATTTTCATTTGCACAAATTGGGCTGCTACATTTGTGACTAGTTTTATTATGAACTTGCAAAACCTACCCCAACTTCCTCTGGTATGTGCATTGTTCTGTTGAATCTAAATTTGGTTTTGCCTTCAGGCACGAAAGGCACACCGAGCTCTTAGAGGACTGGTTAAGTTACAGGCTCTTGTTAGAGGCTATCTTGTTCGGAAACGGGCTGCTGCTACTCTTCACAGTATGCAAGCTCTTTTTAGAGCACAGACAACTGTCCGATTCCAGCGGGCACGGCGTTCTTTCAATAAAGAGAACAGGTTTCTACCTGAAATCAAAGCCCGGAAGTCCGTTGTAAGTGCTAATTTCACCAACCTCTAATATTGGATCACATTTTACATTTGACTTCTTTCTTACACATAAAATGTGTTTATAGCAGGAAAGATTTGACGATGCAAGAAGTGAATTTTATAGCAGGAGGCTATCTGCAACTTATGAAACTTCCATTAATGGCTTTGATGAAAGCCCAAAAATTGTGGAAATTGACACATTCAAAACCAGATCCAGGTCTCGTAGATTCAACACCATACTATCTGAATGTAGTGAAGACCTGCCTTACCAAACAATCTCATCACCACTTCCCTGTCCATTTCCAACCCGTATTTCTATACCTGATAGACAGAAGCCTCAAGATTTTGAATGGTGCTTTAATGGTGACGAATGCAAGTTCTCTACTGCCCACAACACTCCGCGGTTCACAAACTCTTTTCGATCCAATGCTCCCAGTACACCAGCCAAGAGTGTTTGTGGAGACAGCTTCTTTCAGCCTTACTCAAACTTCCCAAACTACATGTCAAGCACTCAATCATTCAACGCAAAGTCAAGGTCCCACAGTGCCCCTAAGCAAAGGCCGGAACCAGGGCCGAAGAAGAGGCTTTCGCTTAATGAAATGATGGCAGCAAGAAACAGCATAAGCGGAGTTCGAATGCATCGATCGTGTAATCAAGTCCAAGAAGAAGAAGAGGAAGAAGTCTTGAATTATTGAGCAAGCTGCAATTAGAAAGGTCCTCTGTCTTTGGTTAAAATCAGGGAGGGCTTTGCATAGAAGATGGTAAAAAAAAACAGATTGGAGAGAAGAACTTCTCTGTGCCTTATTTTCCCCACTTTAGTATTAACAATGAATAGGGTAGAACACAGAGTGCTTGTGTAAATTCTTTTTTTTTTTTCCTTCCATTTTCCTTTTTCTCAACAGTTTCTTTCAAATTGTGTCTTATGATCTAATGAGTAAATGAGATGAAAGGAGCTTCTACATGTTAATTTTCTGAGAATCACAATTCTGGTCTTGGCAAACAATAATCACAAAAATGGCACCAAATGGCAAAAGGATTCTACTATTTGGCCTTTGCCAAAAATATTCATGAAAAGCTAACAGAGTCTAACTCAATGAAAAATAACATTAACTTGCAGACTATAGGTCTCATGCCACAGACACAAAGGAATTTTACTATGATTATGAAAGAGCCTCAAAAATGCACAAGTCTCAAGTTGTTGGTTTGCCTAGGCACGTAGCAGAAATAGACAAAAAAGATCTCATTTTCCATCCGTTGCTAAATTCATAGTAGTTTGTGGATTTCAAGCAGGGATAAGAATAACTTCAGAACATTATTGAAGCAGGAGCCGTATTATGCAGGAATTTGAAATCTTTTTGAACCCCCTACTTTCCCACCAAAGAGCTCAGCTGCTTAGCTTCCGCGAAGCTTCTGTTTCTCTCTGTCCTAGGCTTGTGGCTAGCCTGATTTAATAAACTGGACTCTGGTTCTTTTGCCTTGCATTTATATATTTAGGCAGTGATTGAGACATATTTTGATGAGCAACGTTTAAATTTGTCCTTTACAACGGAAAAATAATAATTTATTTTCCAAAAATTGCAGAGAAAGACAGTGGTGGGTTCAAAACTTCAGATCCCATCGATGATGCAAATGAGAATTAAGAAATTATCAAACCCAATCGTGAAGCTGATGTAGGAATTAACAATGAATGTGCATTTTATAATCCAATGTTCATAAATTCTCCCTCATTAAGATGAGAATTGTGTAACGTTGTGCTAAGAAGAGATGTTTTGTCTAACACCCCTCCTTTACTACAATAAGGATTTGTTTTTGCCCATAAGTCTTTGCTCCATATATATATATATATATATATGAGGATTGGGAAAAGGGGAGGGTACGTAAGAATGGAATTTTTTTGCTCTGAATATATACGTGATAAATGTTTTACCATTGAAGTTAGAAATCTCGATAGTCATGACCTCATATTGTGTTACATTATGTTTCTTATTATGTATACACGTAAGAGCATTCACAGTGGGAGAGTGTATAATGAGATGTATGTTAAATATACACCATTTGTGATCAGAATCACCCGTAATAAAGAGGTGTAAACGAGTGTAAATTTGCATTACCACCATGATATGCAAATTTAGATGCACATGTACATCTTTTTTCACATCTCTTGCAGATAGGACCTACATGAGAAAAAGTTAGAAAAAGTGAACAAAAGTGGGACCTATAGCAGAAAAGGTGAAAGAAATCAATTATACATCTTTAAATTTACATATTCTCCATTGAAGCAAAAACCTCAAAAGTGTAAAAGTGACTTTGCATACTTAAAAATACACCTTCTCATTGTGGATGCTCTAATAGGTGAGGCCCCTTTTATAAATTTTAGCCATAGGAATTGTTGTTTATAAGTAGTTACAAAAATAAGTTGTATAGTTGCACTGTTTTACGAACTCATAGAAGCGCAAGACCCGAGTGTCAATAGTGAAAAATGACTCCACAAGCAGTCTTGCACGCGCTCAAACTGCAAATGGGCCAAAAAGTAGAAAACTACACACAGAAAGGAAGGGAAGGAAGGAAGGCTAGGGTTTTTAATTTGTTTTCGAAAATGAAGAAATCAAGGAAAGGGTATGGTATTATTATTGTTGTAGACCAGACCCCATGCATGGATTTTAAATTTCTTTTCAGCAATGATTAGGGCTTTGATGTGATTGATGGGTATGTGGGTTTGGTTTCTTTGGAACTGGTGATGACTTTTTCCAAGTTTTCCCTCATGTTGATTGCTTGCCTAAACTGGTGATGACTTGGATATGATGATATATGGCCCACCAACTCAAAGCTCAAACTGGTAAAAAGTTTTTTTTTTTAAAAACATGATTATAAAGGGCAATTTGGGTACCTGAGCCAGTCTTTGACTGAATCCCTTATCCTTTTTATCTTCCTTTCCTAAGCCATACATCATCATCATCATCGTCTTCATCTTCTTCTGGATGGAGTCATTGCGTTTGAACACTTCGTGCAGCGTGCCTGTAAGGTTCTCTGAGGTTTGTCCTTCACCACCAATAATAATCATGATAATATATAATGCACTTGTTTTATTGACATTTGATTTGATATATATGTCGTTGATTACTTAATTTGTGACAAACTAGGCCTAGGGTTGTCGAACCTCATTATGACATTTGTGTGGTTTTGAAGACTTAAAGTTGGAAGGTAATGGATTAGTGTTCGATGTTTGGTTTGTACATGTAGTAGTGTAGTTTAGAAATGCTGTTCTTATTTTCGAACAATGAAACCAACATTTTAAAAACAGACAAGATATTGAACTTAGAACTCTATACTCAAGCTCGTTTATGTAACATCAAGTCTAAATCTATACTCAAAACAATAAATTGACCTCAAACATGAATTCATGATTGAAAGCTTCAATCCTTGACTAAGATCTTGTACATTGGAACTGACACTTTAGCACTTGAACATCCAAAATTAGGTTTTAAACCTGGACTTCGAATCCTAGCCTTTAAATCGAAATCTTGAGCTCAAATCCGACTCAGAACTTGATTTATCCGTCAAATCGTAACATTAATTTTTCTTTTCCTCTTTTGTCTCTCAAATGGTTTGATTGCATTTTTCATTTTTGTTTCTTTAATTTAGTGTATAGACAAAGGATGCTTGAAAATACACAGAAAATAGTGTAGGTAAAACTGAAAATGTATAGAAGGTTTCTGAATTGTAAACATACCATGGAACATCGGGTCTCCTTCCTAAATTGAAACAACAAAAATAAACCAGAACAACAAGGGGTCATGAAGTCCAATTTCGGCATATTTATCAGGAAGAAAACTTCATGGTGGATTCTGTGGTTAGTTTAGATCATGCTCTCAACCCTTCTCGTCTGTGGGAGATAGGGGCGGACCTATTAAGGCGCAAGGAGGTGCAGTTGCACCTCCCCTCGCCAGAAAAACCATTGTAGGTGCTTCAGATTGCTCTTTTGCTCAACTGGTGTACAGATTACCTTATACTTTTATTTATTTTTATACTACTCCATTTACTTAAGTTTACAATGTAAATAAGGAGGTACCCCTCATTTGGATTCAAATAAAAATAATAGAAAATAAAATTTCCACCAAATCAAAATATGAAAATTCGGTTTTAGTGCAAAATACGATTTAGGCTAAAAATGATGGCTCATTAAGTCAATATATACTTCATACTAAAATCCCATAAAATCAAGTTTTCTTATTTGATGTATAAGGAATAAAAGCCAACAAAAATTATCTTGAGAAAATGATTATTCCGAAAAACTATTTTTCATACTTAGTCAATATTGCACCTCCGCTAAAAAATTTCTGGGTCCGCCAGTGGTGGGAGAATAGGGTTCCTCTGTCTGTTACAAACTCCTTCTATTTTGATCTTCCCGGGGCTCCATGCCCGAGAGGATTTCTCTTGTAATTCCTTTTTTCTTTTTATTTTTTTTTTAAAAAACCATGAACAGTAATTCAAATGATGAAATAAATTTTTTTTTGGGACATGAAGATGGAATAATCTTAAAATATTATATTAAGATTTAATGATAAAGTATAATCGAAGTTTAAAATTTTTAGAGACAAGTTTTTCCATATAAATAAGGAACAAGAAAATTGCACTTCTTATTTAAACACATTCGAATGTGCACGTATTAAAGCTTTGGTTGAGTTTCAGAACCAAATAAAGTAAAATTCTTTTCGACCAAAAGAAGAAAAGAAAAAAGTGTAAAGGCTTCTATATATATATATATATATCAAAAAAAGAAAAGGAAAAAAAAGGTGTCTCAAAGGCATCAATTTTGGCATCCGATCTTTCTAAATATTTCTCCTTGTTTCTTTTGATAAAACAAAATAAGATTCCTAATCTCCCAAAAGTTACTGCAAATCTTTAGTAAAGCTAAATATATATACACGTACCATAAAAGCTTCTTTTTGCATGAAATGTTACGTGAAAAGTTAAATTGACCAATCAAATATCTTTCTTAATGCTTGAGAAGAAAAATTATCTCTCTTGTCATAGAAAATGTCACTTCTGAAACAATTCAGCCATGAACTTTTTTTTTTTCCAAGAAAACTTTGACCATAAACTTTGATTTAAATGAGACTGATATTTTGTAATGCCTTTCTCATATAATAAATTTTAAATATTTAAATCCTAGTTAATAAGTTACGGAACGAGAAAAGTAGGAATAAAAAATATGAAGAAACGAGTTAAATTATAGGTTAAACTCTCGACCACAAGCATCATTGCATGAACTGATCAATTTTGAGTTAAATGTCAATATTTTAAAACTGTCCACATGCAGATGTCATGTTTGATAAAACAAACATTTCTCAATTAACTAACACACTACTAAACAATATTTGAACAGAAAAAAGAGACGTTGAGAACTGCAAGACAAGATTAATTAATGTATTCGTGACCTTAATAAACCAGTATGCCTCATCTGATTCAAACACTGACAAACACAATTCTTTATACGATTTGTTTGAAAAAAAAAAAGCACTTGCTACGAGAATAGGAAGGTCGAATATGTTTGGTTGAGCGGCTATATGCTTTCGTCATGTCATCTCATTGTGCTTTTGAACAAATTATAAAAAAAGTCATAAGATTTCAAAACCCATTAAGATAATCATATTTCTGACTCCTGAGGGGTCTCGTTTTAATCGATCCCTTAAATCTGATTAATTAATGCTAATGTTGGTTTGAAAACTTTGAAGCTTAGTCAAAAGTTGCATTAATCGTACTGTAGAGATTTTGCTTTTGGTTTATGTGCTTTGTTCCTAAGCACTATTTCAAAATCAAAGGCTAGCAATTTGGCATCACCTCAACCCTAATCGTCCTTTTGTCGGCACATTAGGTTTTTTTTATTAATTTTATTTATTACTTGGATAAGGTTTTGGGTTCTCAATGCCTAACAGCTTCACTCGTACATCCAAGTCTTTTCATCTATTAATTTACATCTTAAATATGAGTTTTGATAAGGTTTGGATTTTAAAGGTACAAATTTGCAAAGACCCAACGAGTTCATCATCTTTATGACTAATGTACTGGTTTTGACTTTTATGACTAATGTACTGGTTTGAATTTTAGTTCATCATCTTTATGACTTTTATGACTAATGTACTGGTTTGAATTTTAATTCCAACCATTTAATACATTCTAATATAATGGTTAAAAACTTGTCCTGTAATTTGTGTAAAAAAATATGATGCTATTGACCCGCTCCTTCTCAGATTTTAGGTTTTTTTTCACAGAAATCTCTGGAAGTTTTTGAAATTACACGAATACCCTTATTTTAAATTGTTTTCATAGAACCCTTTTTCGTTGATTATTCGTCCAAAACTTGATGATTTCATTTATATAAAAAAGTGTGTAAATGACAAAATCAACCTCAATGAATGTATATGCAATATAATCTTAAAGGCTAATTTTGTTATTTGGAGAATTTTTTATATATAAAATCATCAATCTTTGATGAAAATTAATTAAAATGGATGCTGTGAAATCAATTTTTAAAACCTCAAAGGATGTTCGTATAATTTTTAAAATCTCAAAGAATTTTAAAAAAAGACCGAAAATCTGAAGAGATGTTTGTGTAAATAACTCTATGAAATAACTCAAAAAATTTCCAACAATCATCTTACGGAAAATGTGAATATATGTTTCGAATGAGAGCATGGATTTGCTTTTTTGTTTTAGTACAGTGGGGCCAAGGGCCTAAGTAAAACAAATCTACATGAGTGTTTCTGGGCCTAACTAAAATCTTCCAACAAAAAATGGACGATTTAAGAAAAAGACCAAATGAGTATGGCATGCCCATATGAGCAACCCCACCAGCTATAAATCTTACTATGCCAAGCCCATATGAGCAATAGAAATTAAATTTCTTTGCATCCAATAATTGTCCTTTGAACCCGTTCCATTATTTTTTTCCCTTCCGCCGAAACTTTCCATTTCCATAAAATATCACAAGCCTCTTTTCACTCGCTTCTACACCTATGAGAGGCTTTTTTTAAAAAAAATTAAATTTATTTTAGAATTAAAAAAAATAAAAGGTAGTTGTGTTCTATAAAAATAGGATTTATTATCTGATTTTTCTTTTAATTTTAATTTTTTTAAAATATAAAAAAGTGTGAACTTACCATATTGTCTTCATTTAATTAATAATTTCAATTCTTAATGTTTGCATTAACCAATGACATTTTATGATATTTTAAATGTTTTACCATTCTTTGCCTTTTGCTTTATAAATATAGATTCCTTGCCCTATCCACCTAAGAAGTTCCTCCACAAAACAAATGAGATTTTGACACATGTCAATTTCATTGAACTTTTTCTTTTTATGAAATTCTTTTAATTTTCTCAAAAAAAAATTTAACAAGAGTCAAAATCCCATTTGCTTTGAGGATGAACTTTTAATTTGATGACAAGTGCTAGAATTTTTAAAAAAATATTCTGTTTTGGTAACTAAATTTTAAAACTTTTGGTGACTAAAATATTATTTATACTAGACACGGACATTTTTTTTATTGTTTATTTTTATAAATAGTTTTAATTATTTACTATATGTTGTTTTTACACTGACTAAAATATTATTTTGTTTTGGTAACGAAATTATTGTGTGTGTGTTTTTAAAAAAAATGGATTGGGATTTGATTTTGACATTCATTACTAGTTATCCATTGTGGAGCAGTAATATAGTAAAATTAGGTAAGAGGCCCGATTTTATCATCCACGTCAGAATTGATATCCACCAACCAATTTTTGTACCGTTGCAAAATTTGCCTTCCAACGGTCATCTTCGTAGTTATATTATAATCTCCAACGGTCACAAAATTCAAATATCAGGTTTCTCTCAATTCTGCAGCAGAAGCAAACAGAAAACCATATCATATTCTGAGCACCAGAAACTAAACACACATCCATTGTTACCAACTTACCAAGAAGAACACAGTGAGAAAAAAATGGAGGGTTCTGATAAGGTTCTTTTATTATCAACACCAACTAGGCGCTCTGTAACACAAGAGCCCTCTGCATCTGGTACTCTCTCTCTCTTTCTCTCTCTCTCTCTCTCTCTCTCTCTCTCTCTCTCAGTGTTTGTAGTTTTGATTTGCCAATAAGACGTTTGTATAAAATAAAAAACAATTTCAATATGCTAAAAATAGTTCATAATTCATAGTTCAAGTTTAGGAAAGATAGATACTCCATTTCTTTTTTCTTCTGTTTTGCAAAACGAAGCATTAGAAATGTAAAACTCTTTTGATTCATCATATATTCTAGTTTTTGTTTCAATAATTGTTTTCTTTCTTTCCAAAATACGCAGACGAAAATGATCAATATTATCAGCAAGTGGGCAATTCCCATCTGCGGAGCCCAAAGAAACCAATGGCAAAGAATTACATGTCCCCAACTATATCTGCAACGTCCAAGGCCATTGTTTCAAGAAAGAACATCTTAGGCGAAAGAAATGAGGCATCCGAACCCAAATTTTCCAATACCCTTGTTGAAAAGTTCTCCCATATAGGTACTGATAATGGTAATGATTCTTTATCCCAAGCCTTGCCATTAACCCCTTCAGTTTTTCAATGCCATGATGATGGTAAAGCTCTTTCTGATAGTTTGTCTTCAAGGCCTTATGACCCTATAACTAATTACCTTTCTCCGAGGCCTCAATTTCTCCGATACAACCCAAATAGGCGCCGGGAGCGTTTTCTTGGCCTAGAATATGGCGGTACCGAAAGAAATGAAGACTTGGGTATTAGTAGAAGTGGTTCTTTCGATTCCCAGAAAGCTATTGATGAGGAAGCTGGATCTATTACCACTCCAAGTTCTTTGGCTTCTCCCCGTCAGGATGGTCTTCTTAGCAGAAGTGGTTCTTTCAATTCCCAGAAAGCTACTGATGAGGAAGCTGGAGCCGTTACGACTCCCGGTTCTTTGGCTTCTCCTCGTCAGGATGGTCTTACTAAGCAAGGAGATGCAGAAGTTGAGGTGAGTGATGGAGAAATTGAGGAGAGTGATGAGGAAATTGAGGGAAGTAATGAGGAAATTGAGGAAAGTGATGAGGAATATGAGGAGGTGAAGG
>NC_047652.1:3894973-3987473 GCF_902201215.1 Prunus dulcis | reverse complement strand
AATGCATCGATCCATATGCATTCCAAATGTGGAAACAGAGACCAGGCATGGAGAGAGTTTAACAGAATGAGTATCAGAGATGTCATTATCTTATAGCGCATTGATTGACTCTCTTTTTCTCAAAAACCCAAAACCAGCGAAGCCCCTCTTTTTCTCACCTTCCTCCATAACTCCTCAAGGTTGTGATTGAGTGAACCAGACAAAGCTTTCTCATTGTTGCCCATTCTTCTTCCCAACACCCACTCACCTCAAACCTGTTATATCTCCACCTTTGAGCTCCTTTTCCTCTCTGATTAGACACGCTCTTGGAAAATGTTCATATGCAATCTCTGTTGGGTTGGTTCCATATCCATAGTGAATCAATTATCCTTATTTTTCCCGGAAAATGAGGGAAAGGGCAGGAAAATAATAAAAGACAAACAAGTTACAGGGAAAGCTTTCCCATGTCACTTTTTTTCTTCCCCCGTACATTGTATTCTTCTCGAGTCTTGGGTCTTCAGCATTCAAACAGAAAATGAGGAAGCATGGATGGCAACTTCCTTACCATCCTCTTCAGGTGTAGTTTCAAGAATATTCGCTTTGGTTTTGTAGCTCAGTCAATTGATGTAGTAATTTTTTTCTGTGTTGTTGTTCTGCATTTCTGAAGGTGGTAGCTGTTGCTGTATTTCTGGCCTTGGCCTTTGCTTTCTATGCGTTCTTTGCTCCTTTTGTTGGAAATAAAGATTTTTCAGTACATTGTGATGGGCCTCTACGCTCCTCTTGTAAGCTATTTCTCTTGAATCCCTATTTTTATACGAGTTTCTTTTCATTTTTTGGTGGTTTGTGACCTGAGACCCGTGCTTTCTCTTCTTGTTGACATGATTTATGCGTTTGGTTCTTTATATTTTCAGTGTATTTTCAATATTACGTATCTCCTGTTCTCAATAAGAAGTAACATCTCTCTTCTTTTCAGATTACAAGTGTCTTCTTCAGCCTATATATTTGGTGTGCAGCTGCTGATCCTGCAGATCCAGGAGTTTTTAGATCAAAGAAATATCTCAAGATTCCAGCCAATGAAAAGCATACTAGAAGAAAAGATTCTAAACTATCAACATCATCAATGTGAGATGCTAATACTGTAACAGTTGTAGGCAAACTTCTGGATAAGGATGTTCTGGGCAAAGAAACGACTTCAAAAATGTCCACCAGTGATAGTGGAAATAAGAATTCACCTGAAACTTCGTCTTGCATCCTGTTGCCTTGCTCTCCGTGTGCTTATATCTGCAATTGCGCTAGTTCGAATGAGGAATCTTCTATGCAACAAATGAGTGAAGAAGGCATGTTCTTTTGCAGTTTGTGCGAAGTTGAGGTGTGACCACGCACTTGAATTCTACTAAGATTAATGTTTTCCTGGTACATTTGTTCAGTTGTGTTCTGTATTCTGTTCTATAACAAGCATAGGACTGGAAAGGACTCACTGGGGCTGTCTTCAATGGCATTCATTGAAGTTTGTTTTCATTTAGGAGATATCCTAATGAAATTGAAATTGGTTGTGTTTCATGATTGACTAAATATTTCTTTCCAATTTTGTGTTCTTTAAAATGACAAAAGCTTGAATAAAAAAATAACCATGGCATATTCTCGAACTCAAATGGCTTGCATCCATCCACTACTACTAGCCACTAGTTTAGCTAAGTGATTCCTACGTCTAAAGTATTGATTTATCTGATTTGTGCTTCTATTCTAGAACTAATGAAATCTAATGTTAAACTTTGCAGACAGTGTGCACCCTTTTGGCTATGATTGCAGCCCTGCCACTTGCACAACTTTTCTTTTTTCACATTCCAGTCAACTTTTCTGTTAAAAATAATGACATGGCATGAGCAAAAATGTCTTCTCACACAAATTTTTTTTAAAATAAATCTTCTCTCTCTCTCTCTCTCTCTCTCTCTCTCTCCCAAAATTTCTTCTCCCCCCATCCACCCATATTTGTTGAATTGCTTGAGAAAATGAGACAATCGTCACTGTTACCAAATGTGGTTACTTATAATGCTCTAATTAAAGGGCTTTGCATGGAGGGGATGTCGGAAAGAGCCGATTATTTGTTTTCTAAGAAGTGGGAAGATGGGGTTGAGCCTGATTCAGCCGTTTACACTTCAATGACAGATGACAGATAGGAAATGTGGATGATGCTATTAAGTATACGAGTAAAATGCATGATCAAGGGTTTAACCTTGATGTAGCTGCAGCATATGGGGTGGTTATCTCAAGCCTCTGTAAAAACAGCCGATTAGATAAAGCAATTCAATTTATTGAAGATAAGGTTTCGAGTGGGTTAGCTCCAGATTAGATGTTGTTGGCGACCATCATGGATGCATGCACATATTTTTTCCCAACCCCGATTTCTTCCCCCCTCCCCCGGTGATTTCTCACCCATATTTCTTCTCCTGCCACCCATATTTTTTTGGGAGATTCACTATTATACCCAATATGGGGGTCCAAATTATAAAAATACCCTATATAAAATGGACTTTAGAAACACACCCAAAGCCCATTTACAACATAACAAAAAAGCTTTTAACTTCTTATAAATTACAAAACTGCCATCAATTTCTTAAAACAAGCCCAACCCCAAAATCTCATAAAAATACCCAAAGCACTCAATAGGGCATCAAAGTAATTTAATAATCAATATTAAATTCAATAAGGCTAGCTATCATTTTTTGGGTTTTTTTTGGGTTTGTTTATAGGAATTCAATTGTGTAGGGTTTATTTATAATATTAATGCTAGAAATGGGTATATCACTAAATATCTCTATTTTTTTTCCAACCCCGATTTCTCTCCCCGACACCCATATTGAAAAGGCAAATCCCTCCAAATCCTCCAACAGGCCTTCTTAAAATGCAATTTAAAAAGACAAATCTGAATTAAAATCAAATGATATGTTGACATGGCTGTCTGTATTCACTCTAGCACATGAAAAGACATATATGCCCTCATTTTTAACGGAAAAGTTGACTGAGATGACGGAAATGACAATTTCTGAAAGTGGAGTCATAATTAAAGTACCATTGTAACAATTTAGCAATATGAAGTACGAAAAGTACAGTTTGGTCTTAGTCGAGGGACAATTGTTACAATTTTGCCTATTAAATAAGCACTACTTTTTCTAATGTGAAAACTTTCTAACTAGACGCTCAAATTAGCTCGAGCTTAGGAAACTCATATCATTAATTACACCTTTCAAGATGGTTAGGGTTCCATTTTCGGATCCGGATTCTCTGTTCTGATTTTCCCTAACATGATATACTTAACTTTTGTTCTTCACCTGACACCTTATTAAAATTTAATCTAACATACTTAAATTGGACACATCATCCTTTGCTCTAATTTTCTCTACCATGATATGCTTTGATTGTCTCTGCCATGATCTGCGTGACTTCTTCCCTACATATATATGCTATCTCATTAAAATTTAATCCAAAGCACTTTAATTTCACACATCATCTTTAAAACAAAATCCAATTTCAATATCACATATCAAAACTTTTACTCCAAACAATATCCTCAAATCCTCCATCAATCCATACTCAAATAAAACCAGGCTCCTCGGGCCGCTCATTACTCATAAACATAACTTTCCAAAACGTTTCTAAACTTCCCAAGCCATTCAATATATCTACTAGTAATGAATGTTATCTCAATAAATCCATAAGCATTCCAAAGCGTTTCTCAAACCAAATCATAAACTTAATCAAAATCATGCACATGCACTATCAAATTTCAATACAAGCACAAGTTATAAAGCTCCTAAACAAGTCTTCACCACATGTAAGCAGAGGTATTGTGTTGTCAGATTTGAAAGAACGTTCTAGTGTATTTTTCAGATTCAATGTGAAATTGTAGAGCATAAGCATGAACAACAATCTATCTTCTGTGTTATACCAAACTCAAGTCTGGTTGAGTTCATACAATTTCTCATGGGGCTTAACGACTCTTATTCTGCTGTAAGGGGACAAATTTTATTGATGCAGCCATTAATCCTACAGCAAAACCAGTATTCAAGTTTATATATTTGTATTTAAGCATTATTGCAAGATGACGGATTTGCTATATATTTGTATATCTATACATGCACACGTACGTACGTATACGTAGGTTAAAATTTCTTTCTTACAGGAATTGGGGGGAGCGTATTACTACCAAAAGAGCCGCCTCTTGTTCTACTTGAAAAAGATAAATTATCAGATGACAAATAAGAAGCCCTTGAAGCTGACGAGGTCTTCTTAATCTTAGAAATGGTGGCCTTAGGAAGTGTGTAGGATCTGTAGCTACCCAAGCCACCTCCATAGCTCTTACTTTGTTTTAGTGCTTTTCTTTGATTGTAAGGACTCTCTTTCTTTGCAAGATCTTCAATGCTCTTGACCTTTGATAATGAGGTAAATGACTGACACTTGCCTTCAAAATACTTTGAAAGTCCTCTTCTGTAGATTCCAAAATACATAATTATATGCAACATCCAGCTAAAAGTATCAGGTTGATATATAAAATTAGAAATAATGAATTGAGATGAGTTTACTTTTTTCTTTAATCTTACTTTATGGGTAGCTGGGCCATGAGATCTGACAAGTCATACAAAGATCCATGAGAATTGAAGGAAGAAGAACATGATGATGATGATGTTGTTGTTGATGAAGATGCATCATCTACCAACTCCAAAGAAGATGTCGATCGGTCGGAAACCGATATGGATGATGTGGTGTCGTACGCATACCCATTATCGTCATCATCACCATCATCATCATGTCCTTTCATGATCACGCAGCTATCTTCCCGTGCTTTTGTGTAGCTATCATATTGTGTGATCAAGCATGGAGCGTGAAGCATTTGTTCTTCACTACTTTCACCCATAGATGGAGCAGCCTATTAGATCTTAGCAAGATGAAGAAGAAGAAGAAGAAGAAGAAGAAGAAGAAGAAGAAGAAGAAGAAAGCTATGGATATAATTGTTTGAAAGAGGTTTTCATATATATATAGAGCACATGACACACACGGATCAGACTTGGTTGCCTGCAAGAAAGGGGTGTCCTCCTCCTCATCACATGTAATTACATGGAGATTTTATGCGTTTTAGGCAAGGAAGGAACACATGCACACACTCATGTCTAGTCTAATAAAAGAAATACAATATGCAAATGGGTTTTTTTTTTTTTTTTGTTGAAAACTATGGGTACAAACGTGGACCACTGGCTAATCAAAACAACATGCAATTTCATGCACTCAACTGTCTCCCAATGTTTTCAATCTGATTGTCTTATCCCAAGATTCCTCATTATCTTCTTTATACGTTACGAATAAACAAAAGAGGATAAGCTCTATATCCCTTAAGCCAACCACCTACGTACGTAAATGAGTCACCACTGGACCATTGTTGTGTCCATTTTTATAATGCAGTTTTCAAGGTTCATTGGGTCAAAAGAGAAGGTTGTTCTAGATGTACCAACATTAGGGTGCATTGTTTATATAGGTATGTGCTTACTCCAACATCTCCTAATTAGGCTACTTCCTTATCAACAATCATAAGGGTCAAATTATTAAATTAATAAAAGAGGTTGTGTTGTGCAAATTCTTTTGTTACTCATTTTTGTTTTCCCTCTCCTAGTTTCTTAATTGTATTAATATAAATTTCCTAGATTTTTTTTTCTTTTCCTTGCTTTTTTGGTTATGCGACATATATAACTTAAGATTGTGTTGGTGCATAAGAATATTTCCCATCTTTTTTTCTCCGAAAATGATTATCAATAAACTT
Organism: Prunus dulcis; assembly: GCF_902201215.1. NCBI lineage: Eukaryota > Viridiplantae > Streptophyta > Magnoliopsida > Rosales > Rosaceae > Prunus > Prunus dulcis. The sequence continues at coordinate 3,981,685 of NC_047652.1, read as the reverse complement.
CTATTTATGTAATTCTTTGTGGATTTGAATCCTCTATTTGAATTTTTTTCTTTACTAGGATTTTTTTCTCTTTTTTTTTTCTCTAAATATTTCGTGTCGTTTAAGAACATTATTGGAAAGGAATTTGGGTTTCTTACAATAGTTTGTAAAAAAGAATTAACCCTAAACAACCAAGTCAAATGTCACTTTGATAGTTATTCTTTGCTTTTCTTTTCACAAGTTTTGCATCCAAAACTGTCCCAAAGACACAATTGATGTTATAGAAAGTACAATTAATTGAGCTGCATTTTCAGATATGAATTTGGTTTATCATTTGATTAAAAAAAAAATTAATACAAAGAAGATAAGATGATATACATGAATGATTTGGTTCACGTACCAAATCATAATTGGACCACACCAGGGATTAGGCTGTTTACACTTTTTATAGCACCTCACCGAAATATTAAAGTGATGGGACGGACCATTTAGGCCAGCACATTTTGACCTGATAATGTAAATCCATCTAGAGAATTACAGATGGGGACTTGATAGGCAAACGAACCTTCTCACATCAATTCAGATTAGTCTTCCTTACAGCCTTGCCCTACCATTATTATCTGCTCTTCTTCTACCCTTATCCACACTTCTCTGTGCCTTCAACAACCCATCAACATCATTCTTTACGATGTTGATGTTGATGTTGATGGAGACTAGGTCCATGTGTTTTCATTCTCACACAAGATTTCCACTATTCAATCTCCTTTTAAACAAGAACTCAGAAAAGTCAGTTGGCATCAAGAGCCATTATTAATTAGTTATCGTAATTTATAGCCAATTTGATATTGTATATGAAATTTCTACTCACGATCTCCTCTCTAATAAAGTGTATAGCAAATTCACATTGGAATCTGAGTTCCAAAATTCGGATTAGGGACCAATGTTTTTATTTTATTTTTATTTTTTAAATCAAATAGAAACTTCATTAGATAAATTTCAACGGTACAATCAAAAATATCAATAAGATATCTAAAATATCAATCCCAAGAGAGCAACAAACTAACATGCTAAAAGCAAAACAAACGCTGACAAAAGCCACATTAAAACTATTAGCCCACATTACCACAATTAGCCATAAGCCCACAAACCCAACATAACCAAAACCCTAAATCAACCCATGAGCCTAAACAAACTCTACAACCACCACCTGAAAAAGCGCCGTCGCTGCCACACCCAGCACCGCATCCGTAACAGATCTGGGAAAAATATGATTTCCAGCAATCTACTTACGCATAAGAGCGAACAAATAACGAAAACAACAACTTTGCCAAAGAACAATTGGGTGATTTGCAGCAACCTCCGTCAAAGACGATATAGAATCAAATTTAAAGAACATGAGCGACGTTAGGAAGCGGGTCTTTTTTTTTTTTTTTTTTGATTGAGAACATATACTAAAATGGGTGGTAGGAAACTTCAATCTAACCATGGCTTAGAAGAAACCACCACAAGAGGCTTTTTATTCAAAACTTCCCAGTGGATTTATTCACTAACTTAAAAGAAAAAGACGAGAAGAGAGGAGGGGGAGAAGGGGCAGTGATGCTTCTTCCTCCTCCCCTCTCCATGGAATTTTCCTTTATGACTCACAAAGGGAGAAAGCGGCTAAGGTTTGAGAGCAAGCAAATTTGAAATGTGATTAGGGCCCAATGTTGGTGAACCGATTAGATAATTTTCCTATTGTTTTATAATTGAAAGTGTCACTATATACATGAGCGGCGTTAGGGAGCAGGTTTTGGGAGTAAGATTTGATTGAGAACATAAATTAAAAGGGGTGGTGAGAAACTTCAATCTAACCATGGCTTAGAAGAAACCACCATAAGAGGCTTTTTATTCAAAACGCCCAAGTGGACTTATTCACTAACCTAAAAGAAAAAAGACGAGAAGAGAGAAGGGGTATGAGGGGGCAGTGATGCTTCTTTCTCCTCCTCCCTCAATGAAATTTTCCTTTAGGACTCATAGAGGAAGAGAGCGGCTAGAGTTGAAGAGCAAACAACTTTGAAAGGTGATTAGGGCCCAATGTTGGTGAACTGAATAGATAAATTTCCTATTGTTTTATGATTGAGAGTGTCGTTATATACACTCAGAGATTTGATCACTACATCTAGCATTCAAAAAGAAAATTTGTAAATTTGTTATAAAAGAGACAGAGTATGAAAGTATCACTGAATATTGGGGTGGGATCGTATTTGCTCTTTTGGTATTAAACTGATAGAATTTTATCTCTCGGATAAAACTTTCTAACTCTCTGATTTCTCTCTCACTTTCTCTCTTCTGATTATTGTGTATCAAAAGCCTGAAGATTGCCTCAATTTATAGGCGGATTGTATAAGCTTCACATCTAGAACATTTACTCTACAACCACAATATTTACTCCTTACTGTTTGTAAATAGTGACTAAGCCTATAAGTCTTCAACTCTCGTAAAACATGGTATTCCACTTCCAACATTGTTCTTCACTGTCAATATGTGGGGATCCATCATTTACAACAAAATTTTCCATTTTCCCCAAAGAGAGAGAGTGTGCGTGAAAACACAAACTAAGAAGACAAGAAACTTGGGGAAATAAGCAAATCCTAGAAACTGCTTATGTATGCAAAAGGTTAAATTTAGAAGCAATCCTAGAACACAGCTTATGGATTTGTCTTTCTGATATTTATCCATAATTTTCTTGCGGAAAAGAATGACTATATGAAGGGGAGCTTTGGCGTGTTAAAGGAAGATTAGACTTAGGGTTCTTTTTCTTGTGGGGAAATCCTATGATACTTATAAATTTATATATAACCAAAAACTATAAAACTCAATTAACAAGTATTACAGTTTGATAAATTAAAAAAAAAAAAAAAAAAAAAAAAACAAGTATTACAGACAGTCTTGCAGTAGGAAAGAAATAGAGGGTTTCTTATGGTAAGGGCATGTAGCTCGAGTGGTTAATAGCATTTACCGTCTCTCTCAATATCATTTGTTCAAAAAATATATTACAAAATTAAAAAACCAACGGGATCTAGCCCAATGAAAAAAAGTATTAACTTGTTGATTAGTGGTCATGTTCGAACCCCTACAGCAATGTGTGTAAAAACCCCTCTCCCCTCTAAATTAGATTATTGTACATACTAACAAAAATAAAACAACATTAAAAAAAATTGTTGGTGAAAAATAAAAAAAGGTTAATTTCAGTGTAGGATCCTGAATTTTCATGAACCGATAACATATTTTTCATTCGGTTATGATTATTAGAGTGTTGCCATATATATACACACAGATATATGATCACCATACCCAGGCCCAGCATACAAAAGAAAACTAGCGAAATTTCCAAATGTTCCCCATGATAGAAAAAAATATATATATTTTTAATCACATCACAATAACATGAAATCCAAGCTTTTTCAAACTTAAAAAATGCAGTCAATAGGAGCACACAGCTGTGATTAAATACACAAATAAGAAAACAAGGAAATCAGAGAAGTAAATAAAACAATCCTAGAACACCAATAGTCACTGCTTCTGTCTGCACATGGTTATTCCCAGCAGCACCACCAGTGCCAGTTCATGGCCAAATAGCAGGAAGTAGATGCAAGCCCAAAAAGAGAGAATTTCAAGATATGAAAACGATGATGGTGAGATGAGCTACAGCCCCTGGTCAATCAGGTAGTCCCCCAGCCTCTCCACAATAATATTACATTGTCCTGGAGTCAAGGGCTCGTCATATATACCGAAAACCAGAGCCTGGCCAGTTTTCTTCACAGTAATGCCACTAGAGCCCTGCAAAAGAAATCAAATTGAATTAAACTTCACGACACTCTGAAAGACGCAATCCTTCTTAAAGATCCAGTCAGGCACTAACATATAGGCCCCATATAGACCAGAACCACTTTGCATAGACAGCAACCACAACATCATAAGGCCGCATGAAAAAGAGAATTGAGTGCAAAGCATATGCAATTGGGCAACCATGTGGCGTACTTTAGCGTGTAAGTGAGTCTATTATCAACAGGAACTAATTAAAAAAAGGAACCCAAAAGAAAATCTAAATTCGAAACAGAGGAATATTTAAGGTGGTCCACCTGTGGGGCTCTTGATCTTGAAGCTCTATTATTATTCCTTCAAGGACATACCATTATCTAAACCCCTATAATAAGCAGCATCTGCAAATGCAGAATGTTGACTGCAACATGAAGAAACTTTAACGAATGAAATTGATAGTTAGCAAGTTTAAAAGTTAAAAAGGTGAACAACCATGAGTCCCACTACTTATAACATGGGTGCACATAAAGTGCTTTACAGTCTTCAACGCATGCTTTTATGAGCCATTCATGTTAAAAATCCTGTGTTTACAAATCATGGCTTGAAAAGACCTTTTCTTTCAAAAAATTATGGGAATAAAATGTCACACTTGAGTAAAGGATGCCCGTTATTAGGACTCAAATCGAGTCTTTCCCCGTAGTAAACTCAAGCTCAAACTGTACCTTGCCTATATCATATATATGTACAATATTTAGTATCTATAGCATATATACACTTATATAAATCTGCATTGACATGTAATTATACTAAAATATATAGAAACAACAAGCTGAGACCCATCAAGCTTGAGCTTAGGATCTTTTCCACAAGCTTTGCTTCTGGCTTAAGCTCGGCTGGTGAAGTTCAAGTAGCCCACTAGTTTAGCATAAAAAGAACCAGTTCACAAGTGAATTGATTCATTTATACTGAAGAGCCAGATAAATTTCACTTGAGTACAGTATGTCCACATTCCACGCTCACTTGTAATATACGAAATGCAAGCCTGAGATGATATTTTTTAAATATAGGATTTTTTGTGGAAATTCCTCTACTCTTATTGTGAAATTTAGTAGATGTTCCATAAGAAATGTCACAATATGCTCTTGAGTAGGTATTTTATATACATACATATAACTGTTCTCTACAAAGGCCTTTCTTTGATTCACGTTTCTTAGCAGTTATATTAGATATGAATGGTTGAGATACGCATGAGCATTTTCTTAGTCTAAAAACAAAAACAAAAAACCGAAACCTCTTCCGGACCTTGTGTTAAGTATGAATTGAAACCCCAATGAAGTAAAACACTTTTCAAAGAGAATATTCTCAGAAAACTTATTTTCATTAGAAAGAAATACAGTCAGAGCCAAAAGAAAAACTCAATTTCCATTGCACCAAAACAAACTGAGCATATAGATATAAACCTACCCCCCACTACAAGAAAAATAATGGAAACAGTGATATCAAATTATAACCAATTAGTATATGATGAAGGAGAGGAGCAAAGTAAAGAAACCTTCTTTCCACGAATGACAGCTCCACCCTCTCCCTGAATAACCATGTACTTTGTGCCACCAAGATGTAACCCAGTTGGAGCAAGAGACCCTGGCTCATCGAAATCTTTCATTATCGCCGTAATTTCTTCGGGCTTGAACTGCACATAAACAAGCAAATCAATCTCACTCTCTTCCATCACTCACTAGAGACTAGACACTGCCGCAGCTTAAATGAAGAACACAAAATGTGCTTGTGAAGCAAAAACCCACCTGAATTCTTTCTATCACACATTGTCAGCAAAACAGAAAACATTTCTCGGCAACCAAACAAAGATCAAATACCAAAATTTCAACATGCAGAGCACAGATCATTTAGAAAATATCAATCACACACCACATCAATCAATCACTTTGAAAATATTAGGATTTCAACACAATATGAACTAAAGTGGTTAAATTAGTATTCATTATTTTTACAAGTAACTGCTTTGCAATCCAATAACTTCACTTCGCCGTTAATATTTTTTTTTCTTCCCAGGAAACAAACAGAGCCTAAGTTGCACAGATCTAATAATGAAATGAAACAAAAATAATCGCAGAGGGAAAGTCGGAGAAGGAAGGAACCTTAGGGAAGGCGGAACTCTGGGCCCACACACTGCCGTCGTGACCGACGATGGCCGCGGAGGCCAGATGGTGGCCGTCGATGTCGCACATCAAGTGATCGTCGACGTAAACCTGCCACGACATTTTGTGATTCAATCGTGACCGTCAAATTTCTCAATTAGCTTTGATTTTTATAGAATTTAATAATTTTCGTCTACGGTCGGAGCCCTCTGTGATTTCTGGTTCAAAGGAGAAAGGTATTTATATACACACACGTACAGAGAGATATGCCTGAAAACTCAAAAGAGAAAAGAAGGTGGGAATTTGGTGGGCCCAAGTCAACCGTTGTGTAACATAACACGTTGGTTGTTGCGTCGCTAATCTTATCTCAGCCGTTGGATTTGAACATGATTGATTGAGTGCTCTTCACGTAGGAGGACCACAGGTGATTGAGAACTTGTGCTTGTGTTCATGGTCACGTGGGACCCACGTGAGTTAAGTATGGGTTTTCTTCTCTTTCGTAGGAAAACACACATGAATTGTGTTCCTAAATTGTTTACAAATTACATTGAATTGCATTCTAATCACACATAGTAAAATTCACATTAATTGACAGAATTTGCTTATAATTACACAGCCAATATTATTAGCATTGGACGATGAATCTATTCACATTTTCCATGTGTACATAAAAAGTATTATGAATCCACCACTCTTTTGCAAACACGTACATTCTACATATTATTATCATATAAATTGAGAAAGAAAAATAGAAAAATGAAAGTTGGTGAATTCATATACTAAACCAATTGCACGTACGATTCCTCTCACACCATTATTATCTTTGATTTGCACACAATTCAAGATCCGACATGATAAAATTTTATCTCATCTTTGACCATTAGATTAAATTTTCTTATCTCAATCTAAATCCAGCAAAGTTTACAAATTTACAACCCCACGTTGGAGATGCCCTTACATCGGATAAAATTTAACTTATTGTAGCTAGCTGTAATAAAAATTCACTTATGTGCTAGCTGTAAACAGAAAGCATTGCTACCTTTTGGGTTTTTGATTTGCTCATTAGGAAACCTTAATGAAGACATTCAACTAATGTAATACATTGGATCAGGTAACTTGAAGGTCCGATTGCCGACATTTGTCCCCAAGATATCACTCCATTGATCACCAATATTCCCAATTATTCTAAATCCATTCTTCACAAGCTTAGTTCTCTCTGTTGATTTGTACACATATGATGTGTTGCCAGAATAAGTCGATCCCCTGCAGGCCAAAAATGTTACTAAAATATAAACAGTACAATAGAAATGCCTTTTCAGTTTGACGAGCGGAGATATTGTCCTTATCAAATGATCTAACCCACAATTATAAACGAAAAGTTGTAATTTAAACCGTTAACTATAACCCAAGTGTATAAGGGATAATTTGGGAATATAGATTCTTACTTGAGCACAAGCTTCTCCCAAGTGTGATATCCGACATTCTTGAGATTGGAGGTTGTGACATTTCTTTGATCTTCTCCTCTTCCAGTTATGAATACAACCTTGACTCCAAGTTTCAAAAGCTTTTTGTAGAGCTTGAGACTCTCAGGCAAAACTGGGGCTGTGCCTTCTAAGACCCATGTATTGAATGCAGTGGAATTGTATAACTCCGTCCTGAAATTTCACATGTTTAAAATATAAGGGCCCAAGCAACCCTACCAAAGACAGGGCCAAACCTTCATGCATCTGATTTTCCAATAATCCATAAATTATCAAGAAATATTTTATTTCTAGAATCTCTCAATGGATTTTCTTTGCTTTTTTTATTATAGAAACTTTCGATTTTGGTTTAATCAAATATTCAAATCCAAGAGTGATATTTCGAAATAATATAATTATCTTGTTTGTACCATAACTGACCGAGCAACTAGCTAAGCTAGATCATTCGAGTGTCATGCTTTAAGAGGTCATCACCGTAGCCAAAGAAGCATCACCACAAATCACAACTCTAAGCAAAGCAAGAGGAGTCCCACATCGAAAAACTACAAGAGATAGAGACTCCCCCTCACCTATAAAAGAAGACTACTCTTCCCTTAGAAGGGGACTGGCTCTTGAGTACTCTCTCTTCTGGATCCATCTCTAGGCTGAGCTTCTCACTTGTTATCTCTATATTTGGGTCTAATCCCCTTGTACAAATGTAAACAAACATTATCATAATGAGAACACCCTTCTCCGTGGACGTAGCCCATCATTCGGGTGAACCACGTATATCTTGTCTTCTATATGTTTATCGTTTGCCCAAATCCTCATCTTCGTCCATCATCCATCACACCTCATCACTAAGTTGGACTCAATATTGGTCGGGCCATTTTGAGCATCAACAGTTTGGCGCCGTCTGTGGGAATCGACACAAAAGGCTTCTTTCGTTCTTCCCTTCTTCAATGTCCCTCGGCACCCACACAATCATCATCACCTAAGTTGTCGTTTGGCATTGGAGCAATAAATTGCATAAGGCAACAAATTGCAGAAGATGATCTTTTTGTAAGGAATAGCCAGTTAGTGTTGCTATCATCTTGCATGGTTTGTATGGCCAAACCGACATCTCAATTCAAAGTGTCGTTCGGCACTTCTTTGAAGAGTAAAAATAGGGGGACTTGAGCTTGTTCTACAAGCTTCGTCATTCGTCGCATTCGCTGCCTACGGCACCTCATCATCATTCGAGACTAGCGATGCCTTCGACATCCCGTTGTCATTTAGCATGAATGATACCTTCGACACCTCGTTATCATGTGGCACATACGATGCCTCCGGCAGGCCTCTCTGACATGAGCGATGCCTTTGATTCCAAGTGCACCAAGGACATCACCATGCATGGCTTGCGCATGGCCAAGGAAAATTGCTCCACTCTGAAGATGCCCACGTGCATCCTCACCACAAGATAAGATTTCTCCTCTTGCATATAAATATTGTATACAAGCATGCAATATTTAAATAATTCATTGCACAATCCTATTCAACAATATGATTCATGAATATTGCATATGAATAATAGCTGTCCAGATTCGGCCACTTTGCATGGCTTGCATGGCCAAACATTCCAATTCACCAACAGCATCACTTTGCATGGCCAAGGAGTATCACTTTGCAGGCTTCCAAATACTCACCTAAGCCATGAAATCAAACATGAAAGCCAATAAGGAGGAAATGGACGTGCATAATTCCAATTGGGACTCAGCGTGCCCACAAGATTCAAAAGCGGAGCCCACGCTTGTATGACCAATGGGAAAGCTATCATGTCAGCCTGAAAGAATGCCCTTGCAACTCATTTTCAAAAGCTTATATATATACAAAATGAGAGGGTGCCGAATGCTTGCGTTGATTGATATGCTCAAATTAACATCATGTGTTCTCCTCATTAGCAATGCTCACCCAGCCACCAAATTGATCTGGACACCCAAACAAGTCCAAGTATGAAGATCTTATCAACGCACCCCAGGCCATTCCATATATATATTGCTTAACGGCAAGGACGCATAGTATTGGTTGTCAAGACCCATCGTCATCTCCGGCTTCGTCAACCTTTGCATCCCTCAAACATCATCAAAAGCATAGGCAAAGGCATATACAATAAGGTCCATTTAATTGATCGGCAACGTCCCTACCGATCGGTAGGCCGCTGACTAAGGCTATGGGAAACCTTCCACACAAACTGCTGAAAAATGCCTGGATCGCCCCTCAAAATTTGTCAATCCACTCTTGCCGAACGGCAAGGGCCGTGGAGCACACAAAGACAGCGCAAAGGAGCCGCCCAGCTCCGAACCGTGCCAAGCCCGGCAGCCCACTTTCGTTCCTTGCCGAAGATGCACTTACTTTAGGGAGCTGACCCAATCCTCCTGCCGCAACTGGAGCTGACTCTCCTTCGAACACTTTTCCACGATTTCTGAAAATCACCAAAAAACTGAGTATCGAAGACCCAAACTACCCCAGCACTACTGTGCTCTCCGAAGACCCACGAGTTCACACTCTTCACCAAGGCCACCTTTGCCGAACGGCAAGGGCTGTGCAAGCAAAAAACAGAGGCGCAAGGGAATCACCTTGCCGAAGATATGCCCAATAGGAAAGATCTGTACCCCTGGGTTTGTTTATTTTGATTGGCCAAACCATGATCTCTCCATCCGATTCAGAAAGCTTAAAAACCAAAGAGTAACCAAGCTTGCAGCTTATTCATGGGTTACTGATTAGCACACCACATGCCAAAGATCTTATCAAGACACCCAAGGATACCATACGGCACCCAGCCACCAAATTGGTTTAGACACCCAAAACAGAATGGGTTCCTCCCCAGCAAGGCCACCACTGGGACGCAAGGAAGAATAGGGAGGACCGTGTCATGCCCATCGGCACCTCTCACCGACTGAGACAGAAGCCAATCTCTCCCTCTCTCTCTCATGCACACAAACGCAGAAACGCCACACCATACCACCTGCTAAGGTCACCGCTCGACCGACCTCAAAGAAAGTCTCACAAGGTCTCGGCTCCTAGCTCCAGAGGCCCAGCTATTGTTGGGGTAGGATCTTGTTCCCCAAACACCCAAGTCGCGGAGCCCAAAGTGTTCAAGGACGACCCCGAAACAGCTGCTGCACAGCTCGACACTGCCGAAGCTGCCTTGCCGAAGACCTTCGTAGCTTGGCGAAATCTCCAGCCGCAGGACCATCCAGCCGCCGCCAAGTCCCCTGCCGAACGGCAAGACCAATCGGCAGCTCCTCTGCTCAACAGCTCAACAACTCTACCGTCGCCCAGCCTCTGCCGAACAGCAAGACCACCTGCCGAACTCCAGCTGCTGCTGCGCCGCTTTGCCACACGAACAAACCCAACTGCTCCGAACCTACAACGTGACCCCAGCCGTGCAAGACCTCCAACTCTCCTTGACTGCCGAACGGCACCCTCCAACAAAATCTTTGCCAACCGTAAGCCACCCTCAACCTTGGCTCCAAATTACCGTTCGGCACACTAGCTCAACCTAGCTCCAAATGGCCGTTCGGCACACAAGCCCAACCCTAGGTGGAAATTGTCGTTCGGAACCAAAACAAGACCTCACCTTTACTCAAAACACCCTGCCAAAGCACCTTGCTACAATATATAGCCAAATTACCAAACGGCACTAGCAAACTCCCAAAATTTTCTCCTCTCAATCCCAAACCCTAGCCCAACCACTTGCCGAAGGCCTAATAGGAAAGCCTTCAAGGCCAGGCCATTCAAAACAAAAAATATATGTATATGGCTAGACCCTTGCCGAACGGCAAGGGCCATGGAGAAATTTTAGAGAGTTCAAAATTTTCAAAAACGACCCGGCTCCCTCGATGACCTAGCTCTCGAGCACAAAAAAAAGGTTTGGCTAGACCCTTGCCGAACGGCAAGGGCCATGGAATTTTTTGCGGAGGGCCAAAATTTCCAAATGGCCCAGCCATTCAAAAAAAAAAGAAAAAAAAAAAAGAAAAAGAAAAGTATGCAGCTAGACCCTTGCCGAACGGCAAGGGTCATGGAAACCTATGGTGTGTTCAAAATTTTCAAAAGACCCGGCTCCTTCGAAGGCCTGGCTCCCCTACGGATCCAGCTCCCATCTTATCTGCAACATGCCCAAGTACCCAGGTACCCAGCTACCATGTATTGACGCAACTCCTAGCTTGCCAACTTGGGGGACATGCAAGCTTTGGGCCTTCGGCACCCTCGTGCCTAGCCACATTGCTTTGCGACATGCAAGCTTTGGGCCTTTGGCACCCCCTGCCTAGCCACATTACCTTCGGCACCCTCGTGCCTAGCCACATTGCCTTGCGACATGCAAGCTTTGGTCCTTCGGCACCTCCTGCCTAGCCACATTACCTTCGGCACCCCCGTGCCTAGCCACATCGCCTTGCGACATACAAGCTTTGGGCCTTCGGCACCCTCGTGCCTAGCCACATTGCCTTGCGACATGCAAGCTTTGGGCCTTCGGCACCCCCGTGCTTAGCCACATTACCTTCGGCACCCTCGTGCCTAGCCACATTGCCTTGCGACATGCAAGTTTTGGGCCTTCGGCACCCCCGTGCCTAGCCACATTACCTTTATGACATGTAAGTTTTGTCTTTGGACCCGGCACCCCAGTGCCCTAGCCACATTACCTTCGGCACCCTTCCGCGTTTAGGCATATCGCTTTGCAAACATGCAGCTTTAGGTCGATTCGGCACCCTGCGTTTTAGGCACATCGCCTTGCGACATGCAAGCTTTCTGACCCTTCATCCCCTTTGCTTTCGGTACCCCCGTACCTAGGTCAAATCTTATGCCTTCGGCACCCTCGTGCCTAGGCACATTGCCTTATGACATGGAAGCTTTGGGCCTTCGGCACCCCCGTGCCTAGCCACATTACCTTCGGCACCCTCATGCCTAGCCACATTGCCTTCGGCACCCTCGTGCCTAACCACATCGCCTTGCGATATGCAAGTTTTGGGCCTTCGGCACCCCTGTGCCTAGCCACATTACCATTCGGCACCCTCGTGCCTAGCCACATTGCCTTGCGACATGCAAGCTTTGGGCCTTCGGCACCCTTGTGCCTAGCCACATTACCTTCGGCACCCCCATGCCTAGCTCTATTGTCTTGCAACATGCAAGTCTTATGCCTTCGGCACCCTCATGCCTAGGCCCATCACCTTGCTACATGCAATTCTTATGCCTTCGGCACCCTCGTGCCTAGGCACATTGCCTTGCAACATGCAAGTCTTATGCCTTCGGCACCCTTGTGCCTAGGCCCATCGCCTTGCGATATGCAATTCTTATGCCTTCGGCACCCTCGTGCCCAACCACATTGCCTTACGACATGCAAGCTTTGTGCCTTCGACATCCCCTTTGCTTTCGGTACCCCCATACCTAGGTCTAATGTCTTGCAACATGCAGGTCTTATGCCTTCGGCACCCTCGTGCCCAGCCACATTGTCTTGTGACATACAAGCTTCATGTCTCCTTCGGCATCCTCTTTGTCTTCGGCCCCCCTTGCCTAAGCATATTGCCTTGCAAACATGCAACCTCAGTGTCACCTTCGGCACCCTTGTGCCCAACCACATTACCCTGAGACATGCAACTTTGTCCCTTCGGCAACCCCTTTACCTTCGGCACCCTCGAGCCTAGTTCTCTCCCTTCCAAATGTCCTTCTTACCCGGGGACTTAGGGGACTATGGGCAGTGCACTATACAGCTTGGAAGATGAACTATGGTGTTGCTCGGCCAGTGCACTTAAAATTACAAGTCCCCAACCAAGAAGTACCTTCTTACTCGAGAACTTGGAGGACTACTGTTTGTACCATAACTGACCGAGCAACTAGCTAAGCTAGATCATTCGAGTGCCATGCTTTAAGAGGTCATCACCGTAGCCAAAGAAGCATCACCACAAATCACAACTCTAAGCAAAGCAAGAGGAGTCCCACATCGGAAAACTACAAGAGATGGAGACTCCCCTCACCTATAAAAGAAGACTACTCTTTCCTTAGAAGGGGACTGGCTCTTGAGTACTCTCTCTTCTGGATCCATCTCTAGGCTGAGCTTCTCACTTGTTATCTCTATATTTGGGTCTAATCCCCTTGTACAAATGTAAACAAACATTATCATAATGAGAACACCCTTCTCCGTGGACGTAGCCCATCATTCGGGTGAACCACGTATATCTTGTCTTCTATATGTTTATCGTTTGCCCAAATCCTCATCTTCGTCCATCATCCATCACACCTCATCACTAAGTTGGACTCAATATTGGTCGGGCCATTTTGAGCATCAACATATCTCATGATATCATCCCTTGCCGGCTTACCCCTACTACTTTAATTCATTAATTCGTTGATTTTCGTAATATATATATATATATATATATATAAATAAATATATATATATATATTTTATCAAACAAGGATATACAAAACGTGTGAAGGGTTCTATAATAAAATCATGATGGTGATATATGAAATTTTTTTATTTTTTATTGTTATTATTTTTTATTTAACGAATTTGTTATTATGATTAGAACAATGAAAATTTGATTGCAAAATACATCTAATGTATATAGTATATAAGGCAAGCCAACGAGGTCTAGCCCAATGAAAAATGACATTAATTTTCAAACCAGTGATCTCATGTTAGAACTTATTTTGACAATTTGGTAGTGGCATGTGTGTAACAAACTCTCTACCTGTTGTAATTTACACTATTGTTTGTATTAAATATATATATATATATATAAAACGAAAACAAAATTAGAGTAATAACATTAATATAAAGAAACTTACCCAAATCCATGATCAGCATAATAAGGTAGATTAGAGAGCGTAGTCTCATCTATATCAAACACCCACACATTCTTGCCATCGTTTGTAAGATTGAGACTCTTAGCATAGAGCCAAGCCTCCTTAGTGACCACCTTTGAGTCTTTCCTGTACTGGTGGCCAAGCAAGTAGTGCCCAACATAGCTCTCACATTCTGCCGGAACAGTCTTCCAGTTAATAATGTTGTTAGTTTCCACCCCCAATCTCCAACTTAAGCACGACACGCCAGGAACGCTGTCACCGCCCGCTCCGGATTTTGGCCTGAGGAGATGAATATGGTGGGTTACAAGTGGCTCATGACCTTGAGTTGTTGATACAACTGTGGCGAGGAAGAAGACTAGTATTGGCAATATTTCCATGATGTATGAGTAAATATTGTTTGGGAGGAAACTTCTGCTTTTGCCTTCTATAAATAGCCTCTACTATAGCTAAATGACCCTTCATTTGACGATATCCTCAAGTCTGACAACAACAAAAATTATTGATGTCTATGTCCTAGATGAGTTGGCTTGGATGCATCTTGATTTTGTCTTCAAAATCATGCTCATTAGGAAGAAGACTAGTATTGGCAATAATTTTTTTTTTTTTTTTCTCACACACACTGCAAAGGTATCATTGGAGTTTAAACCTGAGACCACTAGTGTGCAAATCAATGCTCTTTTCAACTGGAGTAAACTCCGTTGACAATTGTTTAATTAGTTTACCTAGCTATCTAGAGAAATGCTTCATAAAAAATGAAAAAATAGTATAGTTACTGCTATCATGTTGGTTTGAAGTGTCGTTTCAGCCTGGGGAGTGTAATGTGGTTGGCCATTCCTTAGCTCATCTGTTTCTTGGTGAGTGAACGAGGTTTGTTTTCAGGGGTGGAAACTAGAAAAAATCTTGTAAGGAGGACCATGGAAAAAATTGACTAAAACTCAAGGGTGCCAATTAGGGATATTTTTATAAGTATACACACAACAATTGAAAAGAAAAACTCACTGAAAGAGGCCCAAAGAGCTCTTGCTTGGTTGTTGAGAGAAAATTGAGGGAGAAAAAAGGTATGACGATTTTAAAACTCAACAGTCCAAGGGTTATGACGAAATTAAGAACATTGCAGTGGCTCCTCCCTGTAAGGAGCTATTTGTCCCTATATATATAAATCATAGTCTCATACATATATATAACTCATTAAAAGTATAAAAAGAAAAATTTCTTCACTCGGATTAAATTGTAATTTATTTAGGGAACAATGGCTCTTTCCAAAGACAATGATAACATGCGTCGGTATGATGTTCACATTGAAAAATCTCTCAATTAAAGTGCACTTACAACATTGCCACTTTTTATTTGGTCAATAAAAAGTCTTAATCAAACATGATTCAAGTGTTTTGCTAAAGCAAAACAAAAATCAGAACACTGATATATCAACTAATGTAATACATTGGATCAGGCAACTTGAAGGTCCGATTGCCAACATTTGTCCCCAAGATATCGCTCCATTGATCACCTGCATTTCCAATAATTCTAAATCCACTCTTCACAAGCTTAGTTCTCTCTGCTGATTTATACACATACGATGTCTTCCCAGTATAAGCAGACCCCCTGCAAACCAAAAATAATGTCACTAAAACAATTACAAAACCCTAAAGTGTAAGGGGTAATTTGGGAATATAGATTCTTACTTGAGTATAAGCTTCTCCCAAGTGTGATATCCGACATTTTTGAGATTGGTGGTTGTGACATTTCTTTTATCTTCTCCTCTTCCTGTTAAGAACACAACCTTGACTCCAAGTGTCAAAAGCTTTTGGTAGAGCTTGAGACTCTCAGGCAAAGCTGGGGCTGTGCCTTTTAAGACCCATTCATCGAATGAAGTGGCATTGTATAACTCAGTCCTGAAATTTTCAAATATTATTGAAGTATAAGTGTCTTCCAAATATTTTTTTTCATTAAAAAAAAAAAAAAAAGAAAAGAAAACAGAAGGGATATGGCTCTGTTGGTTGAGCTCTTCAACCTCCATTCATGTGGACAGAGGTTCGAAACCCCCTAAACACCCAATGAGTATTTGTGTAAAACCCCCAATCGCTTGTATTAAAAAAAAAGCATTATTATGAAGCTAATGATTGAAAAAAACATGCATAGTGAGGGAGAGAAAGATACTTAATGATTTCTTATACTAATACAATATTAATAAAGTATATTATGTTCTGTCCATTGAGGCATTGCTTTGCAATAAAAATAATGAAGGCATTTCTTGTGAACCAAAAAATAGGAATAAAGTATTCTACATATAATTTAGAGTGCCAGAGCTGGTGGTTTTGCTAATCTACACAATGCATTATTCATTAATCAATTGACTTAATTTAGAACTTACCCAAATCCATTAACAGCATAATAAGGTAGATTAGAGAGTGTAGTTTCATCAATATCAAACACCCACACATTCTTGCCATCCTTTGTAAGATTGAGACTCTTAGCATAGAGCCAAGCCCCATTAGTGATCACTTTTGAGTCTTTTCTGTACTGGTGGCCAAGCATGTAGTGCCCTACATACCCTTCACATTCTGCTGGAACAGTCTTCCAGTTAATAATGTTGTTAGTTTCCACCGCCAACCGCCAACTCAGGCAAGACAAGCCGGGGACGCTGCCTCTGGCTCCGCCCGTTTTTGGCTTGAGGAGATGGATATGGTGGGTTAGAACTGGCTCATAACCTTGGGTGGTTGATACAATTGTGGCAAGGAAGAAGACTAGTGCTACTGGCAATATTTCCATGATGTATGATATTGATTGAGTTTGAGAGGAAACTTTGTTGCTTTGAATTGACAATTTGCCTTCTTTAAATAGGCTCTACTAAAGCTAAATGACCCTAGGTTTGGAGGATAATTACTTGTGTGGCCCTAGTTGTATATATGGTGTAAAAAAAACATGCACAAATTGAACTGTAAAATCACTCTTTATAAATTGGAATATATTATCTTTACGATGTATTATTTGGGTTTTGTCTTTAAATTATGTTCATTTCTTAAAGAAACACTAGAACTTTTTGTTATCCTCTGTCAATAACGCAATGACACATAAGATAATATTTTCATATTATAACATTATTCATCAAAGGTAGCAGAATAATGTTATTTCCGTTTTAAATCAGTTTTTCTGGGTTTCTTAAGTTTAAAGTTACCTAGCTATCTAGCTGGCTATGTTTTTTTTCAATAATATTTTTTTGTTGGGGGGCGGGAGAGCTTATCTGGATACATGTAAAGAAATGCTTCACATTATTCACATTAATGTTACAATATTCATGCTTTTTCGTTTTTCTTTTGACAAAGTCATGTAAGAAACACAAGCGCACACAGACAAGGCAAAAAACGACTAGCATATATTAATAAATAAATAGAATAATGTAATGATATGTCTGTAGACTATATGCACGTTTCTTGATTGGTATATTCTTTTTTGGTAATAATTGGTATATGCTTTTACTACTAAATTAATGCAAAATGCCATCACTTTATTAGGTAGCATAAACTTGTCCAAAAGCAAAAACGTGGCAATAATTCTTTAATACATTTTTAAATTAACCACGAGGAACAAGAATTTAAAGAGTAGTAAATTATTTAGAGAACAACCACGAATATGGTAGGTAAGATTGCACTAATTTGTCTCTTCAAATTGTTCCAATGTGTATTCTCACCATTTTTCTCAACACTTGACACGTATTTATTAGCATAATCATAATTAACTCTTTACTTTGTATTTATGAAACCATAATTATGTCAACAGACACATGTCAAATGTTGAGAAGAATAATGAATGTACACTTTAGGTTAAAATTGTGAACAAAAATGCTTCCCAAATAAAAATAAGTATCTAGTGTGAGTTTTTTTAGCAGTGACAGCAAAAGAAAAGATGAAAAAGGAAGGAAAGATATGCATACCACTCCACATATAGAGAAAGCATCCTCTTCTTATACGGATAAGGAAATTTTGTATGGAGAGCCTACACCTACCACCACCCCACATGAAATATGAAGTTTGCTCAGCTTGTTCTCCTTTAGGGCCCTTTGAGCCTCCAATATTAAACCCAAAAAAAGAACAAAAGAAATTTTTTTTATTTTTTTAATCCATGCCATGCACGTGGTCTTATTCTAAATGCATTTTGAAATTACATGTGGGATGAGCTAATTTAAGATTATTATCAATAAATAAAAATAAACTTCCAAGCAGGATTGATATGGCTTATCAATCCTGAAATGTGCAGAGTTTAAAGTAAATGAACATATAGATATTTATTTTACACGGTAAAATCACACTTTTGGGGAAAATTCACAGGACTCCTCAGTCCAAAACAAATCCACTATAGAATGAAGATTACAAGAAGTACTCACACACTTATTCTAGACGCAATCTAGATATTGTTTACCGACTTCTTCGTAACTCAACTTCTGTCACTGGATGATATTCGATACTTTTTGTGTTGAACGCAATACTGATCACGATTGCTTCAAGCTGTAAGGAGGATAAACGCCACCACGGTCTTGGTCTCCTCAACTGTATGCGTCACAGAACATGCATATGAATGCAATATAAATGGTGAAAGTATTTGATAAATCACCAACTAAAAACAAGAACACTTGATGACCTATCTCAAAGATATGCTCAACAACTTTTTCTTAAAAACTCTATATGCTTAACACAAATATCAAAAGCCGTATCTGTCAAAAAAGAGGCACACTTCTTTTATTCAAAACTCACTCTCTCCAGTCAAACGGAAACATGAGTCCACAAACACTCTTCAATTATGACTATCAAATTTAATCCAATATGGACTCTAGTGAAAGACATCATAACAGGAGTCCAAGAGACCACAAATACTATTCAATTATGAATATCAGTTTTGATTCAATATGGACTCTAAGTGATGACGCCAAACAACCACTCTTTTATGGAGAAACAATATCTCCTAAAACAAGTGAATTAGGAGATGAGCACGGGACACGTCACTATAGGAAACACTAATATTTTAACTTAAATCAAAATGGCATTGAAAATAACTTCAATTAGGAATCTTATTGTGAATGCATGATTATGTAATGATTTACTTGAAATCAAGTTTCTCATATCAATCAAGTCATGCTTCGAAAATCAGAGATTAAATGTGTTGCACCAAAACTTTCAATAAAAAATATTCACACACTAATTCTCAATTTATGTTAAATCTAGAAAATATCAATACAATTTTCGCACCAACACATTTGCAACATTCACGGGATATTTTTAGATTCACAAAAGCTACTCCTTTGATTGCTGTGCCATTTTTATTTTTGTAAGAGGTTGCCTGCCACCCGAGAAACATGACGATCAACATATCAAAATGTATGAAGAAACGAGCAAAACAATTAACAAAGGAGTACTCGATTCGTACACTACACATGCAAGTTGTTGCTTTATTTCTTTGTTGGGGTCCTATCATGTCTATGGAAAACAGCAAAACGAAAGCAAGGCCACCCAACTAGAAATGATGATGAACAATACCTTACTTAGAGCCTTAATATAAACAAAATCTTGGTGTTTAAAGTAAGGAAACTTCTGTTTTAGTGACAAACTACGATTTTCATGTTGAAGAAATGTTATTGCCACACAGACAGTAAATGAAATTATCTAGCCATATATCTTAATTACTTGTCAATCCAAATTGATCGAGCAAAATCTGTAAAGCCACCGACAATTTGAAGTCTACATCGACCTTTAAACCCTCGTTTTTCTTTTTCTATTTTTAGTACAATGGGATGATATTGACCTCATGTTTTGATCAGTCAATCCAAAATTGGTCTAGATAAAAATATTTTTTACTCTTAATGTCACGTCCTATCGGAAGGAAGCATGGCTACAGGTAATGGCTGTGGGACATATAAAAAAAAAAAAAAATTTAATATTTTTGTTGTTGTCGAAGTTAAAAAGGGGGAGACGAGAAACTCACATACACAAGTGTATTATAATTTATAAGAGCTTGAATCAAAAAACACGTGAGAGTACACTAAAGACCTAAACCACTCCAACTAATAACCCATTGGTAATCTAACCAATATTTAGTTAGGTATAAAATTTCAAACTTTGAATATTAATTTAATTATCCTAGACGAAATCGAATCTTCATGTTGGAAAAATGTTGGACAATAGGGTTAATAATTGGGTTTTGGGCTGAAGGATAAGGCTTTCTTTATCATTTAGTGGACCAAATATATTTGTGGGGCCTGGGTATCTTAGCAAAATCTGACTTTGTATTGAGGGATAGTTCATGAAGTGTGGAAACTTTAAAAGCGACCTGGTAGTTATAATTCCCCAAGAAATGATAAGAACATACACAAAATAGACGCAATAGTGTCGTGTGAAATAAAACTAAAAAACACGACACTAACATAAAAATAGGGGTGGGGCAATGGAGTGAAGGTCGGCTCATCTCAAACTAGCTTTTGGTCATGTGGTAGTTACCTTCATTTAATAAAAGAGGTCTCAAATTCGATTCATATCAACGCAAAAATAATAATTGCATATCTTTTTGGTGGATGCATCAAAACAAGGCCGCCTCATCTCCCTCATTTGAAGATTGGAATTAAAACCAATTAATTGTTTACGTTGAAATGAAAGCTAATTTATTTTTCAATGGTTGGTTATGGGCTACTTAAAATAAGGTTGATTTTTTTTATTACGAAAGAGGCCAATGTGAAAGGAGAAATGTACCTATACCACCCACTTGAACTCTGGCAATGGTTAGTTCCATAGCCTTTCGTGGTCCAAGACTTGGGAGAATGATTTTTCCTGACATGTTCTTCTTTTTTTTATTTTGATTTGTTCGGATATGCGTGCCTCCACGGTTTTTCTTTGTAATTGAATTTTTTTTACATAAATAAAATAAAATAAAAACTATACCAGCCACTATAAATAAAAGTCTACCACAAATGGGTTAACTGTATAAATGAATGTTACGTTTATATAGTGTCGTTGTGGTTACTTGGGTGCACTAATCAATCCATTGTTGCAATGCATAAGTGTAAGTAGATCCAACCAAAAAATTTCAACATTAAACTTAAAAACTATGGGGAGAATGATTCGAACTTGGGTACAGAATATGGAGCACTTCCGCTTTAGCCAACTTGACTAAGCTCATATCCGCAACTTCACAATTTACCCTTAAGTTCAACTTCAACATTAAAATCTCAACAAAAGCATATAAAATAAAATAAAATAATATTTTTTTTAAAAAAAAGGACTTCTGAAACTCTGCACCTTTCCCCATGGTTCCTTCTTAAAAAAAATTTGTGAAAACCTAAAACAATTATTGATGCTTTGGTGCACCTATGCAATTTTTCGGGTCACATAAGTGAAATGGCACTTCATCAGCCCAAAACTTAACGGGCTAGCCCGGATGAAGCCCAAGCGTAATCCTGAAGTATTCTTTTCTTTTGAACCCAAATATCGGATCCTACCATTTTTGCTAACAGAAACCGGTCCGCCCGTGCTGGCCTAAAACCCTTGCAGCTCTCTCTTCCTCTCCGGCGCATCGCCGCTTTGCTGCGTTCAAAGTTTTCTGGGTTTTCACTTCTGATTATGATCGCCACCAAATCCAACGTTTTTTTGGTTAAACCCTAAAAATTCACAAAATTAAAGGAAAAAACCCTAACATTTCTCTGTCTGCTTCATCACCATGCTCTCTCGTCTGCTCCCCAAACCCTCCCATTTCTCTCGCCTAACCCTAATCTCCTCAAAGTTCCACCCACCTCCCCAACCCCAAAACCCTGTTTTCACTACCTTCGTGCCGAGGTTCTTCTCAAGTGACAATGGCAAGGGCCCCTCCCAATCCGATGTTTGGAAACTTTCTCAGGAAACTGATGGAAAGTTCGACCCTTTGTTCGGTGAGATCTCCGGGGACGTTTCCGGAGTCGCCGATTCCGGCGAGGCTGGCGAGGCCGATTCGTGGTTGAAAGAGAAAGGCGGGGAGGAGTGGGAGACGGTGGAGGGGTACAAGCCTTGGAGCTTGGGAGAGGAGGAGAAGAGTGACTTGTTCGATATCGGTGAGGGTGTACAGACTGTTGCTGCAACCGACGGTGAGATTCGCGGGGGCAGTAGAGAGGAGATTGAGAAGGCTGAGGAGGCTAAGAGGCTTGAGAAAGAGGAGCAGGAGCTCACTGCTGTTCTCAAAGGTAGTTCCTTTTTGTTAATTTTGAGCTAACAGTTTGATGTGAACACAAATTTTGATGTATGTGTTCCAGTTTGAATTCATAGATATGGGAAAGAATAGGAAAGTGTATAGCTTAGTGGAACCACTTGTACTGTACTATTGCCTTTTTGGTTGATTTGGGCATCAAGCATTTGTATGTCTCCTTCTCTTAAGTTTGTTGAGAAGGAACTGATTGAAAGCTTGTTGAGACGTCTTTAAGTTTACCAAGCAATTTCTGTCATTTTATGTCCATGCGTGTATTGTCTGTTTCATTCTGAATCCTGCTTTTGAGAACTACTACTTGTTGAATCGATGGGAGAACGAGTTAAAATGAATACATATTTGCTTGGTTTGGATGTGTATTCCACATATGGCTTAAAACCATTTTTTATACTTTGTTGGAGTTATATTTTTTAAATGATACTCACTTTGGATGAAGTTGCTTATTCATTATTTGTGTTTTAACTTGATCAGTGATGTCCTGTGTTGACTGGAATAAGTTGAGTGATTCACATTTTTTCTTTTACTTCCACTTGTCAGGTGAATTGTTCAATTGTATACTGATTCAGTATGGTAATTGCAGGTCCAAATCGTGCATTTGGTGACCTTGTTGCTGCATCTGGAATCACAGATGAAATGCTTGACACTTTGATTGCATTGAAGGATTTTCAAGGGATAAATGGATTGCCCCCTCTAAGAGAAATAGAAGACATTCGTTATGAGAAAAGTACCAGAAAATCCTCAAGAGCTGAAATAGAGCGCCAGAAACAGGAGGAAGCTGCAAAAGCAAGAGTGAGACAAGTAGACGACAAGGGGAGAGCTTATGGAACAGGAAGAAGGAAATGCAGTGTAGCACGTGTCTGGATTCAACCTGGTGATGGGAAATTCACGATTAATGATAAACAATTTGATGTCTATTTCCCAATGCTTGACCATCGTGCTGCCCTTCTTCGACCTTTCTCTGAGACAAAAACGTTGGGCCTTTGGGACATCGAGTGTACTGTTCAAGGAGGTGGCACCACAGGTAAGCCTAAATTTCGGAGATACACATCTTATTATGGTTTATATGTTAACTTCTTCCTTCGTATTGACTTGTTTGGGATCCATTGCAACTGTTTTTTCCCTCCTTTATCCTTGAACTTGCAATTAATCACTTTCTATGCCAACAAACCACAGTGTTGTCTCACTACTTAGTACTTACACTGCCGACGTCACGGAGAACAATTTTTTGTCTAGCTCCATATGTTAGTGGACACTTTTTCTGCCCATATTCTTATGGAGTGATATGTTCAATTTGACTCCTTAAAATAGATGAAATGGACATTAGTGAGTTTTCCTAAGCTGTTAGGGTGCTCTAGTTGTTGGTTAGCTTTATACTTGAAACCAGATATATAAACAGGAAGAGGCCAAAGAAAAAGATAGGAAAATCAGAGCCAAAATATCTTGATTACAGACAAATTGATTGTAATACATTAAGTTTGTTTTATGCTACTTCGCTCTTCTTTATATTTACTAGTTGGGTACGAATATACCGTAACTTTGTGCAAATTGTTAATCTTGAAAGCATGTTAATCCATTGCGTACAAAATTAAGAGTGGTTTTTACAGGTCAAGTTGGAGCAATTCAATTAGGAGTAAGCAGGGCCTTGCAAAATTGGGAACCCGACTTGCGTCCTGCACTAAGAGATTGTAATATATTTCTCCTCCCCTTTGTGCGTTCGTCATTTCTAATTGATAGGGAGAAACAGATGCTAA
The DNA here is from genome assembly GCF_902201215.1 of Prunus dulcis. Classification (NCBI taxonomy): domain Eukaryota; kingdom Viridiplantae; phylum Streptophyta; class Magnoliopsida; order Rosales; family Rosaceae; genus Prunus; species Prunus dulcis. The sequence continues at coordinate 3,957,481 of NC_047652.1, read as the reverse complement.
CCTTGTAAATTGTCAATTTTACTAATTTGTTTTCTTATAAATGATCTTTTATAGCTGTGTTGCTTTCTTGCTAATCCAGTTGTTCACTTGTCTTTCCAGCTGGTTTCTTGACAAGGGACTCACGTGTGGTGGAAAGGAAAAAACCAGGAAAAGCAAAGGCAAGGAAGAGCTTCCAATGGGTCAAGCGTTGATCAATTGTTGCGAGCTTGGTTTTCTACACCAGTATTGATTTGGAACTTAAAGTATGATTTACAGCAATAACTTGTTGAGATTCACTCTTATGGCCTTGCATGGCATTTGTAGTGGTAGCTTGTAACAGTCGATGAGTACTAGAACAATTTTGTAGATTATGTGATCCGAGAAGCATTTGAAGCTATATGATTTGTTTCTGATTCTTTGTTGCTTCCACAGCTTTAAGTTTTGTACTCAACATGATACTTGAGTTAGGTTTTTGAAGTGAGGTTGATAGCATTTGTATGATTTCTTATTTATTTTTGGCTTTGTAATTGCATTGGCGTATTAAATTACAATGTATTACGAGACAAAAGTAATTGATCAAAATGTCGTTGCAAAAAGCAAACAATATTTACAATTTGAGATCATATTATTAGAGGTTGAGTAGATCAAAATATTTTGGCTTAACCATGTGGTTATGGACAACAATTTATCAACCGCAGACCCTTTAACATCCAACAATTTGTCAAGGCAACAGCCACATGCTTGGCTGCGATTGAAAGATGCCTCCAAAGAAGCAACAATGCTTGGGTATAACTACAACCTTCATTGGCTAATATACATCAAAACCCTTCATCATCTTAAAGGGCTTACAACCCAACCTGTGATCGGACTCTGCCTGCGAACTCTGACTCTCCTATGTGAACCACTCTGCAATCGTTCAAGCACGGCATATGTAATTGAATCCGGTGTCAACCCCTGCTGCTTAAGCTTTGCATACAGATCCACTGCCTCAGCAGTCCTCCCACACCTCTCAAGACAGTCGAGCAAGATGTTGTATGTTACAATGTTAGGGTAGCAGCCTTGAGCAAGCATGTCCTCGAACAACCTGCATGCCATTTCAACCCTATCTGTCTTGCCGAAGCACTCGATGAGAGTGCTGTAGGTGACAACATCAGGGCTAAAACCCTTCTCTTGCATCTCCTTAAACCTCATGTGGGCTTCATCCACATCACCGTTCTTGCCAAGGCAGTTGATCAATGAATTGTAAGAGATGATATCAGGTTTACAATCGCTGTTCTCAAGCTGTTCAAATATGGTCACAGCCTCATCAACCTTCCCAGCTCTACCATAGCTCGAAATCAGAATATTGTACGTAAATATGTCAGGTTCGGGGCCGTCAAGTTTCATCTTTTCATACAGTTCACTGAGATGAGATACCTGCTTCAACCTTCCAAGAGCTGACAAAACTGTGTTGTACATCATAGTATCAGTAGTTACCCCTTTCTCATGAATGTTACTCAGCATGTCAATGGCCTCCGCGGTTTTACCAGCACTACACAGACTCTCCAACATTGACATGTACGCGTCCCGATCCCCTCTGTCATGGAAGCTCCACATGTTGCAGAACAGCCGGTGAGCTTCACCGGCATGACCCAATTTACTCAACGTCCTCACAAGATACGCGTATATTGACTTAGTCATGTATTTCTTCGACATCTCCACCACCTTATCAAACCTACCCAGCTGCCCTTCAGCAACCAAAACATTCAAAATCACACTGTACGTAAACTCATTAGGCCTGCAATTGTTCTCCACCATTTTTGAGAACACAATGATGGCCTTCTCAACCATCTTGCTCCTAGCAAGAGCCTGAATCATAGTATTGTAAACAATCATATTAGGACTGCAACCCCTTGTTATCATCTCCTGAAACAACCCCAGAGACTCATCACCTTTGCCCAATTTCCCACTCATTCTGATCATGATCGTGTACGTAAACTCATCCGGCTCGCAATGCTTCTTCTTCATATCATCAAACACCTTGTATGCATCCTCAACCTGTCAAATTTTCTGCTGCACATCAGGAAATCAGAAACCCACAAAAACCCACATCGAATTCAAACGTGAGTGCAACAATAAGGTCATATATTCAATTCATTCATTCAAATTCCAAACCTTTTCGTCTTTGGCTAGCGCATCCAACAACATGTTGTAGCCAAAAATATCGAGCTTATAACCACGACGCCGCATTTCCAGATAAGTATCGAAGGCTTTGGTGGATTCGTAAGAGCGCAAGAAGGCCTGAAGCAAGCACTTGTAAGTGTAGCAGTTCATGTTGAGACACCATTTCTTCACCAACCCAATACACGTCTGCAGGTCTTCAGTGTCGCCGAACAGGCCTATGAGGATGTTGACGGTGGAGATGTTGCCACGTATGTTGGAGCGGTCCATGTCGCGGAGGATCGACCGGGCGAGGTCGAACCGGGCAGGGGAGGTGGACTTGGAGAAAATGAGGAGGAGGCGGTTGCAGGTGAAGGGGTCATGGTGGAAATTCGGGGAAAGCGAGGGACAAAACCGGAAGAATCTAATGGCGAGGTCGGGGCAGTTAAGGGATTTCAGGATTTCGGAGGCTTCGGATGAGGTGAGGTGGAGGGAGAGGGAGGAGAGGTAGTCGGAGAGGTCGGAGAAGGGGTCGGACGACGTGGCGGAAGGTGACTGGCGAAGGAGGATTTGGGTGGCTTTGCAGATGAGGTCGCGTCGCGGGAGAGCGTAGCCGCGGATGTCTGTGGGGAGGGGCGGTGGTGGTGTCACCTCGGCGGAGACGGAGAGGCCCGTTGGGGAGGTTGAGGTTATCTTGGCAGTGTACTTTGTGGCGTAGTGGCGGCGCATGGTGGGAACCGAGGTGGTTGAGCGCGTGGGTTTGGTGAGGCCGAGGAGCCTCAGATGGCGGCGGGGTGTCATGGTGTGGTGGTTAGTGTTAGTTTGGTGTTGGAGTCGTTGTGCTCGGAGAGAGGGACTGGGTTTGGTATGGACTGTTTTTGGTTGAGGGGTTGAAGTAAACGACGTGTCGTGTTGAGTGAGGCAGAAAATTTTGGATAACAATTATCAGTGCGTATAGACAATTGATATTTGATACGGGTTGTTGTGAAACCCCATATTTATAAAATTATATAATTTGAAGATTTAATATTTTGCCATAAAATTTATAAATTATATATATATATATATTGTATTTTATTAAAAATTTAGGAGTTAAGGCTTAAAAGATATATTTGGTAAGAAGCTGACTCATTAGCATGAGGTGTTGGATCAAGAGTATTGTAGTTAGAGATGGTGCCACCATTCTTGCTAAGTGGCGGGACATACAAAAATTGAAGATAGCCTCGAGTGGTTGTTATCCTATATTGTTGCCGCCAATAATATTAACCAATGAGGGATTTCTTGTTGCCTACTTCTACTACGTACTATAAATAAGAATTTACTTTTATAAATGGTTTACTACATCTAGAGAGAGAGGTGATGAAATTCTTGGAGGAGATATGGGGCTTAGCTTGTATTTTCTTAACTTGGAGCAAAGTTTTGGAATCGAGGTAGGGGTTTCTTGGAATTCTTTACGGGGATTGATTTAATTAAATTTCGTGAGAATTATATTATGCGTGATATTACAGTTTGGTTGATATTATTTGTTATTGGGTGTTTACGTTTTGTTAATTATCATTGTATTATTTTATTAATAATGACATGTTCATATGTTATCGGAGATGGCTGGAATTCTTGGGTTGATGAAGAAAGTATGGAAAAGAGGGTAATGTAAATAATTTTTGTGTGTAGTTGAGTCTAACTCTTGGTAGGTCCCAGATCTTAAGATCCCACAGTGCACATAGTTTTTATTGGGTGATGCAGGACTGGCGGCGGGGAGTTAGACAAAATGACTAACAAAATGGAGAAATTATAGGATGATTGAGATGGGGGTTAGTTCATATAAATGGGCAGGTCTGCTTGTCCAGTTATATGAATTAACGGGATTAGATGAAGAGCATCCATTCATTATTATCTTTTATATGTTATGTGATTGTATGTTTCTTAATTTAGTTATATCAATTTCCCGTGGTAAGGTCTCATGTCCCTACTGAATGGTGGTTGCTCATCCTTCACCCTGTTTAATTTTTTAGATGAATTAGTGGGTCAGACGAGGATTAAACCAGTTAAGGCTGAATTGGATAAGAGTGATAGAGCTTTATTTATTAATTGTAAAGTTGCATTTTGGAGTTTCGGCTTCTTTTTATTTTTATTTTTTTCCTCATTCACCGAGCGCGGGATTTTCACCGACCCCAGAGTCCGGGGCGTCAAAAGAGTTTTACGGTTTCATTAAATTATTTTGTTATTTACTGACTTGTTAAATTAATGTTTAGGATGCAACCCGATCAGAATGATGATACATGGGGAGGATTCCAAATGGGACCCAATGGCCTCATCCTAGTAGACGAAGAAGTATACCACAGCCGTCTACGCAACCAGGCTTATGTAGACGTAGTTAATGAAGTTATAGATACAAGATATAGAAGGATGTTTTATACACCAGAGATACAGAGACTGATTGTTAGACATCGGTTGCATGCCAATAATATTAGGAGTCAATATCAATTAAATATTGAAGCACACTCTTACGACAAGGTATTAGAAGATGCTGCGATTATAGCTGCTGATATTTGGCCACCACCACCAGGGATAGACTTACCTTATGTTCCAGAACCACATGAGTTAAACTTACCCCAATGTCCCAAACACAGAAGATGAAGCATATTTGGAACTTCTGGACCTTGATGCTCTATCTACTGGGTCTATTGCGTCAGCTGCTTCAGTGGTTATCACTGAACCACAAAATTCTAATCCAACTGTCATCAATCTAAGTTATGATGAAGAAAATCAACATCATGAGCCTGTTATCCCTCTCGTTGAAATTATAGATATTAGTTCTAATGATGAATAGATTTTCTCAAAAGTTTGACTAATAAATAGATAGTGTGAACCTAATAGGCTGATTTTGGTATAGTGGATTTGTATAGTTTTTGTGGACAGCCTTATACAAATCCACTATACCAAAATCAATGTGTTAGGTTCACACTATCTATTTTATTAGTCAAACTTTTGAGAAAATCTATTCATTATTAGAACGAATATCTACAATTTCAACGGGAGGGATAACAGGCTCAAGATGTTCATTTTCTTCATCATAACTTAGATTGATGACAATTGGATTAGAATTTTGTAGTTCAGTGATAACCACTGAAGCAGCTGATGCAATAGACCCAGCAGATAGAGCATCAAGGTCCAAAAGTTCAAATTATGCTTTATCTTCTGGGTCTGGGACATAGGGGTAAGTTTAACTCATGTGGTTCTGGAACATATGGTAAGTCTATCCCTGGTGGTGGCCAAATATCAGCAGCTATAATCGTAGCATCTTCTAACACATGGTCGTAAGAGTGTGCTTCAATATTTAATTGATATTGACTCATAATATTGTTGGCCTGCAACCGATGTCTAACAACCAGTTTCTGCATATCTGGTGTATAAAACTTTCTTCTATATCATGTATCTATAACTTCATTAACTACATCCACACAAGCCTGGTTGCGTAGACGGCTGTGGTATACTTCTTCGTCTACTAGGATGAGGCCATTGGGTCCCATTTGGAATCCTCCTCATGTATCATCACTCTGATCGGTTTGCATTCTAAACATTAATTTAACAGGTTAGTGAATAACAAAACAATTTAATAAAACTGTCAAATTCGCTATGATACCATTCTGTCACGCCTCGGGCGTGGGATTTCCATCAACCCTCAAGTCCGGGGCATGACACGGGTTCACCGTACATTTTAGTTTTTAATTTTAATTTTTTGTGTTAGAGTACAGAAGAAAATGAAAGTGAGAATGTGAGTGAGAGAGAGGATGAGAGAGGAGGATAGAGAGGAGGAGTAACAAAAGTGAAAACAAAAACTTGAAAGTGAAAACAATTTCAAATAGATTTCAGTTTTTAGTTTTAGTTTTCACTTTTGTTACTTCTTTCTCTCGTCATCCCCTCTCATCTTCCCTCAATCCCCATCTTCACTCTCATTTTCACTTCCTTTCTCTCTATTTTTCCTCTATACTCTGGCACAAAAAATAAAAAATAAAAAATAAAAAAGAAATGGTTATCAAACGGACATCAAATATAGTGTTATACTAACGTGAAATGAAAATAGGCATAAGGTTAAAGGAAATAAAACTAACACTCATCAGTATAAATCTGTTTAAAAACGATTCACTTGAGTTACAAATCCCTTACGAATATTGCAAATAAAATTTAACCAAATGCATTGTGTCTTTTAAATCATAGGGCAAAGTAATTTTTTTTTAAATTAAAAGTAAATAACTAAAGTTGAAAATGGAGTTGATTGATAAATTGGGAGAAAAAAAAGGGAAGTAAAACAATGAAAAAGGTATTAATCTGTTAGTGAAGAATGAAAAGGTATTAATCTGTTATTTGTAATAGAAAACTACAGAACCAGATTATTTTTCTTTATATTTCTACATTATCTCACATTGTATAGATTGTAGCATTTTTCTTTTCCTTTTTTGTCAAAGATTGTAGCATTCTACATGGATGCCACATAATAATACTATTAATCACACCTTGTGCAAAAATAAAAATAAAAGTTGAACTAGTTACGCTCTTCTTGCTAGTTATTTGTTCTAGTTATACAACCCAGTGCATCCACGGAAGGGTTCATTCTCCAAGCAAATGTTTTACATCGTAAAAAGATTGAATTATACCCCCATTATTAAATTAAATCTGGTACTCCTGCTGAGCACAAATTTCAACCCCAAGAAAGGTTGAAAAGAATATAATCAAATATTAGTATAGTAAAAAGGCAAAGGGTGTCTCTCCCATATAAAGAGAGAGAGAGAGAGAGAGAGAGAGAGAGAGAGAGAGAATACATAATATTGGCAAAAGGGATCCTGATACATGCAATTTGGATCAAATTTTTCCTTTCAAAATTTTATTTCGACAATGCCGACAAAGCAAATAACTTGGAAGTCGTAAGAAGCCATGTGATTCAAAAAAATTATAGCAGAAGCACCTCTCATTTTGCATGGAAATGTCTGCTAACTGATTCGTAACTGGGGACATTCGAAACTGCCACAAAAACAGGAGTGGTTAATTTTCTCATCCTTTAATCAAATGATAGTAATATCTCAATATGAGATCAGTGTAAAGCATTGGAAATTTACCATTGCCAAATGATGCCATTGTTAGAGGTGAAGAAATAATCTTTTGCGCAATTGTAGTAATATCTGTCAAACTCACTTCTTCTACTGTCTTCAAGAAATGCTCCACAGGTTTCCTGCAATGGTTAATAGTGACCGTATAGCTTAGCATGTCACAAGAAACACTGTAATGCTTCAATATTTGAAAATTCTACTAAACCATAAAGAGGCTTAAGTAAGGGCTACCAAATAATGTCATACCACCAGAGTGATGTAAAATAAATAGAAAACAAAAAAGGTAAAAGAAATTTGAGCAAGAGGATTGAAGTGAAATAGGGAAAAATGGTTCCATCTAGATATTGCACACCTCTCTCCGTATGTCAAAACCTGCCTCCCTATGTCCTCTGATGCAATCATCTGCAAAATGAAAATAAAAGACCCAGGAATTATGACCAAACCTCAAACGACAAATACTGAAATGTGTGTGTAAGAGAACCGTTATAGTAGTATAATTACATGAGGCAAGGAGAAATGGAGGTCAAAGACTCAACACAAGAAAACAAGAAGATTCTGTGTATGCGTCCGTGAGAGAGAGAGAGAGAGAGGGCATACTCTAGATTCTAGATTCATTAAGACTGCAGCCTTTGTGGACTCCTTGGCACGTTTAAGCTGTACGTCCGTAACTGCCAACATGGAAAAAAGAAACTTAGCAAAGAGAAACATAAATCAGAAATCTTTCAAGTACAAGAAGAAAAACAAGAAAATGCAGAACAAACCTTGTCCAGGTGTTGCAATTGAAAGTAATTCTTTAGCTGCTATATCAACTAGTTCTGATCCAAATTCACTGGCCTACATCCAAAAATAGCAACAAAAGAAAATTACTCTAAAAATTAAGAAACGTACTTTAATTATATACCAAACAACATTATAAGCCGAATGATTATTCATATCACATAATACAAAACATGATGATTCCCCCAACTAGACCACTTTGATGAATTCTCCCATGGAAAACTCTAGATCCAATAAAAGTTCACTTTCCTTATGTATAGAAAAGCCATTGTAAATTAGCTTGATTGGAAACTTAGCTCCAATATGTGAAAATTCACATCATAAACTCAAGTTAAATGCAGAAGAAAAACCTCATGCACAATTCCAACAGAAAATATCAATAGCCAGACTTGAAATTAAGATAACAAAAATCAGATGGATGTCAAATTGATAAACCACTTAATGAGTCTATCTTCTGACACAAAAAGACTGTCCAATTCATGCACAGGCACTACCCCAGCAATCTATCCAACAAAATGCAATCCACATTAACCATGAAGATTTAGAACTAAAGGGTGGGCCTTACAGAGCTAGCATAAATGCCAAACAGCCCAGAATCATTGAAGATGCTGTTGAAGGCAGAGAAGGACTGAATCTCTTGAAACTTATTCAAAACGCGGAGATCTGTTGTCAAATGATAGTAATGATTAGTGAAACAAGAATACATATAGCTTCTGAAACAGGATCCCTGGCACACACACACACACATGCGCGCGCGCACACACACACGCATATATATATATATATATATATATACAGTTATTCTCTTATCCGGATGTTCGCACGTTATTCTCGTGCGGATGTTATTGTAAACAGACAGGAAAGCAAGGAGGGATGTTAATGTATACAGTTTCTAAGTATATGCTTCTTAAATTACACACGAGCAGACTGCGGATTTAACACCAGATATCAAACCTGCTGCATTCTCTTGTTTAGGAGAGACGGGGTGCCAGAAAAACAAGAAACGAAAGAGGTAAATAGAAAGTACAGTTTATGGGGTTTAAAAGTATTGCATGTATAGAAAGAAGAAGAATCATAGTGAAAATAATCAAGCAGTCCAGCTAATTAACAATAAACTAGAAAACAAAACTTAAATAGCAAAGGAGGAAAATCATAGTTAAAATAATCAACCATGCAAGCTAATTAACAATAAACTAGAAAACCTGGGTAAAACTTACATAGCCTTGAGTGCATCCCCTTTCCAGGTCCCCCGGCAGAGAAAGAACCACCACCTCCCATAAGCAACTGCAAAATACAAAAGTATTATTGTCATCCAAGCATGGCATAGTCTTTCTTATGATCATATGTCACTAAGAACGCAATCCAGAGAGGGGATATAGATACGAAACACAGAAATTCGTCAAACATAAATTATTTGACATGCATGAAATCTCATAAACATTCCACAGATAAATGTGAAACCTGGAGAACTGTCAAAAGGATGGCTTGCTTCTCTTGTCGCCAGCCACCGGGAACTTCAAAAGCAAGAGCTATATGGGTCTCCTGGCACAACAGGAGTATAGCAGATAAGCATGCTAGCAACAAAATTAAATAATGAGGAATATAAATAGACAAGGAGAACCAACTCTGAAGCTGTGAATCAGAATGAGCAGAAATACAAACCGATGGACTAGCTTGAAGACGATACTCTCCTCCAACATATTTAGATTGTGGCTCCTCAGAGTGGGACCCACTAGGTAGGTCAGAAAGAAGTGGTCCTGCGATAGATACAATCTCCTCATGATCGACCCCTGAAGCTGCAAGAACAATCCGACGAGCCGTATAATTCTCCTGAAATTCCCACATCAGCCACCAGTCAGTAGCCACAACGCACAGCACATGGATAGGAATAAGGATTTTTTTTTTTTTAAAGGTTAAAGAAAAGTAACCAAGAGAGCATATTATTTATTCAAAAATAATAACTAATATTTCGCATGCAGTATTCAACGGACTTTTAGGATAAGAGATAGTTGACTTGAGCATGCAGTATTCATAATATTTTTTTTTATCTTACAGCAACAAAGTCCTCCAAGACGTTGCCATTCAATCTGTTCAGTGCTGCTTCCGAAGCCAGAAGAGGATTTGCCAGTGCACCAGAATAACCAGCAGAATGAATTGCCTCCAGGAGTAAGCCCTGAGGATTGTTAGATAGTTCACCAATCTCTGCCCGCACCTTCTTCAGCTGTACAAAAAAAAATTCTACAGAATATGAACATATGGCAAAGCTAAAGTTTTTGAAAAATTGACAAAAATAACCATGTGTGGAGACCAACACTACAAAATTGTTTTGATTGCATTCAAGATCGTAGAAAAAGATAGAGACACTATTTTTTTATAAATTCATAAACAATCCAATTTCAAAGAATATGCTGAAATTAAACATTGTTAATTATCCCAAATTTGATTGGACTTCTCTCTTTCAAATGCTCAAACTATTTATTGCAACAGGTATAATTCATTGAGTTCAGTTCAACCTTCCATCACCCCAAATTCCTCCCCTCTTACCAAAGAATGGGGAGACTTATAACGAACTTTAGAAAGGTAAATGAGTGTAGCACAGTATTTTTTTCAAACACACATTCCTAACATGATGCCCATTAACTTTCAAAGAATACTGATGAAGAAATTTTACCTCTTCATTGACCTCCCATTCCAAGAAGGCAGGATTCCTCACTGCGTCAACAAGCAGTTCCACCATTTGAGGAACATAGGTTTTGATAGCATCAAAAGTGTATCCCATTTGCTCCCTAGAGGCACTGGCTCCTATGTGACCACCAATTGCTTCCACTTCCCTCACAATGCGTAAGTGGCTCCGGTTGGTTGTACTCTTAAAAGCCAGTCGCTCTAACAAGTGTGAAGCCCCACTCGACTCGGGTGTCTCATATATGGAACCGGAATCAACATATAATCCAATGGAGGCCGCAGGACTCTGATTAATCAAGACAAGAAGAAACAAATCAATCGACAAGATTGAACAGTAAACAGAGGAGGGGGTACATTAAAACAAAGTACAGCTACATCATAACGACTTTTACATACCGGTGATGTTTCTGAAGCTATTTTAACACCATTCGACAGAGTTGTAATCTGAGTCTTGCTTGGCTGAACATGATCAGGTAGTGCAGGAGGAAGGTTAACACCTGGGAGTTGGGTTTCCAAGGGAGGAAGAGTACTGGAGCTTTCCCCCGTCAGCCAGCTAAAGATACCCCCTGAGGCTGGCTTTATAGCAGCTGCACTTGTTGCAAACCTGGTGGCCCCCACATTTCCGGCACGGCCCTATTCAGACAGTGAATAGTGCAACATGGAACAGTCAATGCCACCATGTAGATAATCAAGAACAAAAATTGTTTGTATCTAGTAACTGCCCTTAATTTCTCCTGATAGATTTATATTTATTCAGAAACTAAATTTTAGGATCTGTCTCTTTTAATTTCACGACACCAACCAGATAAAAAGAAATCCATCTCTTTAAATTTACAAAAATAAATACATAAATAAATCCGTTCTGACCAAGAAGCATATATGAGACTTATTCGAACAGAGCACCACAATAGAAACCAAGAACAAATTCACCCAGAACTGCATTCAACAATGCCTGAATTGGGTCGAGTTAGATTTCTCATTTTAAACAGAAAAAGCAAAAGAAAAGTACACACAATACATGAGGACCATAAACTTATATCCATTATATTACTCCAATTCCCCAGCAACCAACAAAAATGTCAATACAACATTTAAAAAATCATCACTTGAAGCTACAAACAAAAATCTAATTAGACTAAAATGCTATAAATTCGCATTAACCAAACATTTTATAAAATCAAATCAAATATCTGTTAAAAACCCAGAAAATTTAAACGCGGATCTTAAGAACCGCAGATTCATCATCCAACATGATTTACATTTCCTCTCGGCAACAATAAAGGAAGTTAGGGTTTCGGAGGACCCAGTTTGGTACTGACCTTGAGAGCCCTGAGTCGTGAGGCTGCTTTGTACATGGTGATGTAGCTCAGATTGATTGAAGCCCTAGAAACCTATTGGGGATTTGCAGGTCTCTCTGTTCTCTTTAAAAGGTTTGAGAACAACACAAGAGTGGAGGCTGTTGAAATAAAAGAGAGTTCAAACCCTTTTTTTTAATTTTTGGTCATCTTGGACCAATAGAGAAATATTCTCAGAAAGTATTGGGCTTCACTAACAAGTAGAGGCCCAACAGAAAACTCAAAAGGCCAGGCCCAACAAGAGTATGTTGATCAAACGTTCTCTACCCCCCCCCCTTTTTTCTTTTTTTTTTTTTTTTTTTTTTTATATATATATTTTTTTAAACATATCCAATTAATTTTGATCAACTCTTCTTTCAGATTAAAAGGAAAACAAAAACAAGTACTTTCTTAGAAGTTGTGGGTTGAGATGGGGAATACTTGTAAGTGATATATGTGCATCATTTTAGAGCATGCACATTATTTTCATTGTTATGGAAACGCTTTTTTTGTTATTTTCAATATGAGAGTAACGTTATTTTCTAATTTTTAAATAATTTTCTTTATATGGTGGTTCTCATTTTGAATAATTTGATTGATTTATTTATTTTAAACATTAGTGGTTTCAACATCCAACTTTGAAATAGTCAAATGATTCGGCCTTTGGCGTCAAGTTAGGAGGCACATTGCATAATTTTCTTGCCATTTGACCGAAATGGAAAAAAGCTATTGGAAAATATTGTAGAAGATTATTTGTTCTTGAACAAAATTCCAACAGATAAAAGGAATATTTTGTGCACATGAAACAACTGGAATGGAACCTTTTTTTTCTTAATTTTTTTTTTCATCTAAAAGTCCAAAAAGCTTTGCCCATGCGGGACTGTAACGACGTCATACATCAAAATAATTGCTTTTGATGACTTAAGGAGACTTTAAAATTATGTGATGGAAAACTAAGTAAAGGGCGTGACACACGACCAACAAACCAAGCGTGCCTTTGGATGTCACCAATAACCAGCATGAACTATCAAGGCCCCAAAAATCTTTAAAAAATGAAACCAATATTTAAACATGTAACATTACAAGTACTTCGACACGTGAGTGATTTCTAATAATTAATAAAGATTCACTTAGATTATATTGAACTTTCATTTAATCATATTGCGAATAAAAATATACTATAACATAAATTTGAAGCGTTTTAACTTTAAATTTGAAAGTTGTATGGTGTCATTTTTAATATGGTAGCAAATATGCACTTAGTCAAGTGTGCTAGAGTCAATGTGCTCCTTATTTTATATCGAATTCGAATCTTCTTCCTTATGATTAAAATAAAATATTATTTGTATATATAAATAAAAAAAACTTGGTAAATATCATGAGAGAAAATAACCGTACAGATATCTAGTTTCATGTAAAATGTACCTGTAAAGAAAAAGGTCTAGAAAAACATATGCTCTAGAAGCGTGGACAATGTTCTAAATTCTTCCCCAAGAATCTACATTAATGAAACAACGTATAAAAGGACAATAATTAATATTAATATTTTCCTTCTTTTTTTTTTGGGTCGAAATAATATTTTCCATCTTGAAAAATTAAGGAAAATTAAGCCTTCAGCTTTTGACAAGAAAGTAGTTATTTTTCAAGGGAATAATAGAAAAATCAAATACAATAATAGTGAGTTGTTTTTTAGTCAACACGTTGGACTGGGAAATGTCTGATTAATCGTCATCAACGGCTACAAATACGCCGGGTGTTCCTAAACTCTGTACTAGTATCTTAAAACCCAATACTAATATGGCCAGTTCTGCCTCCATTTCAAGGCCCAGATTCCGCTGCTTCGACCCGACCAACTCTTACCCTGCGACTGCTGATCACCCCCGCTACTTCTCCTCCGCCGTTTCTCCCAGCTCCAGCTCCAGTTTCAGTTCCAGTTCTCCCAGAGAGAACGGCTTCAGGGACACGATGGCAATTTCCAACAACTCCGAGCCCAAAATCGTCCCCGGCGAGGGTGGCTACGTTCTCGAAGATGTTCCTCACTTGGTTGATTACATCCCTGACCTCCCTGTAAGTCTGCAACTCTCCTTCTCTCTCTTCTGCTTCAGAAAAACAGAGGAAATTGTGTGATCAGTGTGTAGTTATATATTTTGATTTTTGATCAAGTTACTCTAACTGCTAAAACACATGTGATCTTCTTCTTCTTCCTTGGGCTTGTAATTTCTGCAAGTTCAGTGTTGCGGTGGGGGTTGCTTTTTGGCCATAGTAGGTGTCAGCCAAAACGAAGCGTTTTGAGATGACTGTCTGTGAAGTCAGTGCAAAAACCTGTGATCTTCTTTTGTTCTTTTCAGAATTGTGTTTTAACTGATGTTAATTTCTTGAGATTTTGTCGCCTCAGTACACGGAATTGGTGTACTGTTTTTTTTTTTTTTTTTTTTTGGGGTAAAAATTCTATAACATATATAAATGGTTATTATTAATATTTTAATGGTCTAGAATCAGATGGAAAAGCAAAGAAATTTAATTATTATTATTAATCCCAAGTTCTGTGACGTTTTTTTTAAATATTAAATTTGATAAGAAATGGGAATTGAATAATTTATTTGATCATATGTTAGGACAAAAGGAAAAGCCTTTCATATGTTCTGTCCTTCTTAAAATCACTCTGATGAACATTAGAGATTTATTTTATTTTTCATTTTAATAACAGTTTTCTTGTTTTGCTGCTAGAGGAAAGGATATCTGTCTGACTGACAGTTTTACCTTCCTGATGATATCTTGCAGACATACCCCAATCCATTACAAGACAATCCTTCCTATTCAGTTGTTAAGTAAGTTTGGCCCTTTCAGTTCCTTGCTTCACAGAAAATGCATGCGATGTCACTCATTCAATTGTGATCTTGATAATTCACAAATTGATCTTATGTTGGCCAGGCAGTATTTCGTTAATGCGGATGATACCGTTGCCCAAAAGGTGAGTAATATTCAGTGCTTGCTGTATTAATTGTGTATTTATTTTTCTAATATATATCTTATACAAATTACTAGTGATATGAAAATTGTAATATCTTGCAATTTCAGGCTTCACAGTTGTATAAAAGATTAGACACTAGGTTTGTGCATGTCTTCTAATTCCATAATGTTCTTCTTTGTGTAGATTGTTGTTCATAAGGATAGCCCAAGAGGGACACACTTTCGGCGCTCTGGACCACGTCAAAAGGTTTTACATTCCTAGTTTTTTCATGTATTTATTGTTCATGTATTTATGTATTCTAGTCAAATGACATGCCATTGAATATTTTTCAGGTATATTTCGAATCAGATGAAGTGCATGCATGTATTGTGACATGTGGTGGTCTATGTCCAGGCCTAAATACAGTTATTAGAGAACTAGTATGTGGGTTAAACCACATGTATCATGTCAAAAGAATTCTTGGAATAGAGGTAAGTAAAGGCATATTTGACATACATTCAAATACATTCTAAATCTTCATTATCATATTTCAAAATAGGAGAAAATGAAATGCTAAAGATGCATGAAAAATGGACTTTAGTAATGAATAATTTCTTTCCCTCACGTTTCATAGTATATGAGGTAAAAATAACATGCTATAATTTAATTGTGGCCCATCAGTGGATATAATTTTTTTTAAATGAAAAATAAAAAAACTCAGTTCATTATAATCTTTTCTCATGCATGCTTGAACAATATCATGAACTAAGGAAGTAATTTTCTACATGTAGGGTGGATACAGAGGTTTTTATGCCAGAAATACAATCCCCTTAACACCAAAGGTTGTGAATGACATCCACAAACGTGGTGGTACCATCCTTGGGACATCACGAGGGGGCCATGATACCTCTAAGATTGTGGACAGCATTCAGGATAGAGGAATCAATCAGGTTGGTATTGTCTGCATATGTTTCAGATTTCAGTTATGAGGACTTGGTTTATTCAACAACTTTTGTGCATATACTAACGTATGTGTATGCTTGCTAGGTTTATGTAATTGGAGGAGATGGAACTCAGAGAGGAGCTGCGGTGATTTTTGAGGTAATGCAGTTTGATGTGACACAACGAGTAGTAATCTCCAGTGCTTCCTGGGAAAAAGTAGTTTGGAAGATTTAACAATCTTGAGAGTATTGGGCAACAATATGGGATGTTAAAATAAGTGACTCGAGGACAATGTTTAGTTGCTCGCTTACCACTATTTAATGCAGGAAATCAGGAGGCGTGGCCTCAAAGTTGCAGTGGCAGGAATTCCCAAAACCATTGATAATGACATTCCGGTACTCCTAATTCCATGCATGACTGATCTGATGCATTTAATTTAACACTGGCATTCACTCTTCGAAACAGTCTTAATTTTGGATTCCATGCTTACTTTTATTCAGGTTATAGACAAGTCCTTTGGTTTTGACTCTGCTGTTGAGGAGGCTCAACGAGCCATAAATGCAGCTCATGTTGAAGCCGAAAGCGTTGAGAATGGTATTGGCGTTGTCAAGTTAATGGGCCGCTACAGTGGTAAAGTATCAATCCTCTATATAATCTTAAAGTTACTTAGTTTTAGAGCATGTTGCAGAAGATAATCTGAAAATTGGCTCACAATGTGGTGTTATGCCACCAGATGTTATCTTATTTATCCATTTCACGTGTAATGGCTGTACCATCTGCATATCAACTAGATATGAGTATCATACAATTTAGTATGAATTAGTTTCAATTTCCGCCATTATTGAATATGGGATCTGCTGCAATAATGGGAAATATTTCTGCATATACGCACAAATCGGTCAACAATATCAAAATCCGATTGAATCCGCCCAGGTGGACTTACTAATAGGATATCCATTGATGAGACTTGCGGTGTATGCTAAAACAGTTGCTGTTTGCTTCTCCTTCAATGGATGGTGAGGGGGGGGATTTTGTCTAACACACTACTCTTTGAGACTCTTTATATTATCTGGATTTCTGATTCCCGTAAATCATTGTTAATTCATTTTTGTCTATTGCAATATTTGTCTCTTTCTATTCTCTTTTTTCAGTGATGTTGTCCTTGATCCTTTTCACTTGTATTATTTCAAGACCTCTCATTGCATCCCTGTCATTGCAAGATGTTAATAAGATTTGGTTTGGGTTTATCTCATAGTCATTTACACACCTAATACTTAGGTTGATTCTTATCAAATAAAAAATAAGAATTAGTAGCCTCGGAATAAGGTCTGTGTTTCTTTATTTACATCTATTCCTTTTTGTATCAGTCCAAAATATATATATATATATATATCTATTCCTTTTTGGTTTGGGTGTTATTGTGGTTGGTAACAACCGATTCAAAATTTTCTGCAAATTATGAACACAAAGAAAGCCACGTTGGTAACCTAGTGTTAAGCTAATGTTCATGGGTGCTTGATGTTATGTAGCCTCCAAAAATTCACGTTGTCCAACCAACAAGTGAAGTTCTAATCTAGTGTTATGTAGTTCTTATTGTCGGATATAATCGTGTCATGCAGGATTCATAGCAATGTATGCTACTCTTGCCAGCCGAGATGTGGATTGTTGCCTGATTCCAGAATCACCTTTTTATCTGGAAGGACCTGGTGGACTTTATGAATACATTGAAAAAAGACTCAAAGAGGATGGCCACATCGTTATAGTAATAGCTGAAGGTGCAGGAGATGTTCTTCTTTCTGAAAGCCTGCCTAAAGATGAGCAGGATGCTTCGGGAAATAAGCTTCTTCAAGATGTTGGCCTGTGGTTATCGCAGAATATTAAGGTATAGATGTCAATGTAATTTCTATGACTGATGTTAGATAAGTTGTTCCCCACGCTTTGTTTGTGTAATTGTCTAGTTTTGTTACTCTTTATATGTTGTAAGCATGTCAATTCTGAAACATAGTATCTACAATAACCCTATCACCCGTAAGAAAACACGGGGACTGGAGAAGATTGTGTCTAGCAGCCAAACGCTTTTAAGCTTAATCCTTAAATAATATCATGGAGAGACAAATAAAGTCAGTTCCCTACAAGTCCTTTTTCTTAGTAAGCAATAGAGTAGTCCTAGTATAACCAGAAGATAGTGCCTAGAGGATTTGCTGGCATCCTTGGTGACATTCCAAAATTTCAAGGTTTTACAGAACAGGCAAAAAGAAATGCGGTCTGTTTTTTAAATTAAATTAGACATCATATGTGGTATTTTATTGTTTTATTTTATCCAGAGCATTTTTGAGTGACTCGATAAGAGGCATGCCACTTCTTACTATATGTATTGATTATGTTCTTGTAGGACCACTTCTCAAAACGGAGAAAGATGAATATAACTCTCAAATATATAGGTTCGTTCTTCTGGAACAGTGCCTTTTTTGGGGACTGAAATGTTGTCTTTTTATTGTTTGATTCTGTGCATGTGTAGCCTTGTGGAACAAATTATATAACCCAACAATTGTTGTGCATGCCTGCAGATCCCACTTACATGATCCGTGCTATTCCAGGCAATGCATCTGATAATGTATATTGCACCCTTCTTGCTCACAGTGCCATTCATGGTGCGATGGCAGGATACACGGGCTTCACTGTTGGGCCTGTTAATGGAAGGCATGCTTATATTCCGTTCTGTGTAAGTTATATGTTATTCTTGGTTTAATTAGCTATCTCAATAAAAGAAAGGAGCATACGATTCAGAAGTGGGGATCTCTTTGCATGTGTATGAACATGGCATTCTAGATTGGCGCTTCTTGTCTACATGATACATAAGTTCCGAGCATCTCAGGCAACAATGTGACTTATAGGGATAGATCTTGAGCATCTACCTTTCCCCCGAACAAACTAATGGACCATTAGGACAGGAAATATGATGCAAGTAGTACAAGAATATCTGCAGAAAATCGAATTCACATCATTTGGGGTATCCGGCTACTGCCGTATATTGTAATTCTTGTGTTTTGAGTTGTTTGTATAAGTTGCTTATTTCTTGAATGTGTAGCGTGTGACCGAGAGGCAGAACAAGGTTGTGATTACTGACAGAATGTGGGCACGGTTATTATCATCAACCAATCAGCCAAGCTTCTTGGATCCTAAAGAGGTCGCCAAAAAGGTCGCCGAAACGAATAAAGAGGATACAGAAGCCGAAGCCCAACTGATAGATGGGGAAAACCATGTTGAAGCAACTGCATCGTCTGACCCAAAGGACTGCAGCGTCTGACCCAAAGGAGTAGGGAAAAAAACCAAGCAGCAACCTATTTGGCAAATCAAAGATCGTTGTGTTTGCTGTTCCCTTTTCAATTTCGCTCCATCTCTGCATCCCAGTTTGATATAGTTTATTTTCTTACAAGAGCACCCAAACCCGTTGGTGTTTCAGGTTTGAGTGTTTATATGTTGATGTATGAAGTTGTGTGTTCATTGGTGAAAAGAATTAAATTTGAGTTTTCACCAGCAATTATGAGTTGACGCTTTCCCCCAACCGTGTTTTTTTTAGAGGACTATTTAAATCCAGTACTTCTCTTTGGTCACCTTATATTTTAAGTTTACCCAACTTCTAATTCAAATTTTCACAATTTTCGAAGAGGACTACTATCTTCCCAAACTATTCTTAAATACACCCATCATAAAAAAATAAAAATAAAAAACTCATCAATCTCACACTTGACACTTGGTACCTCGTTATTTTGCCCCACCACTTTAAGTTCACATTAGCCACACATTACTAAAAGAAAAAAAACAATCTTGTCAAATGTGTTTGTGAAGAGAAGATGGGAATGTAGGGTTTGTGCAGAGAAGATGAGAGTAGTAGGTTTCTTGGATTGAAAGAGGAGTAATTTAGCAATAGGGTGCAAAAGAGTTTGTGTTTTTCTTAAAAGAGTGGTGGGAGGTGTGTGTGTATAGATGTACTAGAGTTAAGTATTAAGTTGGATGTTCTTTTTTGTTTTTTTACACAATAATAAAACTTAAGAGCTTAATAATTTAAGTATTGAGGTGAACAAAAAAAAAAAAAATGTGTGAGTTTAAATAGAAAAACTTTTTTTATATTATTATTTCAGAATAAATTATAAAATCCAAACCCTTTGGAGTCGAAACGAGTAAACCAAAAAACTACACAAATTTGGTATTAGCTGCTTTTGCTTTCCAGGAAAAAAAAAAATATCTTTCCTGGCAATTCTTCTATTTCATGTTAAGTGTACAACTACATTATAGAGCTCGTAAAAGAAAACAGCATAAAATGGGATTTGATGCAATATAAAGCAAGAAACAAGCAGAAAACAAGCACTCAACAAAATACTAGCAATAGAGTTGCCATAACAATTTTGCCTCACAATATGCAATGTTGGTTTTCTCACAGCAACTGGAGTTTAAGACCATAATAACTACATTCTCTTTCAGGCATCCAAAATGAGAGAGAAGATGCATCCGTCATGCCCTAAAAGACGGGCCGCACCGACTGCTATGACAAGCAACTCTAAGCACATCAACCTACAGCTTTTACATATTTCCGGATACAACAATATGTACAAAATCAAAATGATTTGATCTGCATCAGCATCATTTGAACACATTGCTGATGACCTCTTTCAGATCCTTGCAGCCTATTATTTTGATATCCTCAAAACCTGGAGTTCCTTGAGATGTCTTGGCTGATTTTGGTACAATACACTTTTTGTAACCCAGTTTTGCCACAGTGTGTATCCTTTTATCCATTTGAGGAACCTAACATAATAAAATTAATTGCCATCAAATAAAATTGCCTGAAAGAAAATAAAGGAGAAAGGGGGTGGGGGTCAAATCTAGCAAATTATCTCCATATCTTATGTATTTGTCACTGTAGAGGAAACACTGCACTAAGTTGTCAGCTTGTAACTTCGTGGAAGATGAATTTAAAAGCAACATTGTGATATTCAATTTTGTTTGTTCAGAGGTGTAATATTTGATAGGTTGCTTGGGCCTGCTCCATTTCATGAAACATAATTACTTTATTAAGATCCGAGTGAACAAGTTAAAACATCCGAGTTCGGATGGCAAGTAATAAGACTAGGTCTTATTATCTCACAAGCAACTCAAGGCTATAACAATATCATACAAGATCGGAACCCCAACATATCCAAAATAGGAAGCTGATCTTCCCATAATTCAACCTAAAAACCAATATTACTATTCAGAACCCTCTGGTAAAATCTGTTGTATCTGAAATGCTATTATATACTTCAATTTTAAGGAAATCTAAGAGCAATGGTGAAATAACATTGAAATGATATGCTTACCTGGCGAAGTTCACCACCAAGTCCAATTTCACCAATGAATGCAATACTATTGGGAATAGGGAACTCCAAGAAACTGAAGCGTACGGACAAGAAACACATGTGGTAAATAAAATATTTAACTGAAGGGACATTGTAAAAAAAGTAGTAGGTGGTAAATTCAATACAAAGACAAAATTTCTAAAGTTCTTTTCTGTTACTGATATGGCCACACATTATGCGTAATACAACACCAAAGCTGGAAAAGATATAACCATACTAAATGTCTAAAATAAAAAATGCATAGGGGCGAAAAACAAAAAGGTAAATGCCATCTAGTTATAAAAACATGTTTGATTAGTAGAAAGGGTAATAGTATGCATGCCTGCTGCAAATTGCTGCTGCTATTGCAAGATCCCCAGCAGTGTCTTTCAGGAATACCCCACTAACAACATTTAAGAAGATGGCCTAACATGATAAAGCAACTTTCTTATTAAGAAGAAAAAGATAATGGAACAGAAAACTGACCAACAGTAAATAAGACAGTCGTATAAGCGATAATAGAAATAAAGAACTTATTTAATCGGTAAATTCAAAATTCAATGAATTCATAGATGGAAAGGAGTCTGGCATGTAGGCTTTTTTCCCTATGACTCAACAATCAAAAGATTTCTGTTTGCACAGTATAAGAAAACTTCATTTACCATATTTAACACTATTCCTATCATTGTAAGTGGTTAGTATCACTTTCTTTACTAATTACTGACATGGACATGGCTACAAGTGTCCACACGTTTCACTGTATTTTACACAAGCAAGGTGGCAATAATGATGTAAACTGGCCTCATCTTTGACTAATAAATTTTAGCCATAATATCTCTAAATGATTTTTCAAATTCTCATGACTTTCACAATGTTCCAAATCATTTCTTACTGTATAAATATTTCAAACCTGGAGAAAAACTTTAGATATTCTTAAATTCAATGATAGAAAATCAACTTTATAAATCAAGAATTATCATAAGATTTTACTTACATTCTCCTGGAGCTTTAGACCAGCTTGCTTTGCAAGTACCTAAAACATATAAGAGATTAAATGACAACTCGTTTTTCATCAAACTTAGACTTAGTGCAAATGAAGTAGGATGACAATGACATTATATTTTTTCCTTTGTTCTTTTTTATTTTAAGAGGAAACATTATGCTCTTTCTTAAACTCTAAGTGCCCGTAAATATAAGGAATCTGCAATGAGATCAGGATAAACCGTTCACCTTAAGCACAAATTCAATCATAATACTGCCTTGACTAACATAAGCCATAGCACAGCAGTATCTTCATCTAAGGAATGGCATATAATCAACCAGGTGATGTAAATTGCTAATTTCTATTGCTCCGTTGAAGTTTCTTGTGTATTGCTGTCTATGGCACAAATAATATAAATAAAAAATATACAAAAAAAATTTAAAATTACTCACAGAAATAATCATGGAAGCTCTACTTGGTGGAACCCCATTAACTTGCCGGGCGCTTGGTGATTCGGATACACATAATGCCTACATAAAATTTATGAAAGTTGGTCAAATGTCAAATGATTTGTTTGAGAACGCAATTACAAGCAAGACAAAATGCAGAGGACATACAATACTAATATTCATTTAGTTGCTTAGTGCAATTCCAGGAAAAGCCGAGATATGGGTCCAACGCAAAAATTATTTTAGAACATAGTATATATCTAACCTATCTCGCTGGCCCTAAGAAATACTGAGGAACCCTCCTGATTGAGCAGAGTAGCTGACTAAATTGGATATAATGATGGCAGTAGAAGAATGTCGAGAATTTGACATCTGACATCTGGCATTCTAAACCTTGCATCTTAATATAAGGATAGTAAGGCTTTCCACACAGTGCGAACTGATTTTAAATTGGATGGTCCAACTTTAACACAGCGCAGGCAATAAGTTCACGTGTTAGGCATCATCGGCTACACATGCTCCAAGTGTGAGGCTCTCCATGTGTTTGCTCAATCCGGCCACACATGAGGAGCATGTTGAGAATATAAAATCCCAAACCATACGTCTTCTACCCCTTGAATCTCAGTTTAATAACCATAGAGCATCTGTAACCATTTCCAATTGGTTAGGTTAGATGATCTAACTTCAACAAAGAACAAGACATCTACTACTGTCCTCGGCCCCAAGGAATAAAAAGGAAATAGAAGTATTCTATCCTAATTATCTTCAAGTTCATGCTAAATAATTTAATGACGGACAATAAATTTCACTGATTTAATCTGATCCATAAAGGACAAACAATTGCTTAATTAAAATGTTCAAAAATGAATCAAAAGGAAATAACGAGTATGAAAGCAGTGAATAAGTAACCTGAATCTCAATGAGAAAAGTACGAGATCCATCCATTATTACAGCAACAGCTAAACCAGCTAAATACTCTGAATCTGAGTATTGCTCAGACAGAAACATCTCACTGGGGTTTGAAACAGCTTGCAGTCCTGATTGTGACATTTCAAATACTCCAAGCTGAGAGCAAAGGAAAAAAAATCCTATCAGTAACACAGATTAAGAGGCGATCACTATAAACATTTATATATGTAGAAGCCAAAAATTTATAATTACATAAGCTTGTCCAGTTGAAAATTAGTTTCATCCAAGTCACAAAGAAGATACAATAATATGCATCTTTTCTAACCCTGGTTAAGCTCTTCGGCATTTATAACTAAAACGAAAAACTGCACGGATCAAGGTACAATGACTTGAACGGTATAGGTATAGTTCCTTCTCTCAAAAGTCAAGAACTGAGTCCAAGAATGCCACACCTCATCCAGCTATAAATTGGATGGTTAAATAGAAGGAAAACAGAAGTCACCTCAAAGGAAGAGTTTTTACAAAAATACAACAGCGCACAATTCCAAGACCCAACATGTTTGACCATTCTCCCCAGATCTCCTAGTTGTTTTTTTTTTTTTTTTTTTTTCTTTCTAACTTTAGCCAAATAGTTCGGATCAGCTTTGTTGAGCATCATAATAAGGAAAGTCGATATAAAAACTTTCAGCAGGTGATCATTATAAGGAAAATAAATATAAAAAGTTTCAGGTTTTAAGGAGAAAAAGAAAATCACACAAGCTTTAGCTCAGAAAATTCGAAAAACGGAGAAAAACAAAAAACAAGAAACATTACTAGGACAATAGATTAGATAAGTTGACAAGATAAACAAATTTAAGGAACCAAAAAAAAAGATGAATAGAAATTAAATTAATAAAATAAATAAACATTACAAATAGCTAGATTAATGATCCATGTGGCTAATTAGTTGACAACATAAACGTACCCAAGGAACCAAAAAAGTAAAAAATTTAAAAATTAATAGAAATTAAATTAATAAAACAAATAACTATTACAAATAGATCAATGATCCATGTGGCTAATAAGGGAAAAATAAAGAAAGATGCAGCCTGAGTACCATTGTGTACCTCATCAGTTGATCCAAAACGATTCTTCACAGATCGAAGTAAACGATGGGCTGAACTCTTTTCCCCCTGAGAAGAGATACATTGGGATTTAATGGATAAGTTACTACCACATGAGAAAAAAAAAATTCAACAATCCAGTAAAAACAATCTAACAAGGTACCAACTTCCATATATAGCACCACATCAACAATATGCTCCAAGACACGAGGTCCAGCAATATCTCCAGATTTTGTTACGTGCCCAATCTGGATATGCAAAAAACAAATAAATAAAAGGAGCAAGAATAGAAGACCTCTACATTCCATAACCATCAATAAAAATGAAAATAAAAAGAATTCTATTATCTTTTACAGACCATCATGGAATTTAGAAAATGGAAGTCCTGATATTGACAGTCCGTCCCTTTTAAAGAGCAGATAAATAAATGCAGAATCAAACTTCTGTTGAAGCTTCTAATCTCTACGATAAATCCTAATCTTCACTGACCTAATCCAATTCACGAATTCTGAACTAATAAAATGCAAGTAAATACGTGAACAATCAGAGTTTGGACAGTGTATCCTCACCAAAATAACAGGGACGTTAGTCTTCTTTGCAAAACGTAGCAAGGCTTGTGTGCATTCTTTCACCTGACACAGAATAATGCAAATATTCACAAAGGTTACTAAGAAACAAGTTATCTAATAAAGAATTTGCTTCAAACTATGTCGTCCCTTCCATCTTCCCCAAAGGTGTTGAAGCAGCCTATGAAGATCAGATGTGTAGAAGCTTCATATTATGCTGGGTGGCATGTTATGGTAAAAGTTCTAACCTGCATGATCCCTCCAGCACTTCCAGCAACTCCTAGTAAATAAACTGTTTGAATTGAATCGATGATCAACGCCTGAGGGTTGAGAGACTGAATTTTCTCTAATATATCCTGAAAAAGGTATGTGCATCAATCCTTCAGTTTTATCAGCAATGTTCCAGATTAGGACAATAAAGCAACACATTCCAGTATGCAAAGTCATGATAAGGTCAGTATGGAGTGTGGATGTGCACATATGTTCGCAATACATTTAATAGAATTATTTCGATTGAAGTATCAAAAAGGACATGTTTATCAGCCATTAGATCATTTATGGACGAGTGACTGAAATCTACTAAGATGCATCTTATCCTCTCCAAATGTCAACAGTCCAAATCTGATGTAATGTATCTGATATAATGGTTGATAAATAGATCCTTGTCTAAGGATCATACCAGAGAGTTACGCAAATTTAACATACATGAGAGACAGACAGACAGACAGACAGACAGACAGAGACAGAGAGAGTTGCATGAAAGACATTACAAATAGGCTATTTAAGCACATGATTATATCCAGTCAATACATCTAAGTAGTTACAGGGGAATAGCGTTCTATAGTTTCCAATGACACTAAGGTTGTACTTTATATAAACCTTTTAGGGTTATGATTAATGCATCTTATTTTCCCCCTATTTCCTAAACATGATATCAGTGGAATCCTAATAAGTCCTTACAATTGCAACCTCCCAGTTTATGTTGAATTCCACGAGTTGGGCTCTCAAGTGATGAGTCCTGATGGCTTAACCATTCGGAAATAGTGATACACCAAATAAACTGTATCAATTTTATTTTACCACATGCTTAACTTAAAAAATAAATTGGTAGCTGCAGTCCTACTTCTTGATGTATATTTATTTAAATTGGTAGGTGAACCAGCCTTTGACCATTTTGTATAATCGCGAAACTTGCATTAAGTTCACATGAGACTGATTAAAATCTAATGGTAAGTAAACAAACAAAAAGGAATTCTGGACAGCACGTCAGATATCACAATAACACGGTCTTACTTATCTCAAGTTTAATAAGGGTAATGTAAAAGGCAAAGACAAGATTCAGTAAGCACAAGCCCAGAACTAAGCACCTCAATATCGGTGCTTGAGTACAAGAAAAGATCCTCTGTTTCAATCTTCATACGGTCAGCTCTGCTTCCAATTTGCTGAACACTCTGCCACCAGACATCAATGTGAATTAACCTACATGTCATAGCCTAAAGTTATAAGCAAAATGACACATCGTGGTGAACCAGAAACCCAAGACATTTTAGGCTTCTCAACCACCAAAATTAAATAATTCAAGCTCTACTATAAAAGCCTTTTAGCCATATTTTCCACAAATGGGTCAACAACAGACTTTTTTCTAATTGAAAAAGAACTATTCGACACTTAAATGCAGTTACCTTTCAGATAAGAATTCAACAAAACTTTACAAGTTTCCTAAATTCATAGGAATCAACGGGAGAAAGTTAAATTAATCAAGTTAAAGAAAGTACCTAAAAACTAGAATACAAAAAAAGTTTCATTTTTGTGCACCATTTATGGGCCTGCTAATGAACAAATAAAATGATATGCTTGACAAGAATTAGATAGTAGGAAAGTCAAGCATCAATGAAGCTTTAAAGCAGGCATGCTGATTTGCCAATACCAGGCTTAAGAAAATGCTAACCTCTTCACCGGAGACATACACAACAGGGGCTGCTTTACCAAGCCCATGCCCTTCAGCTATTAGTGAAGCCATCTTCCAGTTTAAAAGTATGGGTTGACAAGAAAACAGAACCACAAATAGAGAAGAAGATAATGATAGTCAACACGATGAACAAACATTGAGAACATGAAAAATATCCTCAGCAACACCAATAAATAAATTATAAATACAATGCAAATGTAAATCTCAATCTTCACAACAACTTACTACCTGCAACACGAGTGTACTCTTGCCAACACCAGGATCACCACCGACCAAAACCAATGAACCTTAAAAAACAGAAAGAAGCACTGTTAAAATGTTGAATTTTCCTCTTCAACCACCGGGAACAGCAACTTTAAATTAAATACTAAAAGCTTCTGGAAGGAGCAACTGAAAACATAGGTCTTAACAAGCCAAAATACTGGACAGGAGAATTCATATTTCATCTAAACAGCTGGGGCAGAGGAATGGTGAGTAATATATCTCTTATTCATAACACTGACTCCACCACCCACCAGCTGAAAAAAAAATTTATCAGTTCAAAATTTAAAGATGGTTTCTTATGCCACTCTGAACGCAAGATACCACAAAGTAGAGTTTAAACTAACTCAATGGTTAGTAAAGCAATCTAACAGGTCTAAGCTCATAAATGTTCAGCATAGTTAAGAAGAGTAGGAGGACAAACAATTAGCTTTCATAGTTAATACTTTTTTTAATAGGAGCTTTCAGAGTAAAGAATGAAAAAAACACACACACACACAATATGACCAAACCTCGTACAAGACCACCACCAAGCACTCTTTCAACTTCACTTCCAAAGATTCCAGGCCTAAATATCAACCAGCCAAACATACACAATTATGAGAACGTTTTTCCAACTTATTTAGGATCCAAACAATGTTTTAAAGAGCAAAAACAAAAAACAGATAGGAACTTACATTGGAATGCGCCTGTCTGTCACAGTAATTCCCTGGTTCACATCAGCCAACCGCATTGGCCCACCCTCCCCGGCCTCCTTCCCCATCCATGACCGCACCGCCTTCTCCGAAACCTGAAACCCACTAACCTTACCCCAATCAGCATCTTCAACACTTTCCGAAAACCTCTTCACCGTGCCCATTGCATGACAAGACCGGCAAGCACCCCACCACTGACCATATGTCTCCCCACAACTTGAGCAAACCCAGCTAGTTTTGACCTTCCCTCCCTTCTTATTACTCCTCGCCATTTCCCTATAATTCCCAGTTCCTGAATTGGCCTTATTCACATTCCTAGGAGTCTTATCCCTCTCAGACTCCTTGACCCCATTTCTCAAACTCGATAAGCCCTTTTGGGTTTCACTCACGCTTTCACTTTCACTTTCACGTCTTGGTTCTTGTACATCGCTACTTTTGTTTGCGACTCTTGGGGTCACCAATGTGTGCGAGGCAGGGCCAAAAACAGACCAAACGCGACGAATTTCTCCACTGGAGCTTGAATTTGTCTCGGTTTTCAGAGAATCGGTGACAGCGCTCGGTTCTTCGGGGCGTTGGAGACGGCATGTGGAGTGAAAATGGCGGGAGAAGTTAGGGTTTTGGAGGGACTGTAAGGGGATGAGAGATGGCTTGGAGAGGGATTTGTGAGTGGTGGGATTGAGGAGTTTGTGGGTGTAAATGGCTCTGAGAGCTCTCATGTCTGATACTGGCATGGAGAGTCGAATAGAGTGGAGCAGAACTCTCTGGTCGAATTTTCAGGGTTTTAGTTGAAATGTAACAACCCGCGAAGCGGAAACGACAGGGTTTTAGGCCCAGATTTATGTTGGTCTACTTTTGTTTGGGCTTTGCCTCGACTTCACCCTTTAAAAAAAACAGTCCGAAATTTTTAAAAATACAAAGCTTCATTTGAGAGATCTCTCAAATAAACTTATTTGAGAGACACTCTTGTAGTTGTAGGGCTCACTCCGCATTATATTTTACTAATCCAAATCATCTATTTTGTATATATTTATTCAAAAATCATCTCTATAAAATATCACTTGAATCCAATATCATTTGAGCACTCAATTAAATTATTGAATATGTAAAAATAGATGGTTTGGATCATTGAATTTGTTTTTGTAGAGGAACCTAAAGGGTGTCTCTTAAATAAAATTATTTGAAGAATCCCTCAAATAAAATTATTTGAAAGATCCCTCAATAAAAGGGGACTATATATATATATATACCACATTCTCATACCACTTTATATGACAAATGAGGTGAATAACCACATAAATTGAAATTAATTTAACATTTTTTGAATGATTTATTGACACTTTTTAATTGATGTGGTTGTCCACTTCATGTGCCACATAAAATGGTATAAGAATGTAGTATACAAATGTAGTAAGAATGACAATACTCTACATATATATATGGCAAAAAAGGCAACCTTGTGAGAGACTCAACAATTTATTTTTTTGAGACCTCCCTCTCCTTGTAGTTTATACTATCGTTTGTATTTTTAAAAAAATTATGTTTTTTATAGACTAAATCCTTAGTTTAAATGTGAATTGTTCATTTTATCCAATATGGAATTACCATCAAGCCCAAAGCTTTAAAAGGAAAAAGAAAAGTTCTCGCTAGACTCTCAATAGCTACAACACATGTGACAACCCTCATCACCTTATTCATCAAGCCCTCGTTCAACTCTCACTAGCTATTACTCACACAATGTTGAACATGCATGCAAGTAAAGCATAACAAGGTTTGAATGCTAACATTGATGGAAAAAGAAACTATTCTTGATGGATAGAGAATTAAGTTGTCAATTGAAAGCCTTCAAATGAGGTATCCGTCGACATTCTTTGAGGGTTTTTTTTTTTTTTTCTTTCAAATTATTTCAAATTCTTGAACTGATACGAATAAATCTTTGGATGGTTAGTCATCTCAATTACAATAGAGGGTTTAGTGCATGACACCGAAACCATGATAAAAAGTTCAAAGGCTTCCCACCAAACATATCTTAATCTCAACGCGAAATCAAGTCGTTTGGTGAGTAGTCTATGAACATCCCACCAGCATTGATTTAGCACTAAATTGAATAGTGTAAAATTAGCTTATGCAAGAAAGAATTACTTACCATTTGCTTTGGTCTGTTTCTGATTCTAAGAACTCTTTCAACGTAAAAATCTAGATATGGCATTGAGGACTTGGAGGAAGGTAGAGTCCTCAGCCTAAGGACCGAAAGTCTTTAATATTGCAAAAAAACTCGTGATGTAGTAAGACTAACCAGGAGCAAATTTCTCGTAAAGTCGGCTTCCAATTCCTAGTAATTGCATGTACTAGACTGGTTAGGTTGGAGCTTTTAAACTTCTGCAACATAAAATTGAAATTGTTTTTTTTTAATAAAGAAAATACTTCACTCTTTCTCCTATAGACTAGACTGTAAGTAGGAACTCCTACATTCATACCAATGCAGTATGATATGTGTGTTTTAAAAAAAAAAAAATAATTATGTTTTCACATGTTTCAAAGTTCAAAACGTATTAATTTACAGGAAGGAGACAAAAATTATCTTTTTTTAAATATTATTTACCAAATAAATTTGTTTATTGCTATATGCTATCTCATTCAACAAGTAGAGCAAAAAAAGAAAAAAATAATTCAGTTGTTAAAATAAGGCAAGTGATAATCAGGGGCGGAACTAGCCTAAGGGCTATAGCTTAGGGAAAGTTTTGGGGAAAAAAAATTAATCAAACATACATAGTCTAATATTTTAAACTATAAATAAATAAATAATATGCAATTGCATATCCTACCATATCAATAGGGATAGTCAAAGGTCTTCCACTTCCATATTTGTATTTGGTGTCAAAGTTTGTCCCCAACATCAATTTTAATCCTTTTCTATTAACATATCTCCAAAAGAAAAATATTTTTTCCTTTCGTGAATAGTATGGTTCTAATTACTTTTTTTTTTTCCTTGTGTTTACAACTAACGTGATTTATATGATTTAATGGATACTTTTTATTTCTGGAAAAACTATAAAAGCTATTAGTACCAAAAAAAAAAAAAAATTTCATTAGATTTTAAGCTAATAACTTTAGTTAGCCCGCTCATTGAAATTTTTTTGATTCTACCTTTTGCGATAGTATCTTGTGGATCTACCAAAGGCAAGTGAAAAAAAATTACCCCAACTTTCTCTTGCAAATGTGAAGAGCATATGACTTCATTAATTATGTACTGTTGACGCCTAGCAATGATCCGTGCATAATTCAAAGGCAGTTAAGGCTACTCAACGTGTTCAAACTTAAACCACAATTTTGATGTTATGTCATGTGTTAAAGAAATGTCGCTGAAGATGTTATAGCCATGTATATATATATATACTTAGTAACTTAAATGCTGTTACAAGGCTGTCCCTAGAATTAGAATATTCTTGATGATCTGTTCAAACTTCACAACAGTTGCGTGTTTAAATTGATATTCTAACTTGTAGGGGGAGCATACCTATAAAACTTTCCGCAGGCATAATATTCCACACAATATTTACTAGACAATTAGACAAAGTCACATTTCACAGATAACATCTTGTGTTTATCCTAGCTAGAAAGAATTTGATGCTAGCTACTATAAACACAAGAACAACTACCACTATTATTATAATTTTTTTGATGCAAAAACGATATTAAGAGAGGGTGAATCGAATCTAAGACCTCGGGTGCATGAGTAAATATTCTTATCTACTTAAACTGCAAGCTCCTTACAACTACCGCTATTAATTTACTACAAGATATCAAGTAAGTTCACTTTTCAAATAATCTCTTACTAGAGACAAGGTCTTTTAGAGAATTGACAGAGTGGAACTTACAAATTGAGAATAATGCATTAGGTAAACGGATGTGTTATATACATAGGATAAAAAGGTTAGCTTGATGATCGCCAACTTTGTCAACTATTTACAAATATAAGCGTAAACCCTTTATAATAAATCATTTATGTTTTCGGTAAATCACAGTTTGACACACATACAATCAAAAGTATATAAAAAGTAAAATTTATACACACGTACATGTCACACTGTGATTACCAAGCAAGTAAAAATGACCGCTTCCAAGATATAGGAGCCAGTTATTCTCCATAATTAATATTTGATGCAAGGTATTAAAAACTAAGAGCGTTGGTAACCACTGGTCCAGCCGTTAAGCCACATATTTAAATCTGATCATTCCATTTGAAAGGCAGATATATATATATATATATATATATATATACTTTAAAAAGTCTTGATATAGTTAGTTAATTAGGTGGCATGCATGCGTTTCAGGCTTCCAACATAAACTTTTGTTTAATGAAGCAGAAATCGCTGGATGTTTCTTGGTTCAAGGTTAAATTATTTCTTTTAATTTCTCAACCACCTATGGCGGACCCAGAATTTTTTTTAACAGAGGTGCAATATTGACTAAGTATGAAAAATAGTTTTTAAAAATAATTATTTTCTCAAGATAATTTTTGGCGGCTTTTATTCCTTACACATCAAATAAGAAAACTTAATTTTATGAGATTTTAGTATGAAGTATATATTGACTTAATGAGCCATCATTTTTAGCCTAAATCGTATTTTGCACTAAAATCGATTTTTTATATTTTGATTTGGTGGGAATTTGATTTTCTAGTATTTTTATTTGAATCCAAATGGGGGGTACTTTCTTATTTACATTGTAAACTTAAGTAAATGAAGTAATATAAAAATAAATGAAAGTAAAAGGACAAAGACATTTACTTAAATGTTGAAAATGGAAATAAGGTAATCTGTACACCAGTTAAGCAAATGGACAATTTGAAACACATACAATAATTTTTTCGATTAGAGAAAATGCAGCTGCACCTCCTTGCGCCTTAATGGATCCGCCACTGCCAACCACATGGCTGAAATCTACAGTTGGTAAGGTTCAACTTCAATGCAAATTAAGCATACAATTGAGAGTTAGAGACTGTTGCCAATCAGGCTCTCTCTCCATCAAGCATCCAAAAGTTTGTTAATTTGGGGGGGCCCTTTACTCCTTTTTTCTTTGCGAGTTTCACATCTAATTTTTGTTTTTTCAAAAAGAAATTTTATTAGATAAGTTTTAACAGTACGATCAAAGATATTTAAAATATCAATTACAAGAGAGTAATAAACTAACATACTAAAAGGACAACTAATACATATAAAAATTACACTAAAATTATTAGTCCACATCACTACAATTAACTATAAATCCAAACAAAGTCCACAATTAACCGTAGCCGACATCACGAGTTTCACATGTACTTTAACTAAGCGTGTTCATGTTGAACACTTTGATTGTCCACTCAGAAGGGAAAACTCTAGAATTTTGAACCAAAAAGAAATAATTATTAAAAGAATAATGTTATGGTTAGTCACCACCAACGCGGTCGTAATAACTATGTGCATGAAGAAGGACCCAATATTTTATTGAAATAATTGAACAATAATGATTTGGATTTCAAAGAACAAGAATGAAAATGGAAAAACAACATCTAACGAAAAAAAAAAAAACTAAATATACGGAAACTAAATCTAATTTTTTAATTCTTGGTCAAAGTACAAATCTTAAGCATTAAAGCTGTGTAATTTCCAAACTTGTTGACCTAAGTCCACCCTCTTTTATTTTTTACTCTCTTTTCCATTTCTTTAAAATGAAACCTAATAATAGTGGACGTAGATTTAGTCAAATTACCTAGAACGAATGTGCTTCTACACTTGAATTTGAATCTCCCTTCCGATAGATTAAATTAAAGTAGAATATATCTTATATATAAAAAATAAAAAAAAGAAACCCAATAATAAATTCCAGGTTCCCACCTTCTTACCCACTCAATATATAGTTTGTAAATGGAGGGAAAAGAAAACTGTAAACAACAAGAGAACAGGGGGCGCTCTTAATTATAGG
This sequence comes from Prunus dulcis, assembly GCF_902201215.1. Lineage (NCBI taxonomy): Eukaryota > Viridiplantae > Streptophyta > Magnoliopsida > Rosales > Rosaceae > Prunus > Prunus dulcis. The sequence goes on along the minus strand of NC_047652.1, from coordinate 3,923,303 downwards.
CTGTCCAGTACTTTCATCAAAGTCCAAAACCAGACCTTCTAAATTTACTAAAAGCCCTCTCCATTTTTCTTCTCCTCCTCCATTTGAGAGATTCCAACAAAACAACCCTGTTTTCTTTCTTTTTCTTATGGTTTGTCCACCTGGAAGCAGAATCTCTTTCCTCCCTCTCTCTCCGAGCTGCTTTTTTGTACATCACATCCAACATGACATAAGACAACAATTAGTGGCAGATGTTTCTGAACATTGTATTTTAAAAAGATTTTCATGTAAGATTTTGTTTTATACTTTACCAACTGTTTCATCAGCCCACGAGAGAGACAAACAAATCCTCAACTGAAATTTAAATCACAGACCAAATCAAAACGTTTACTGTGTTTTTGATCCTTACTGATTCAGTGCCTTCGAGAAACGCTCCCTTAAATAATTGTAAGTTCTCGTTTCATTTTGAGTCACCATAAATTCAAAAGGGTCTTGCTTATTTTTGCTATTTTATGTTTTTTTTTCTTTGTCAATCTGACATGATGAGCTATATGAAATTTTCTCTTTTCTGGGTATGTAGAGACGCTTTTGAATTGAGATGGGTTTGGCTTAGTTTTTAATTCCTGTGATTTTTATTGGCTTAATCTGTAATGGATTATGTGATTCTTTTCTGTTTCTGGTATAAACTTTGATCAAAATCAGGCTTTTAATTTTGTTTGAATTTTTTGTTGTTGTCATTTTTGGTTTAATTCATATGATATGGTTCATGTTTATTCTTTTGGGTTAAGGTTTAGTAAGGGTTTAGTTCTTTGATAATTTCTCTCGTGTGGTTTAATCTGACATGAGTTCATGGGTCATGTTCATGTAGATGGAGGATGATGAAGAAGAGGAACCATAATCATTCTCTAAACTATGTGGCTAGTGCTTTTCAATTAGGGGTTTTTTAATATGGTGCTGGGAAAGAACAGGGACATAAAGCCTCTTTTGTTGAAATTTGGGGTGGCTTTTGCTCTCTCTTTTGCTGGATTTCTCTTTTCTCGTCTCAAAATCAAAAGGACCAAGCCCTCCCTGCCTCCTCCTCGCTCGCCGCGCTCTTCGGGTTTGTCTTCTCACCTTAGATTGATCTCCTTCGGTGGAGTTTTTCTTTGTTTGCTTGGTTTTTGATTTACTCATCATCTTGATCATATTATGTATGTAGATAAAGAAAGTGAAGTTGATCCAGGAGTAAGACATCGGCGAAAGGATGACCTTAATGTGACAAGGAAATCACACAGTTCATGCAATGCTTCAATTGCGTCAGAAAAATATGTATGTTCAGATGGATCATAAAGTCTTAGTTATATTTACTATGAAATCTCTGTTTTTGTTTTCGATTGATTTCAAAATTTTACAGTAATAATGATTTTGTTGCTTGATCAGAAAGTCTTATATGAGCAGATTATTTCTACATGCTGATGTAGCTTTACCATAAAAAACGAAAATCAGTTCTGAAGGATTTTATTGGTGTGATAGCATTCCTTCTGATTTATATAAAGGAAGAGATGATTTCTATAAGGGAAGAGATGATTCATATAAAGGAAGAGATTATTTATATTGGTGTGATAGCTTCATGATTATCCAACTAATTGTCTCACTTGAATGATGAAGGATTACTTTTCCAATTATAGAAACTAAAGATACGATTATGGAATTTCTCATTCGTTCTTTGCCCCTATTTTCCCTTTATATTTGTGGTGGAAACCAAACATACAAGGTTGGATTGCAAGTACATAACTTGATCATGCACTAATTTTTCAACTGTTCATTTGTCTAGCGATTGCTTCCTGAATATTGTAATGCGTTTTTGCCGTGACTAATGAAATCCATTCTATTGCAAATCTTTGTTCCTTCATTTTTTGAGCATGAAAGGGAATATATCTGTATTTCATCTTGATCATAGTTATGAAGAACCAAATGAGTGGCTTTGTTCCTGTTAAATTTAATATCAGTGAACTAAGCATTTCTTTGTTTTTTTACCAGGAAGAGACATACATCCCAAATGTCTGTGCTGTTAATTGCACATCCAGCGTTTCTCCATGCAGTAAACATGGTGGAGGTAAAGATGGATTACTCTTGCCAGTGTTCAATGATCTTGTGAAGGAATTTGACTTTGCCGCTGCAAATTCTGGGTTTTCTCCAAGGATGAATGTTGAAACGCCTAGGTCAGATGTAGACACTCCGAAAGCGTTTAGAACTTCAGAAATGGAAGAACATGAACAAGAAATCAGACACCTCAGAAGCACAGTCAGAATGCTTCGAGAGAGGGAGCGGAGTCTTGAGGTCCAGTTGCTCGAGTATTATGGCCTGAAAGAGCAGGAGACTGCTGTTATGGAGCTCCAAAATCAGTTAAAGATAAACACCATGGAGGCTAAGCTTTTCACTCTCAAGATTGAGTCTTTAGAGGCAGAGAACCGAAGAGTGGAGGCACAAGTAGCTGATCATGCAAAAGTGGTGGGTGAGCTTGAGGCTACTAGGGCCAAAATCAAGATTCTGAAAAAGAAACTCAGATTCGAAGCTGAACAGAACAAAGAACAGATCTTAAATCTTAAGAAAAGAGTTGAGAAGTTTCACGATAGTGAAGCTGCTGATAATTCCGAGATTCAATTGAAGCTGAGAAGGCTAAAAGATTTGGAGGGTGAAGCTGAAGAATTGAGAAAGTCTAATTTTCAATTGCAAATAGAAAATTCTGAATTGGCTCGGAGTTTGGAGTCCACACAAATCCTTGCAAATTGTATCCTGGAAGATCCAGAGGTAATTAGCTGATCGTATTCTTTAATTGTTTTCCCGGCTTCCTTTGATCATTACTTTTAAAATTTACATTGTACAATTTGTTACAGGCAGAAGCATTGAAGGAAGCGAGCGCGCGTTTAAGACAAGAAAATGAAGATTTGACAAAGGAAATTCAGCAACTCCAAGTTGATCGATGTTCTGATGTTGAAGAATTAGTTTACCTCCGGTGGATAAATGCTTGCTTACGGTATGAGCTGCGGAATTTTCAGCCCCCAGCTGGTAAAACGGCGGCAAGGGACTTGAGTAAATCACTAAGCCCAAGATCGGAGGAGAAAGCCAAACAGCTAATAGTTGAATATGCAAACACTGAAGGGATGGGGGAGAAGGGGTTGATGGTCGACTTTGATTCTGATCAATGGTCATCCTCCCATGCTTCCTTTTTTACAGACTCTCCGGAGTTTGATGATTTTTCTGTTGATAATTCATCGGCAACAAAAACCAACACCACCACTAAGAGCAAATTGTTCAACAAGCTAAGGAGACTCGTACTTGGTAAAGACATTCATTACGAAAACCGAGTTTTGTCAACAGATAGAACTGGATATGCAGAAGATAACGAGTCTCCATATTGCAGCTCAAGTAAATCAACAGCAGCTTATACTGGGCCTGAGGGTCAGAGTAACGTATTTGCAACTTCATCGCGTAGTTCATCTAGAGCTTCTTTAGATCTTCCCAGATGGAGGAGTCCAAAGCAGCAGGATACCAAGGATGTGCAAAGTGTTCAAAGACATAGCGATGTGGGATCCTCCCCGGCGTATAAGACCTTCAGCAGGGAAGGTTCTGCAGATTTGCCCCTCAAATCTGATCAAGACTCAGATTCTACCGAGAAAGCTGAGTTGGTGAAATATGCCGAAGCTTTGATGAGCTCTCGTGGTGCAACGCCCAAGGTACACAGAAAATCAGCATCAGCATCTTAGTTCTTCATCATCATCTGGTTTATATATACACAAGTGAATCTTGTAGTTAAGAAGTTAGCAAATCAATACCAGTTTACCATATTTTGTCATTTGAAGCTAGTTAGGAACTAATTGAGCAAAATACAAAAGCATTTCAATTGATGAGGAGTGCTTTGAGTTCTCTTTTGAATGAACATTCCATTATATACATTGGAGTTTCATTTACTACCATGGATTTGTATACAACAAACTTACATGATTTGTATAAATCTTTCCAATTACAATTGTTCACTTTTGACAATTAATCGACAACGATGCATTAAGGAACATTTTGAATACAAATCCTTAATCGGTTGATATTATTGGTCGATTTGTAGATTTTACAATCCAACCTACAATTTAACCATGAATTAAAATCAAATCCCATGTCAATTAAATTAAAATTGAATTATCGTTTCTTCCACCAAATGCTTCATCAATGGATATAGTCTATAGAGAAGCACGGCTACATTTTCAAAGAACTTATGTGATGGCAATTATGTAATGCCCCCCAGTAGTTTTCAACATTACATTACCACCGATTCACTTGCGGTTTGAAGCCTTCCTAATATTTTTGGCACTTCAAATTGACGTCTTTTCTAAAAAAATTGTGTGGGGTTGTCACTAGCATGCCTTCCTCTTTTTCTTACATGGTTTAATCCTAACCGATTCAGTTACACTGATCTTCTTCACAAACAATCTATTACAATCCCAGCCGTCCAAGTTATGAGTTGACAAATTTATCCTTTGAACCTCTTGAATGGGGGGATGACAGCTGTATCGCACATGCACGTCAACGAAGAAACGCCTCCACTTAAACGGCGTCGTTCAGCCATTTCCCGCCCTTCGCGACCCTCAGCATTCCCAGAATCCAAAGCTACAACCAAAGCGAGTAGACTCTGTAAATCCTACTCGAAGCGAGTGGGTTCCGTCCGTACAAATTCCTCCCTCGCATTCGCCTTTATATATCGTACAGTACACACACGCCATCCTCACCGTTATAACAAACAAACAAAACTCTCCCTCTCTCTCTCTCTCTCCGAGCTCTGTACTCTGTGATTCTTGAGCAGCAAGGAAATGGCGTCAGAGGCGTCAGACGCAAGAACCCCAATGCCGCCGCCTCCACCACCACCACCAAAACCACCGCTACTGCGGCTACCGCCACCGCCGGTTGATCCTCTGCAGAATGTCTCGCTGTATGTGGGCGACCTGGACCCACAGGTCACGGAAGATGACCTCCTCGGAACGTTTCGTTTCATCGGCCCCATTGCCTCCGTCCGCCTCTGCCTTAACGCTCACTCCGGCGAGTCCCTTCGCTACGCCTACGTCAACTTCTACTCTCACTCCCATGGTAACGGAAACGACACTGTATAGTAGCTCTGCTTCTTCTGTAGATTTCTCTTGTTATGTGACTGTATCTTCGTTATATTGGCTGTTTTTTGCTTATGGTTCCTTGTAGTTTTCGATTTTGTGAAATGGGTTTTCTATTGGGTTTTATTTTGGTTCTGGTGGCTAGGGATCTTTTGTCTAGCTCTTAGTTGCTCTTTTTTCTCTTTTTTTTTTGGGGATTTTCTTGTTTAATGGTGAACCAACTTTCATTTTCCTGAAAGTGGTTTTGGGTGGTTTCGTTTCTTGGGCTTTATGTCTTTTTGTAATAGCATTCTTGGTTACTCAAGTGTCTGAAATGGGTTTCGGTGGTTTTGTTTCTTTTTCGCAACGGCAACCTTGGTTACCCAATTTCTCTGCTTCGGGTTTATTTTGGTTCTGGTGGCTTTGTTTCATGTTATTTTGGTTGCATTTTCTTGCTTAATGGCGAACCAACTTTCATTTTTCTGAAATGGGTTCTTGGTGGTTTTGTTTCTTGTGCTCAACTTCTCTGTTTGGATTCTCTAGTTAGATCTCCTCCTCTGTTTGCATATTTGCATGTATGCTTTTTTGTTTCCTGGCTAGATTTCTTACTCTCTGAGTTTCTTATGTCTGCTTTCATGTTTGATTTCTGCACCACCTTTTTTGATACGTTCTATTTGATCTTTGATGCGTCTGTTTACTTTGAGTTATCTGTTTTGATCAGCATCCAAGGCTATGGCTTGTCTGAATCACACTGAATTGAAGGGGAAAACCATGAGAATAATGTGGTCTCAAAGGGATGCTCTTCCAAGAAAAACTGGTATTGCCAATATCTTTGTGAAGAACCTTGACACTTCAGTCACCAGCACTCAGTTGCAGGACATGTTTGGCGATTTTGGGACTATACTCTCTTGCAAGGTAGCCGAAGAAAATGGGAAGAGTAAGGGTTTTGGGTTCGTCCAGTTTGACACAGAGGATTCAGCTATGGCTGCTGTCAGTGCTCTGAATGATACTGTTATTATGGGGAAGAATTTGTAAGCCCTCTGTTTCCTTTGTTCTGTGTTTCTTACTTACTCCTGTTTTCTCTTCTCGAATGTTCTTGACTGAATAAACTTGAATGGATGGCCCTCAATGGATCATTGTTTTAATGACAAGTAATGATCTTCAAGGTCATGGTTATTCCTTCGATATGCTTGTCTTCCTGGTGTTGATTGTTTATGATGTTCTTGGGCAATGTGTGTTATCCAAAAATTCTTCTATTCTTTATAACCTGGATGGTTACATGTGTTTCTTATAGGTTCTGAGTTTATATATTGATATAAAGGACTCTCCTATAGTTTCCGCTTTTGTTAAAATGATTTATTTGTCAATAAATTTATGCTGTTGTAATTGTTTTCTGTCCTGTCATTTCTCTTTAGATATGTGTCAAAATTTGTTAAGAAAAGTGAGAGGCTATCAGAATTTACAAATCTGTATGTGAAAAATCTGGACGAAGATGTAACTGAGGATCTGCTTGAAGAAAAGTTCTCTCTGTATGGAAGGGTTGATAGTCTTGCCATCATGAAGGATGCCAACGGGAAGTCAAGAGGTTTTGGGTTTGTTAAGTTTGAGTCACAAGAAGAGGCTAAGAAGGCGATTGAGGCCATGAATGGTGCACTGCTGGGTAAACCTCCAACTTTCTTCATCTCATTTTAGTTTGTTTTGTTTGTAACATTATTATGCCTGAAACTTTCTCTAATAAGCAAAATCAAAATGTGGATCAGGAACAAAACATTTGTTTGTAGGAAGGGCACAAAAGAAAGCTGAGAGGGAAAAGCTTCTAAATTGTAAAAATGAGATGCTCAACAGTCCGATTGAGAAACTTAGGTCTTCGAATCTCTACGTTAAGAATTTAGCTGAATATATTGACGATAAAAAATTAGAAAAGCACTTTAGTGCCTTTGGGAAGATAGAATCGGTTAAAGTGATGTGCTTTGATAACGGGAGGAGCAAAGGATTTGGCTTTGTTTGTTTCTCAACTCCTGAAGAAGCTGTAAAGGCTCTCAATACTCTTAATGGTAAACTCATTGTGTCTCTTTTCCTGCCTTTTGTCCTCTTAAGGCTGTATTTGAATTACACCTCTGTGATTTGAGTTTGTTTTTGTCAGGAACTATTTTCGAAGGCAGAAAACTGTATGTGGCTGTGGCTCAACGCAAAGAAGATCGCTGCAGAGATCTGCAAAATTACTTTTATCATCAATTGCCACAAAGATCTTTCCAACCTCCAAACTGGACTATCCTCCCCCCACTCCAGTACAGCGTTTCCCCTAGCCCTCCTATGTCTCCTCCGCTACACCAACCGGTCATGTATCAAACTTTTGGTACTAACGTTGATGCACAGTATCCTTTGGTGTCACAAAACTTCTCATGGGTAAGTAATCCACCTTATTTGCTAATATATTTTATATATATTTGTGTGTGTGTGTGTGTGTGTGTGTGAGTTTCTGCGTGTGTATTTAGTCTCAGCAAGTTATTCTTACTTCATTTATGATGCCACAGATTCCATCCAGACAAGCACAGTGGGGTAGCACCAGGAATGAGAATTTCCAAAAGAATGTAGGTTAAGTTTTTCATTTTTTTCAGTTACAGTCACATAATTTTGTTTTAACCACTCACAAAGTGCCATCTTAGAACTCATAAGACACTCTGTTGATATGTAAAGGCTTTCACAATGTTCTTGTCCTATGCTGGCTTTGTTATGGATTGAACTGATATAAATTTATTTTCACCTGTTTTACAGTCGAGGACATATGCTACGTGTAATGTTCATGCCCAAGATATGAACTCTGTGAATCACGGAGGTCATGAAGCTGGCAACCGGAAGAAGGGTTACAAACAGAGTGGACCCACAGGAAGTTCAAGATCAGCAGCTACAGGAGGCAGAGCTGAGAACTCCAAAACAACTTCAAGGGCTCGTCACCACCCTCTTTCTGAGAATCTTGAGGTCTGTGAGTACTTCATTCAGAGGATTTTTATTTATTTTTTCATGTGACTGTCAATAATTCTTGTGTTATGTGCTCTCCTCTCTCTCTCTCTCTTCCTTGTAGCGTGGGCATGCAGCACAGATAACAAGAACGTCAGAAATGCCGTTGGAGATGAACAACTCTGTCAAAGAAGCTCAAGTTTTGAAGGTGGCAAATGGTAGTAGGACCAGTGCAGATCATCGCCCTGTTTTTGCAAAGTGCCGCTCTTACTTGACCTGAAAACTGGTGGCATTTTACCTTTGCTATATGTCTTGTTACTTACTAGTTCAGTTTCTGTCAAAGCATTTTGTTCTCTCTGCGTGTAATTTGCAAAAGATGCTGTACAATTGATTGCTTCTGTAAATCTCCAGTAAGGCGAGACCAGCACTTAGACTCTTCAGTACTAATCAATTACAATATAACGTTTAGCTTTTTCTGGTTTGTGCTGTAGATTAGGTATCTCTCTCTCTCTCTCTCTCCCTGAGATCTCTTGTTTGGTTTTACTTCCCCTCAATTAACGAAGCAAAATATTTATGTAAATCACATCTGTGAGTAGATTTCTGAACCATTTGTTGATCTTCACAAACTTCTTTTGTAATTAATTAACAAATTGCATGCAACTTATTAAGCTTTTGCATCACTATCTTTGTAAACATAGTAACCTAAAAAGCAAGTAGTAGCAGTCTTCAACATTTTAAAGAGACAGAAAGATCCATATATATCTTCATCCAATGAGGGTGATGCCCTGGATAATCAATGCATCAGCAAGAACTTGATTAGCAGCTTGAGATGGATGGACGCTATCCCAGAACACGTATTGAGACGCATTCAAACAAGTTCCGATCGACTTTGGATTGCACAGCAGTGATGTTGTCTCTACAATCCCAGTTCCACAGCAACCTCTCCTTGCTTCCGCAAACCCTACAAAAAATAACCATAGAAAAAACAATTATATATTATTTCTCAAGTGTCTATTTTGTTAGGCCACTTGGGTTGAAATTTTAGTTTAGTTTAGTACCGTAATTCGATGGGGCTTTAATCACATCATAGAGAGGCTTGAAAATGTCGAAGATGACGATCTTAAGGCCAGGAAGTTGCTTTTGGAGATTTGCTGCGGCGGAGCTTATCTTCTTATTGAACCCTTGGGCATCAGAGTTGATTCTAGCCACGCACCCTTGCTCATGGTATCCAAATAAGGTGATTGCAGCTGGAAGGCAACCCAATGGAGGGAGTGAAGTCACACCAATTTTCCTGGCTCCCGAGCCATACAAATCCTAGTTTTTCAAGGAAGCATCAAAATCTTAGTTAAGATCCATTTGAATGAAATGATTTCAAAGAAAAGATTGGGAAATGCTAATAAGGCAAATTAGTTAAAAATAAACTATAAAACACTAGATAGACATTAACTGAATTCCTTGATTTGAAATCATCCCTCTCAAACGAGCCCTTAGTTTCGCAATCAGAAATCAGCAACATACAATTTTAACCACATTTTTTTTTAAAAAAAGAGGAGATTAATAAAGAGAAGCACCAATGTCAAGATACCTTAACAAAGCTTGAGAAGAGGCCAACAAGGATAGAGGAATATTGGTCAGGAGTGTAGACTCTGTTAAGATAAGGGTTGACATAATAGTTCTGAAGAAAGTCACTGTTGCCAGCACTCAATAAATAGAGTGCATCCTTGATGATGGATGCTGCTTTCTTACTGCCTGCTACCTCGGCCAGCTTACCCTGATATTCCCTGAAATATTGTAGCTGCTGGGACAATGGGATTGCATGCTGCCACAACAAGTTCAATTGTTTTGTGTGAAACATGTGAAATTAACATGTACATAGGTGTAAAATTAACTGTCATTACTAAGATTGGAATTTTACATTTAGAGTTGCTGCTTTTTCGTCGTAACCGGATGCAGCTGAAGCGAAGTTGGCTCCAATCAGAAGGTTCTTCCCTGATGCCTGTGGGCTAAGATATGCCGGTGGGTAAGTCGTGAACCCCAGAGTGTCAGCTGCGTAAAGAAACTCAGATTATCATGTTTTTACCACTTAACTAAGACGCTTGGATAGTCTAATTAACTGCTAATCCAATCCCAGATTAATGCTGGAGGAGTCATATAGCTTAAGAAATTAATGATCATTATCAACAATTAATCTGGTTACAGAATGGTATGTACTTTTAAAATTCTGTTCCTGTAAGACAGGTTAAGCTACATAAAGAAACTAATTATGTTATGTAGTTGAAACTAACTCAACTAGACAACTTAAACTTAAACAATCAGGTTGGTGTTTCTAACAAGATCACTTTTCTTGCTCTAGGAAGCAATTAATGACTGTTTATGCACCAGATGCATTGTGCCCGCCTTGTTGCACCTGAGTTTGATCTCCCTCCCCGTACATTAGACTAGTCTACACTATCATATTGTAAAAGAAAAAAGAAAAGAGAAAGAGAAAGGCTTCAATTTGAAGCTAATTTTCTACTTACCTGTGATGTCAGTGGCTAGCTTCCCATTGCAAAACCTGCCAGTAGGCTGATGGTTGACAAAGTCCCTTCCATATGGAGGGTAATTAGCCTTGAAGATAGTTGGGAGATAGTCATTGTTGCCCACATCAACTGCAGAGTCACCAAAGGTCATGATGGCTGGAACAAGAGTGGTTGCTTCTTGTGCATTTCCACCACTTACAAACAATGCACATACAAAAACCAAACCCAAGGCTGCAGCTGTCAAGCATTGGCTATGGCTGCCCATTTCTGTGAAGCAGCTTTCTTTTGTTTGAAGCTCAATGCTATGAAAAACTGGACTTTATAAGGGCATTAAATGACGCTTTTGAAGCTTCCTCTTGAAGAGGGAAGGTAGAGTTTGTGTTTAGGCATTAAATGAGGGTTCAATTGGTTTTACCAGCACTTAAAATTATACAAACACCATAACTCATATTTTTCTTCTTATAAGTCCATAATAATTGTCAACAGGGTCCAATCGAGTGGAAAAATAACTTTGATTTGTAAGTCTCCGGATAATGTGTTAAGTCCCTTCTTGTAATTTTTTTTAATCAAATAAAAATTTCATTAGATAAATCCTTTCTTATAAATTAAATTATCGCTTGTATATACAAAAAATACCCATAATAATTTGCAGACAAAACATAATTTTCTCTGGTTATATTAAATATGGGGCAGTTGAGAAGATGGCAGGTGGAGGCATTATGAGTTAAAGCTATGTCAAAGCTGCATGTGATGGGAGTTATTTTGGTGGTTCTGAAACTCTTCTGACTTATAGCAAACTGGATGGACAAATAAGGCATGGAAATCGGTGGCTTAATTAGCAAAACCAAAATCCAGTGAGGATCAAGCAAGGGACACCAAAATATGCATAAAATCTTAGAGGCATTGTGAGTCACAATTTGATGAGGCTCTCTTTATTTATGTTTAGAGAGAGAGATTAGTTGGAACAGTTCTCTCTCATGATAATGATATTGATGATCATCGACCTGCATTGGGACTGGGGTGGGGTCCATATGTGCTATGATTTATGGACGGTCAGGATCAGTAAATAGAAAAATGGATACTTGTTGCCATCAAACCCTGCCAGCTTTCTTCCATTTTGTAGATTGTACATCACGTCCTTAAAGCACGCGTTTCTGTGTATTTTTTATGTTTTTGAAAATTAATTGAAGAGTCCGGACCAAACCTTTTGGGGCATGTTTGGTATGCCTCACTATGCCTCACTGGACTGGACTGTGCTATATAATACTCAAAACCCATGTTTGGTAAAGAAGGGGATTAAGTTAAATGGGATTGCATAGTCCATCAGTGTAAAAAGCCCCGGCCTCGCCTGTCTAACATAGCGATGCCAAAATGTGGTTCGCAAAATAGCGAGAGCGCTATTTTGAACATGCGAGTCCGAACTGCTTGAATCAAATTCAAAACCCCACCACTACAGTTCCAATCGAAACTTGTTGATGAGTCTCAATTAGCTATAGTTGCCGTTCCAAGTTGGCTTGGGCTAGTCAAAAGGCAGATTGATATATAGACATAAACTCAGGAAACCAACAAAACCAAAAAGTTCAATATCCAATAATATGATTGAACCATTGGCCAAATTGAAAGGGAAGGAGGAAAAGTTTTCCTGGTGGAATTCAAGAGACAGAGAAAGAGCTCAAATCAATGAGTTGGCTCTGTCATCTAGCAAGCCTCTGCCAATAAAGACCTCCAACAATAGAAGGGGATGCGGAAGCAGATCTAGCTAGCCCAAAGGCCAATTGAACTAGGGAGGCCAACGAAGCAAGCTTCCTTATTTTTTCTGCAGCAAGGAGATGAAGGTTTTGGGTTAGTATGGAGAAATATGGTGGTTTCGAGAGATAAAGAAAGAAAAAGTGTTTTTGAATGGTTTGGGGGCTTTTTTGTTGGAAAAAGAGAGATTTTTTTTGTTTTTTTTGGGGTGGTCACAGTGGAAAAAGAAAGGTAAGTAGAAAAAAAAAAAATAGTTTTGAATGAAATAGGAAGGTAAAAAGAAGAAGAAAATAACAAAAAGAAGAAAGAGAGAGAGAGAGAGAGAGAGAGAGAGAAGAAGAAAAGGCTGGAAAAAAAAAACTGAAAACAGAAAAATAGATAAATTAATAACATAATTATTTTTTAGTCCGAATCACATGGTAAAGATTCAATTAATTACATTCTTTATGTTTGCATACAAATAAAGATTAAATCATGCATAAAATCGGTGGAATTTATAATTTTAACAACAAATAAAAAGCCTTTGGTTTGGAGGAAAGAAATGTACATGTTAATTTGGTAATTATAATAACAAAAAAAATTACATTAATTATTTAAAAATTATTAATTTTAAATTTTAAAATAATTATTTTTTAGTCCGACACAGCACCAAACATAGGTATTCACAATTTTTACAATCCAGTTTCTTAGTCCGACACAGCACCAAACATAGGTCAGTACTTAATCCAGCTTAGGCCAATCCGAGCTAATCCGAGATAGTCCCAGGATTTAGTCCAGTCCATGACAGTCCGCCGTACCAAACGACCCCTTGAAGAACAAATGTAGTGAGAACCCGACAAGAAAATATCGCATTAAAAGAAGAAAAGATAAGAGAGAAACATTTTAGATGTTTAAAATCTTTCTTTTTTTATCTGCAGATAGATATTTAAATGTAACATGCTTTCGTTAAGATTTTAATTTTTATAAATAAGGTCTAGTCGAGTGAAAAAAAGTATTGATTTACACAAGTACGGAGAGATAACAATTACAACTATCTACACATGCCATGCATAGTCACTGCAAAATTAGGGGAAAAAGAAGTATGATGGTCGTGGGAGAGACACAGTGTGTGATAAATGATTTTTTAATTTTACTCTCAAATTTTATATTTATTATTCAATTTATTAAATGTTTTAAGAATAATTGAAATTTTATTCCCTCTCTAACCAAAAAGGATTCTCTTAATATATAAAGTGTAAAACAAGAGAAGCTGAGAAAATATTTTATGTCCGTGCTTATAATAATCCCGGAAATCAAGTGGTCTGTGTCTTACATTTTTTCTTTGGGTCTGAAAACGGAGATTCATGCAGGAAAAAAAGCAAGAGAGGCCCAAGGGCACAAAGTACCTAAGACTAGGTCATGCATTGAGGTCCAGACAAAGAACCCACAGTGACAGTACAATTAGATTGATCAACTTGCATAAAACAACATTGATGAAAAAAAAAAAGGAGGAAAACAATACACCCCAATTTCCATTATTTTATCAAGATAGCTACCTAACTGTGGGGCTTTCCATAGGTACTAAATTAGTTTCAATGCCAGTCTGATTTGTTTGAGCTATTTCTGTTGCCAAACATTCCCTTATTCCCATCACTACCTCACTCATGGTCGGCCTTTTGATGGCATCTGCTGATGTACATGATGTTGCTATTTCCACAGCTTTCCAAACAGAGTTTACATTGAAACTTCCCTCTAACCTCCGATCAACAATACCGGAAATGTCCCCATTCGAAAGCATGAAAGCAACCCAGTTACTTATGTGAATTCTCTCATCATGTGTGTTTGAATAAACAGGTCGACCTGTGATGATCTCCAACAGTACAACCCCAAAGCTATAAACATCACTTTTCTCATTTAGCCTGTTTGAGTCGTGGTACCTTCAAGCCAACCGTGCGTCACAAGTCATGATTTCAAAACAACAATACTAAAAGATCGACTTGTTTCCCGAGTTTTAGTTGATCAACATTAAGATGTTATGGCATGTGACGTGATAGTATCTTAATTGTAGAAATAGATAAAGTCGAGAATAGGCTCAGATATGAACAAATGAAATGACGCCTTAGGCTAGTAACAAAAACTTACTCGGGGGCAAGGTACCCAGGAGTGCCAGCAACACCTGTGAATATATGAGTACCATCCTCCTCAGTGAAATTTCTAGATAGGCCAAAATCAGATATCTTGGCTTGGAAATTTTCATTCAGCAAGATGTTGGATGATTTGACATCCCTGTGGATCATAGGTGGTGTACAACCATGGTGCATATATTCCAATCCTGTATTGCAAAATTCAGACTGATTTTATCACAAAAAAATTTAATAAATGATGAAGATAAATTACTAGTAAAAAGGGATTATGAAAATGATTTTGTTGCAGACCTTGGGCAGCCTCTATTGCTATTTGAAGTTTACCTTCCCAAGTCAAGACATTTGAACTGCTACCTGCATATATAAAATAGCCACATAAAAGAAACCTCACCTAAAGAAATGGTGAATTTGGCTAACGAAGAATTTCAATTGAAAACGAACCTGCAAGATGATTTTGTAAGTTTCCATTGGCCATGTACTCGTAAACGAGCCCCTTGTTGGTCTTATCATTGCAATATCCTACAAGGCTTATCAAGTTTATATGGTGAACTATCAGAAGAAGATCAACCTGTAAATGAAGAGGCCATAAATGCAACATGTTAGTATATTACATGTGATTGAGGATTAGAAAGTCTGCACTAGTTTATTTTGACAAACATGCCTCTGCATGAAATTGTTGAGGCCCTTGAACTGACGATGGAGAAAGCATCTTGACAGCTACTTCAGTTTTGTCTATGCATCCATAATAAACTGTTCCAAACCCCCCTTTTCCAAGAGTCTCTTCTCTAAGTTGTTGGTGATGTTCAGTATCTCAGAGTACGTAAACTGTCGCTTTCTTGACTCCAAGGACCCAATGGTGGCTTTAATTTGCATCATCACAAGTTAATAAGAGGATGTTTGGCCTTACGATGTTGTATTTACAAAAACTTTTGAGCAAATATTTACAGGTCTTACCATTTTGTCTTCTCCTTTTAATCCCCAACCAGATAGCTGCCACAGATAATAAGAGGATTGATATTCCAACGATTGGCACAACTATGGGAACAATATTGGAATTCTGTTTCCTCTTTTTCGTCTCCTTCTTTTCGCAAGAAACTTGTTCGGGCATGTTTAGATTTTCACACAAACTGATGTCAAGATGGTTGATAGCAACAATAGTTAAATTTTGATTAATAATAGGTACCAATAATATAATATCCTCTGTAACATTAGCAGCAGGGCAGCTGTTATAATTCTCAACCATCTACCAATTTGTATGGAAATACCTGATCATTTTATATTTTCATGAAGAAATAAATTTGAAAGTAGAAATAGAAAAGTGGTGGCATATCTATATTGAGCAATATAAGCAGACCTTAATGATAGCAAGCCATTGTTTCTTCTTTCAATGAGTCCTACAGGAACTGGGCCTGTGAGTTTGTTTTTCTCCAAGTTCCTGCACATGTAAAGGACTCTATCACCCATGTTTTGCAACTAATTAAGAATTTGAAGTCTATCGACCGCCGTATATATAAAAATAACTTACAAGACATTCAAATTTGGCAATTGAGACAAAAAATCAGGAATTTGTCCTGTCAAGCTGTTGTTTGATAAATCCCTGAAATCATGAGCAGCTCAACTCATTTAAAACTGAGAAATCATTACAAAATGAAAATTTAAAACTGAGTTATCTTGTAACTGACATGTAAAAAGACATATATACTTACAGTGTCTGTATCATTGTTAGGTTGGCTATGGAAAGAGCTATCTCCCCTGTTAATCCGTTCGAGGACAAGTTCCTGTTTGCATGTTCCATAACTTAATTAACACATGAGTTCTGGAATTAAAATGGAATGTTATGAGTAGGTTTGTATGAAGAGATACTTACAAGGATGTGATTCTTGGGGTCTCATTTTCACGATAGCTACAGTTTAGACCATTCCACAAGAAAACTTCAGGGGCACATGGATCTCCTTGCCAGTTCTTAGTAACTTTATAAGTTGACTTGATGTTTGTGATTGCGTCAACTAATATTTTCGGAAGGTCAGCAGAAAATGTCATTAAAATCAATCATCAAGGGATGAAACTTAAGGAAGAATTACTTACAATCTTCTTCATTTGTCTCTGATTCTAAGAATTCTTTTACCATGTAAAGCTCAATGGCATTGACGATGGGTTTAAGGGTAGAGTTCTCAGCCGCAAAGATTGAAAAATTATATTGTACTTCTCCACCAATAGCCAAACGGGTGAAAAGAGTTCTAGTGTACAAGTATTCAGGAGAAAAAAGCTCTTGAAAGAGCACTCCGTTCTTAGTCACATATTGCTGTCTAGAATGGTT
The DNA here is from genome assembly GCF_902201215.1 of Prunus dulcis. Classification (NCBI taxonomy): domain Eukaryota; kingdom Viridiplantae; phylum Streptophyta; class Magnoliopsida; order Rosales; family Rosaceae; genus Prunus; species Prunus dulcis. Next base: position 3,906,547 of record NC_047652.1, on the reverse strand, counting down.
AGTTTTGAGCTTTTCAACTTCTGCAAAGTGCATGTAAACATAATATTCTGAATTTTTATCCACTGGCTTCCAGGAGAAATCCAAGGAGCCACTTGCACTTTTCGGCGTGGCAGCAGTACGCATGACATCAGATGGTGGCTTGTAAAACAATCCAGGGTTAACGGTGAGTGAGGTATTTATCTGTGTCCAATCATCGCGGGCATAGATATACCAGAAGCGATCATGAATATCTTTTGGATACCTAAACAGAAAGAATTAAACAAGAGAGATTGATTTGATCAGTGTTTAGCTATTAATTGACATATGTGTATTGATCATGTCCGAGGACATAAATTACTTAATGTCTCACCTATATCCTTCAAAAGTGGCTGCTAAAGCACCAGTGTCGTACCGCGAGACAAGTGCCAAAGACCCCACTTGTGTCTGATAAGTTTCATTAAGTAAAGGCCTTATCTCTATTGTTGATATAAATGGAACCCCAGATCCTGTGTTTACAAGACATATATGCATGAAATTTCGCAAGGGAATATGTATGAGCTCAAAATCTACGCCATACTCCCCGAATTTCACATAATCCCACAAATTTGGTCCAAGATGTAGTTCGAATTCTGCGAATTTATTTTGGCCATCATAGTTTCCATACAGGAAACTTGCTCGGATCAAATACTTGCTGCCATTCGTAACATTTATTTTGTAGCAGTTTCTTATTCCTTCAGGGAAGCTCCTAACAGACCAATATTGTTGTTGATATTCGTTCTTGTAATCATGTGATACAAATTTAACTTCACCAGTGTCTATGAAGTTTGTGTCTGAGGTGTAGTTAATGCCTGTTGTCTTTTCAGTATAGCTAGAATTTCCTGCAAGGCCGCAGTCTATGCTAATGAAGCCTGAGACAGATCACAGACAGACACATACCATAAGAGAGAGGCCTTAGAATTTTCAACAAATTAAACTGTAATTGCAGAAATATTCATACCTGATTCATCCTGGGCATGAACTAGGAGCATAAGAGCAAAACCACCAAGCAGTGGAAAGAGGAGTGACTTGAATGTCCGCGACATCATTAAACTTTCAGAAACAAGTTTGTATTCAATTCGAAGACTCTGATCATTTTATATAAGTTGGATGCTACAATGCAGATCAGAATTCTTGACCCAGTAATACTTTAAAAGAGCCTTATATGTCAATTAAGACGCTGACCATAATAATTAATCTAACAAGTAGACATTAGTTTTGTGGTATCATGTCAGTTGAGGCAGGCAACTGGGTTTGTATTATATTATCTTTAAATTAAGCTCTCTTTGATTGCTATGCTTTTTTCAACTAGTCACCTGCTTTTATTCTTGTCTTCCTGTTGTTCTCCTTGCTTTACTTTGTTCTCCTCATTTCTGTCTCAGTAGCAATTTTTACCTCCTAAGAGGTCCTTTGTCCATTACAAACCAAAGTGAGGCAGAAGATTCCTGTAAATCTGGTTTGAAGTGTTACAAGAGGTTCTATGAAGCATGATATTTCCAATTTTTCTATCACGGCAACATGCACAAAACAAAATAAAAGACAATGATCAACCAAGTTTTGCAAGCTAAGCATGAGGGTTAAAATGAGCCGAAGTTCTAGATACAGAATAGGGATAAGATTTTAGAGAGGCGGACAATCGGCCCACTACTAGTTGGTCTAACATTGTGAGTGTCCCAAACTTAACCACATGTTATAGCATAACAAGTGTGAGGTTTTATCACAAAATGTCTCGGTGTTATTAGTCGTAGAACCACTCATTATATATTGTATTTTATCTTTGACTAATTACGTCAAAAGCCATTAAATATGCAGCCAAAATGTTATGTGTTTGAACCTTAACCTCATCCCCATTATCACTATGTTAACATGGAGGGTGGGGCTGCGCCAATCACATTTTTGTTTGTCTCACTTCTGTTTCCGGGATTCAAATAATGGTTGTAATAACTTAAGAACTTAAGAATTTAATTAACTATTTGAAATACCAATATTATTATAGAACTCTTCCATCTCTAAAGAATATTACATTAATTCGACAACTGTTTTTGGTTTGTTTTTTCTTTTATAATATATCTTTGTGTTGGTCTACCATTTGAGGAAACTCATTGGCAAAGTGGCAAAAGGATGAGATGAGAAGAAGCTGGTGTGAGAGGAGAGGAGTAGAAGTGGAGCATGAGGGAAGAAGCCAAGAAATGTGGTTGTGATAAAGAAGATGCTTTTGGTACCTATTAGGTACTAAATTTGACGATGAAATGTCTGTTAGGTGCAAATTGACATAATACATTTAAAATATATATATATAAATTTGAACGCGTTAATCAATTGCTCAACTTGTTACCTCTAGAGGCGAAGTCTACGACACAGCTGGTTCGACTCAAATGTCCAAAGTCTACAACGCAGCTGGTTTAACTCAAATTAAGTATGTGCAAGTAGTGGGTCAATGGCTTGAAAGATCCATTACCAGTAGATTATCCATGAAATGATTAGGAATAGGCATAAGATTATTCTTCATGATGTACCCACTATACTTAACTATAACTCCTGCTCAGGATTTTGTTTATAATTTGGACTATATCTCCTACCCATGTGCCTATGTGTCATAACTAAGAATTTTAGGGAGCTTTATTTGTGATCTCGCGAACCCTAATTACGAGTGAGTGTGAGGAAAACACTTGTCAAGAACCTGATTTCCTAACGACTAGTTTCAGAGCTTCATGTTCAAGTGGGAACGATGAACGTACAATGTTGAGAAGAGAGTCGACAAGTTCGACGGCAGAGACTTTGTGCTATGGAGGACACACATTAATGATTACGTGAAGCTCAATATTACAGGGCTATCCTAGATTCTTTTTGAAATATTTTCAGAACCCTATACTCATTTTCCAATTTTTTTAAATAATAGTATAGCCGCCTGGCTTTACACATTTGACACGTGGCACCTAGGCCTTGGGCGCTACCCTTAATATATATATATATACGGCTATACTTTTTAAAATGAAAATTTAATTTGGGAATTTTTTTCTAAAAATATTAAAAGATATAAAATTAGTTTCTTAACTTTTGTATTTTTTGGCCTACTTCTTTAATTTAATATATGCAATTAAGTAATATGTTAGCCTTTTCTAATTACTTTAATTAGTAATTATATTTTAAACAACAAATAGAATAACGAAATTAAACATGGCGTTTGCTCCACTAGGATACAACTTTCTAAATCAAACACCTAGCACCAGGGCTTTCATTCCTAGCAAAATTTTTGGGTTTATCTGTGCATCTATACAAGAATGATGATATTAATGTTCTCTGTGAATTTATAGGACAAACTCAAAACATTATTTAAAAATAATTCAAATAATTAATTAACTAATCGGGTTTAATTTAAATTACAGAGCCCAAGAGCCATAAGGCCAAGGCTAACCTTTTGATTAATTAAAAATATATATATTAACCATTGAACACATAATTGCTTTTTACAAGAGTATCTTTTTCGTTTTTGAAAAAAAAAAAAAAAAACCAGTGCTGCTCGTTTGACATGTGGGGCATAAGCGGTGGGCGGATCTATAAACGTACATGTATAGTATAGCCGCCCGGCTATACCAAATTCTTTTTAAAAAATTTGAGAAATAGTATAGTCGCCCCGCTACACTCATTGCCCTACTTTTTTTCTCAAAAATTGTATAGCCGCCCGGCTCGTCCATTTTTATATATATGTTTAAATAGTATAGCCGTGCGGCTATACTTTTCAAAATGAAAATTTTTTTAAAAAAAAGTTTCTTAACTTTTGTTTTTTGGCCTACTTCTTTAATTTAATATATGTAATTAAGGAATATGTTAGCCTTTTTTAATTACTTTAATTAGTAATTATATTTTAAACAACAAATAGAATAATGAAATTAAATATGGCCAAAAGCCCCAAGGCAATTATTTAAAAATAATTAAAGAAGTGGGCCAAAAAAGGAGACGGTATAGAACACGAATGTATTATTAGAAACTACGTACGTGCGTACGTACGTACACACACACACACACACACATATATATATATATATGATGACTAATTAAAGTAATTAAAAAAGAATAAGATATTACTTAATTACATATATTAAATATTACTTAATTACATATATTAAATGAATGAAGTTGGCCAAAAGAAAAAGTAAAGAAACTAATTTTATATTTTAAAAATTTATACTTTTCAAAAAAAAAAAAAAAAACAACATGAACCCTTTTCCCGACAAAATTTCGTCGGCAAAGATCTTTGCCGACAAAATTTGCCGGGATTAGGTTTCCCCGACGAAAATTTCTTTGCCGACGAAATTTCGTCGGGAGAGGTCTTATTTTTTAAAAATAAATATAAACTTAGGATGTTTAGGTTAATTAATTTTTTAAAAATTTATTTTTATTAACTACATAATATATTTGGAGATTTAATTAGTTGAATTAGCAATTATATTTTAATTATTATTTATTTAATGACTGATTATGATTAAATATTTTAATTAACTTCATGAATTAGATTATTTAATGAATAGTAATTCAATTTCTCTTTTTCTTTTTCTCCTTTAATATTCACTAAGTTAATTACTAATCAAAGTAATTAAAAAGGTGAAATACATACTATGCTACTTAAAGGGTGTAGCCAAACTTTTCATAAAAATTTAAATTATTTATTTTAAAAAAAAAAAATTCAAAACCTGAGTATAGCCGTGCGGCTATACTATTTTTAATATGAAAGGTAAGACCCCAACGTTTAGGCGCCACGTGTCCACTTTTTATTAAAAAATAAAAAACTGAGTATAGCCGTGCGGCTATACTATTTTTATTATAAAAAGGAGGACCCCAACCTTTAGGCGCCACGTGTCCACTTTTATTTAAAAAAAATAAAAAACTGAGTATAGCCGTGCGGCTATACTATTTTTAATATGAAAAGAAAGACCCCAACGGTTAGGCGCCACGTGTCCCAAAACAGTAGAGCCGCATGGCTAGACTCACTTGACACGTGGCACCTAGGCCATGGGCTCGTCCCTTTTTATATATATTTTTAAATAGTATAGCCGTGCGGCTATACTTTTCAAAATTTTTTATTATAAAAAAAAAAAAAAGTTTCTTAACTTTTGTTTTTTGTCCTACTTCTTTAATTTAATATATGTAATTAAGGAATATGTTAGCCTTTTTTAATTACTTTAATTAGTAATTATATTTTAAACAACAAATAGAATAATGAAATTAAATATGGTCAAAAGCCCCAAGGCAATTATTTAAAAATAATTAAAGAAGTGGGCCAAAAAAGGAGACGGTATAGAACACGAATGTATTATTAGAAACTACGTACGTACGTACGTACGTACACACACACACACACACACATATATATATATATATAATGACTAATTAAAGTAATTAAAAAAGAATAAGATATTACTTAATTACATATATTAAATATTACTTAATTACATATATTAGATGAAGGAAGTTGGCCAAAAGAAAAAGTAAAGAAACTAATTTTATATTTTAAAAATTTATACTTTTCAAAAAAAAAAAAAAAAAACAACATGAACACTTTTCCCGACAAAATTTCGTCGGCAAAGATCTTTGCCGAAAAAATTTGCCGGATTAGGTTTTCCCCGACGAAAATTTCTTTGCCGACGAAATTTCGTCGGGAGAGGTCTTATTTTTTAAAAATAAATATAAACTTAGGATGTTTAGGTTAATTAATTTTTTAAAAATTTATTTTTATTAACTACATAATATATTTGGATATTTAATTAGTTGAATTAGCAATTATATTTTAATTATTATTTATTTAATGACTGATTATGATTAAATATTTTTATTAACTTCATGAATTAGATTACTTAATGAATAGTAATTCAATTTCTCTTTTTCTTTTTCTCCTTTAATATTCACTAAGTTAATTACTAATCAAAGTAATTAAAAGAGTGAAATACATACTATGCTACTTAAAGGGTGTAGCCAAACTTTTCATAAAAATTTAAATTATTTATTTAAAAAAAAAAATTCAAAACCTGAGGATAGCCGTGCGGCTATACTATTTTTAATATGAAAGGGAAGACCCCAACGTTTAGGCGCCACGTGTCCACTTTTTATTAAAAAATAAAAAACTGAGTATAGCCGTGCGGCTATACTATTTTAATTATAAAAAGGAGGACCCCAACCTTTAGGCGCCACGTGTCCACTTTTTATTTAAAAAAAATAAAAAACTGAGTATAGCCGTGCGGCTATACTATTTTTAATATGAAAAGAAAGACCCCAACGTTTAGGCGCCACGTGTCCAACAGTAGAGCCGCATGGCTAGACTCACTTGACACGTGGCACCTAGGCCATGGGCTCGTCCCTTTTTATATATATGTTTAAATAGTATAGCCGTGCGGCTATACTTTTCAAAATTTTTTATTATAAAAAAAAAAAAAAAGTTTCTTAACTTTTGTTTTTTTGGCCTACTTCTTTAATTTAATATATGTAATTAAGGAATATGTTAGCCTTTTTTAATTACTTTAATTAGTAATTATATTTTAAATAACAAATAGAATAATGAAATTAAATATGGCCAAAAGCCCCCAAGGCAATTATTTAAAAATAATTAAAGAAGTGGGCCAAAAAAGGAGACGGTATAGAACACGAATGTATTATTAGAAACTACGTACGTACGTACGTACGCACACACACACACACACACACACACACACACACACACACACATATATATATATGATGACTAATTAAAGTAATTAAAAAAGAATAAGATATTACTTAATTACATATATTAAATATTACTTAATTACATATATTAAATGAAGGAAGTTGGCCAAAAGAAAAAGTAAAGAAACTAATTTTATATTTTAAAAATTTATACTTTTCAAAAAAAAAAAAAAAACAACATGAACACTTTTCCCGACAAAATTTCGTCGGCAAAGATCTTTGCCGACAAAATTTGCCGGATTAGGTTTTCCCCGACGAAAATTTCTTTGCCGACGAAATTTCGTCGGGAGAGGTCTTATTTTTAAAAAATAAATATAAACTTAGGATGTTTAGGTTAATTAATTTTTAAAACTTTATTTTTATTAACTACATAATATATTTGGAGATTTAATTAGTTGAATTAGCAATTATATTTTAATTATTATTTATTTAATGACTGATTATGATTAAATATTTTAATTAACTTCATGAATTAGATTACTTAATGAATAGTAATTCAATTTCTCTTTTTCTTTTTCTCCTTTAATATTCACTAAGTTAATTACTAATCAAAGTAATTAAAAAAGTGAAATACATACTATGCTACTTAAAGGGTGTAGCCAAACTTTTCATAAAAATTTAAATTATTTATTTAAAAAAAAAAATTCAAAACCTGAGTATAGCCGTGCGGCTATACTATTTTTAATATGAAAGGGAAGACCCCAACGTTTAGGCGCCACGTGTCCACTTTTTATTAAAAAATAAAAAACTAAGTATAGCCGTGCGGCTATACTATTTTTATTATAAAAAGGAGGACCCCAACCTTTAGGCGCCACGTGTCCACTTTTTATTTAAAAAAAATAAAAAACTAAGTATAGCCGTGCGGCTATACTATTTTTAATATGAAAAGAAAGACCTCAACGTTTAGGCGCCACGTGTCCCAAAACAGTAGAGCCGCATGGCTAGACTCACTTGACACGTGGCACCTAGGCCATGGGCTCGTCCCTTTTTATATATATGTTTAAATAGTATAGCCGTGCGGCTATACTTTTCAAAATTTTTTATTAAAAAAAAAAAAAAAGTTTCTTAACTTTTGTTTTTTGGCCTACTTCTTTAATTTAATATATGTAATTTAGGAATATGTTAGCCTTTTTTAATTACTTTAATTAGTAATTATATTTTAAATAACAAATAGAATAATGAAATTAAATATGTCCAAAAGCCCCAAGGCAATTATTTAAAAATAATTAAAGAAGTGGGCCAAAAAAGGAGACGGTATAGAACACGAATGTATTATTAGAAACTACGTACGTACGTACGTACGCACACACACACACACACACACACACACACACACACACACACACACATATATATATATATGATGACTAATTAAAGTAATTAAAAAAGAATAAGATATTACTTAATTACATATATTAAATATTACTTAATTACATATATTAAATGAAGGAAGTTGGCAAAAAGAAAAAGTAAAGAAACTAATTTTATATTTTAAAATTTTATACTTTTCAAAAAAAAAAAAAAAAAGAAAACCATGAACACTTCTCCCGACGAAATCTCGTCGGGAAAGATCTATGTCGACAAAATTTGCCAGATTAGGTTTCCCCCGACGAAAATATCTTTGCCGACGAAAGTTCGTCGGGAGAGGTCTTATTTTTAAAAAATAAATATAAACTTAGGATGTTTAGGTTAATTAATTTTTTAAACTTTTTTTTTTATTAACTACATAATATATTTGGAGATTTAATTAGTTGAATTAGCAATTATATTTTAATTATTATTTATTTAATGACTGATTATGATTAAATATTTTAATTAACTTCATGAATTAGATTACTTAATGAATAGAAATTCAATTTCTCTTTTTCTTTTTCTCCTTTAATATTCACTAAGTTAATTACTAATCAAAGTAATTAAAAAGGTGAAATACATACTTTGCTACTTAAAGGGTGTAGCCAAACTTTTCATAAAAATTTAAATTATTTATTTAAAAAAAAAAATTCAAAACCTGAGTATAGCCGTGCGGCTATACTATTTTTAATATGAAAGGGAAGACCCCAGCGTTTAGGCGCCACGTGTCCACTTTTTATTAAAAAATAAAAAACTGAGTATAGCCGTGCGGCTATACTATTTTTATTATAAAAAGGAGGACCTCAACCTTTAGGCGCCACGTGTCCACTTTTTATTTAAAAAAAATAAAAAACTGAGTATAGCCGTGCGGCTATACTATTTTTAATATGAAAAGAAAAACCCCAACGTTTAGGCGCCACGTGTCCAACAGTAGAGCCGCATGGCTAGACTCACTTGACACGTGGCACCTAGGCCATGGGCTCGTCCCTTTTTATATATATGTTTAAATAGTATAGCCGGGCGGCTATACTTTTCAAAATTTTTTATTATAAAAAAAAAAAAAAAGTTTCTTAACTTTTGTTTTTTGGCCTACTTCTTTAATTTAATATATGTAATTAAGGAATATGTTAGCCTTTTTTAATTACTTTAATTAGTAATTATATTTTAAATAACAAATAGAATAATGAAATTAAATATGGCCAAAAGCCCCAAGGCAATTATTTAAAAATAATTAAAGAAGTGGGCCAAAAAAGGAGACGGTAGAGAACACGAATGTATTATTAGAAACTACGTACGTACGTACGTACGTACACACACACACACACACACATATATATATATATATATGATGACTAAATAAAGTAATTAAAAAAGAATAAGATATTACTTAATTACATATATTAAATATTACTTAATTACATATATTAAATGAAGGAAGTTGGCCAAAAGAAAAAGTAAAGAAACTAATTTTATATTTTAAAAATTTATACTTTTCAAAAAAAAAAAAAAAAACAACATGAACACTTTTCCCGACAAAATTTCGTCGGCAAAGATCTTTGCCGACAAAATTTGCCGGATTAGGTTTTTCCCGACGAAAATTTCTTTGCCGACGAAATTTCGTCGGGAGAGGTCTTATTTTTTAAAAATAAATATAAACTTAGGATGTTTAGGTTAATTAATTTTTTAAAAATTTATTTTTATTAACTACATAATATATTTGGAGATTTAATTAGTTGAATTAGCAATTATATTTTAATTATTATTTCTTTAATGACTGATTATGATTAAATATTTTAATTAACTTCATGAATTAGATTACTTAATGAATAGTAATTCAATTTCTCTTTTTCTTTTTCTCATTTAATATTCACTAAGTTAATTACTAATCAAAGTAATTAAAAAGGTGAAATACATACTATGCTACTTAAAGGGTGTAGCCAAACTTTTCATAAAAATTTAAATTATTTATTAAAAAAAAAAAATTCAAAACCTGAGTATAGCCGTGCGGCTATACTATTTTTAATATGAAAGGGAAGACCCCAACGTTTAGGCGCCACGTGTCCACTTTTTATTAAAAAATAAAAAACTGAGTATAGCCGTACGGCTATACTATTTTTATTATAAAAAGGAGGACCCCAACCTTTAGGCGCCACGTGTCCACTTTTTATTTAAAAAAAATAAAAAACTGAGTATAGCCGTGCGGCTATACTATTTTTAATATGAAAAGAAAGACCCCACCGTTTAGGCGCCACGTGTCCAACAGTAGAGCCGCATGGCTAGACTCACTTGACACGTGGCACCTAGGCCATGGGCTCGTCCTTTTTTATATATATGTTTAAATAGTATAGCCGTGCGGCTATACTTTTCAAAATTTTTTATTATAAAAAAAAAAAAAGTTTCTTAACTTTTGTTTTTTGGCCTACTTCTTTAATTTAATATATGTAATTAAGGAATATGTTAGACTTTTTTAATTACTTTAATTAGTAATTATATTTTAAATAACAAATAGAATAATGAAATTAAATATGGCCAAAAACCCCCAAGGCAATTATTTAAAAATAATTAAAGAAGTGGGCCAAAAAAAGAGACGGTATAGAACACGAATGTATTATTAGAAACTACGTACGTGCGTACGTACGTACACACACACACACACACACACATATATATATATATATGATGACTAATTAAAGTAATTAAAAAAGAATAAGATATTACTTAAATACATATATTAAATATTACTTAATTACATATATTAAATGAAGGAAGTTGGCCAAAAGAAAAAGTAAAGAAACTAATTTTATATTTTAAAAATTTATACTTTTCAAAAAAAAAAAAAAAAAAAACATGAACACTTTTCCCGAAAAAATTTCGTCGGCAAAGATTTTTGCCGACAAAATTTGCCGGATTAGGTTTTCCCCGACGAAAATTTCTGTGCCGACGAAATTTCGTCGGGAGAGGTCTTATTTTTTAAAAATAAATATAAACTTAGGATGTTTAGGTTAATTAATTTTTTAAAAATTTATTTTTATTAACTACATAATATATTTGGAGATTTAATTAGTTGAATTAGCAATTATATTTTAATTATTATTTCTTTAATGACTGATTATGATTAAATATTTTAATTAACTTCATGAATTAGATTACTTAATGAATAGTAATTCAATTTCTCTTTTTCTTTTTCTCCTTAAATATTCACTAAGTTAATTACTAATCAAAGTAATTAAAAAGGTGAAATACATACTATGCTACTTAAAGGGTGAAGCCAAACTTTTCATAAAAATTTAAATTATTTATTTAAAAAAAAAAATTAAAAACTGAGTATAGCCTTGCGGCTATACTATTTTTAATATAAAAAGGAGGACCCCCAACTTTTAGGCGCCACGTGTCTACTTTTGAAATAAAAAAATTAAAAACTGGGTATAGCCGTGCGGCTATACTATTTTTTATATAAAAAGGAGGACCCCCAACGATTAGGGGCCACGTGTC
>NC_047652.1:3825693-3894873 GCF_902201215.1 Prunus dulcis | reverse complement strand
TTCGTCGGCAAAGATCTTTGCCGACAAAATTTGCCGGATTAGGTTTTCCCCGACGAAAATTTCTTTGCCGACGAAATTTCGTCGGGAGAGGTCTTATTTTTTAAAAAAAAATATAAACTTAGGATGTTTAGGTTAATTAATTTTTTAAAAATTTATTTTTATTAACTACATAATATATTTGGAGATTTAATTAGTTGAATTAGCAATTATATTTTAATTATTATTTATTTAATGACTGATTATGATTAAATATTTTAATTAACTTCATGAATTAGATTACTTAATGAATAGTAATTCAATTTCTCTTTTTCTTTTTCTCCTTTAATATTCACTAAGTTAATTACTAATCAAAGTAATTAAAAAGGTGAAATACATACTATGCTACTTAAAGGGTGTAGCCAAACTTTTCATAAAAATTTAAATTATTTATTTAAAAAAAAAAATTCAAAACCTGAGTATAGCCGTGCGGCTATACTATTTTTAATATGAAAGGGAAGACCCCAACGTTTAGGCGCCACGTGTCCACTTTTTATTAAAAAATAAAAAACTGAGTATAGCCGTGCGGCTATACTATTTTTATTATAAAAAGGAGGACCCCAACCTTTAGGCGCCACGTGTCCACTTTTTATTTAAAAAAAATAAAAAACTGAGTATAGCCGTGCGGCTATACTATTTTTAATATGAAAAGAAAGACCCCAACGTTTATGCGCCACGTGTCCAACAGTAGAGCCGCATGGCTAGACTCACTTGACACGTGGCACCTAGGCCATGGGCTCGTCCCTTTTTATATATATGTTTAAATAGTATAGCCGTGGGGCTATTCTTTTCAAAATTTTTTATTAAAAAAAAAAAAAAAAGTTTCTTAACTTTTGTTTTTTGGCCTACTTTTTTAATTTAATATATGTAATTAAGGAATATGTTAGCCTTTTTTAATTACTTTAATTAGTAATTATATTTTAAATAACAAATAGAATAATGAAATTAAATATGGCCAAAAGCCCCAAGGCAATTATTTAAAAATAATTAATTAACTAATCGGGTTTAATTTAAATCACAGAGCCCAAGAGCCCCAAGGCCCAAGGCCAATCTCCTGATTAGTTATATATATATATATATATATATATGTGTATATATATTGATTAACCATTGACCTAAAGGTCATACCCACAAGCCACTCAATTGGGCCGCTTGCATGGCCAATCCAAACTACTATATTTGCAAGAGTAAATCTTATAAAGACCTCTAAGGAACTCTAGTGTTCCAATGTGGGACTAATTTCAACTCAAACATGTGAGATTGTTGATGAGAGTTTATTGTACGAACTTGGTTTCTCTAATTGGATATTGTGTTGAAGGTGACACTGTGGCACTTGTTTATGGGTAAGTGGCCAATGGAAATTTGCAACACCATATATTAGCTGCAGGTACAATACTCTTATATATTAATATATTTTGGACTTAATTGTTGCAATGGTCTCTAAACTAGTACACCCAAGTTGTATTTTCGTCCATGACATCCAAACCATAGACGTAGACAAAATGTAGACAATCAGGAGAAATATATATTTCATCAGTCATTAGTTATTAGTTAATCTATTGATCATGAACATGGAGAATTTGCACTCACCTATGTAGTGTATAATTAAGTGCTGTTGGACCAGTGTCATACCCCACGGCAAGTGCCAAGGTATCGGTCGACATTATTGATTATGAAACATTTGCAATACATACATAATACAATCTGCAAGGATTGAAATAATATATTCCAATCCCATTACTTTAATACGTACTACTACCTAACTGAGGGACGTAGCATAGCGATTGAATTCTGAGACATCATCTCAATGGAATTTCCTTTTTCAGTGTGATTGCCGCTCTGCTTTGTTCGAGCCAGTTCGGTTGCCAAACACTCCTTTAGTTCCACCAATACCTGGCTCATGGATGGCCTGTTGATGGGGTTTTTAGATACACATGCCATTGCTAATTCCACAGCTTTCCAGACAGAGCTAACATTGAAACGTCTCTCTAACCTTGGATCAACAATGCTGTAAATGTCTCCTTTTGGAAGCAACAAACCAACCCATTTACTTATGTGAATTCTCTCATGTGTGTTTATAAAAGCAGGTCGACCCGCGATAATCTCCAACAGTACAACCCCAAAGCTGTAAACATCACTTTTCTCATTTAGCCGGTTTGACATATTGTACCTTCAAGCAACCATGCAACTCAAGTCATATCTTCTGCAAAAGAATTTGGCTAGAACGTCCATTTACATATGGTTTCTTTCTTCATTCATGTCCTTGCTTTATCTTTAATTTGCTTCAGTGACATTACTAATATTTTGAATATTAAGGATGATGAGGGCACCAATACCAAATTAATATTAGTTAGAATTTAAAATGCGTTGGGATTAGATTTGATATATCATTACCCAGACTGAAAACAAAAAACTTACTCGGGCGCAAGGTACCCGGGAGTGCCAGCAACACCTGTCAATATATGAGTCCCATCCTCTACAGGGAAATTTCTGGATAGGCCAAAATCAGATAGTTTGGCTTGAAAATATTCATTCAACAAGATGTTTGTTGATTTCACATCCCTGTGGATCATAGGTGGGCTACAACAATAGTGCAGATACTCCAATCCTGCATTTCCATATTCAGACATCAGTGAATTCTCATCACCGAAAAAAAAAAAAAAAAAAAAACAAAATTCAAAAGAAAAAAAGAGAGAGGAGATGTTAGCTAAAAAGGAGTATAAGATAATTTAATAGTTTCACACCTTGTGCAGCATCTGTAGCTATTTGAAGTCTACCTTCCCAAGTCAAGACAACTGGAGTGCTGTCTGCATCCACAGAAAATAAAAAATAATGTGGAGATCAAGGAATGTTTCTGCAGAACTTAGATTTCTAGTGCTAAAAAAAATCAAAGCCTCCCGTAATTTATTGGTCGTTTTCCAACGAATTAGAAGTTACTAAACAATGGTAAATTTTGGTATGGAATAGTTTCAATTGCAGCCAAACCTGATAGATATGCTTGTAAGTTTCCATTTTCCATGTACTCGTACACAAGCCCTATGTGATTTTCATCATTGCAATATCCTACAAGGCTTGTCAAGTTAATATGATGAACTCTCATCAGAAGATTAACCTGTAAGATAAGAGACCCCAATGAAACATCTTAGTTTATTATATAAGATTGAGCTCAAAATGATTGCATAGCTTATTTTAACAAACGTGCCTCAGCATGAAATTGTTGAAGCCCTTGAACTGAAGACGGTGAAAGCATCTTGACAGCTACTTGAGTTTTGTCTAGGCATCCATGATAAACTGTTCCAAATCCACCTTTGCCAAGAATCCTCTTTAAATTGTTGGTGATCTGGAGGATCTCAGAGTATGTAAACTGTCGTTTTGTTGCCTCCACTGGTGCAATGATAGGATTTGCACCTGTGACAGCTCCTAAGATTTCATCACAAGTTTAATGTGCATATATTTATGAAGAATGTTATTATTATTTTAAGAAATGCACTTCGATATCTGATGCCAAGTCGTAATTCTTCATTTTTAAGGCCATAAGAGAGAAAAATAAAAAAAGAACTTTGACAGATATTTGGAAGTCTTACCAGGTTGTCTTTTCCGTTTAATGCCCCAATAGAGAGCTGCAACAGATAATAAGAGGATGGAGATTCCAGCGACCGACGCAACTACGGGAATAACAAAATTGCGCTTCTTTTTGCAAGAAACATTTCCAGATAGATTTGGATTTGCACACAAACTGACATAAATATGGTTGATAGCAACAATAGTTAGATTTTGATCTGTTATACCAAAGAATATAAATTCCTCTGTAGCATATGTTATAATTCTCAAAACTAGTTTGTAGGGAAACACCTCATCATTTAATATTGTCATTAAAAACGAAATAGGAAAATAGAAATAGAAAACTAGTATCTGTGTGGATCAAATTTCTAACACAGTGTTGTGGTGAGTTGGAGTCAAGTACAAAATTTGAAGGTTATATGGGCTTCACATAGACCTTAAGGATAGAAAACCATTCTTCCTTCTTTCAATCAGTCCTACTGGAACTGAGCCTGTGAGCTTGTTTTTCTCCAAGTTTCTGCAAAGGTAAATTAATCACTAATCTTTCACCATA
This sequence comes from Prunus dulcis, assembly GCF_902201215.1. Classification (NCBI taxonomy): domain Eukaryota; kingdom Viridiplantae; phylum Streptophyta; class Magnoliopsida; order Rosales; family Rosaceae; genus Prunus; species Prunus dulcis. Next base: position 3,890,723 of record NC_047652.1, on the reverse strand, counting down.
CTTTGTTCATAACAAAAGATTTGTAGTTTTTTGCTCCCCAGATACAGGTAACCAAATGACTTACATGACATTTAAGTCTGGCAATTGAGACAAAAAGTCAGGAATTGGTCCTGTCAAGTTGTTGTTTGATAAATCCCTGAAATGAACAGCTCAACTTATTTAAATCAAATTCTGATCATGTGCTGTCTGCCTTCTGGTAACTTATTCACAGGAAGACATATATACTCACAATGTCTGAATCATTGTAAAGTTGGATATAGAAGGAGCTATTGGATATAGAAGGAGCTATCTCCCCTGTTAATCCGCTCGAGGACAAGTCCCTACAGATTGCATGTTCCATTAATTTAAATTTACTACACATAAGTGGAATGGGAATGAAAATTTCGGTAACTTTGTTTGAAGGCATACTTACAAGGATATGATTCTTGGGGACTCATTTTGAGGATAGCTACACTTTACACCTTCCCACAAGTAGGTGAGGGGCACATGGATCTCCTTGCCAGTTCTTTTTAATCTTATATGTTGACTTGATGATGTTGATTGCGTCAACTAATTAAAACATTTTCAGAATCAAACAGAAAATCTCATTTAAATCAATCATATACATATAAACACTAAACTGAGAGTATGAAAGCTAGTGTAAGGAAGAAAGACTTACTATCTTCTTGGTTTGTTTCTAACTCTAAGAATTCCTTCAATGTGTAAATCTCAATGGCGTTGAGGATGGGTGGAAGGGTAGAGTTCTCTGCCTTACGGATTGAAAAATTATATTGTCCTCCACTCAAAGCGGCAGGGCTAAAAATAGTATTTGTGTACAAGTAATCGGGAGCAAATAACTCATAAAAGACCCGCCAGTTCCTAGTAATGAATTGCAGTCTGGATTGGTTTGCTTGTAGCTTTTCAACTTCTGCAAAGTGCATGTATGCATAGTATGATGCCTTGTCATCAGCAGGCAGCCAGAAGAAATCCAAGGAAGCATTCGCACGTCTTGGCGTTGCAGCAGTACGCATCACAATAGGAGGTGGTTGGTAATCATTGCTAGATCCAGAGTCAATGGTCTGTGATGTACTTAATTGTGTCCAATCATCAAGGTCATAGGCATACCAGAAGCGATCATGAACATCGAACGGATACCTAAATAGATTTCGATATTTCATCAGTCTCATTAGCAATTAGAAGTTGACCAGGGTATATGTTCATCATCTAACTCCTAGGAGATTAGGCACTCACCTGTATCCTTTAAAATCAGTTGGTACTTGACCAGTATCAAATCGCATCTCAAGCGCCAACGACCCCACTTGTGTTGGATAAGATGCATTAGGTAAAGGTCTGAGTTCTATTGCTGATATAAATGGAACCCCAGATCCTGTCTTCACCAGACAGACATGTATGTAGCTTCGCAGTGGGACATGTATAAGTTCTTTGTGTGCTTCTGCAACGGAGGCATTCTCAAACCGTATGGACTCCCATAAATTAGCTCCAAGATGGAGTTCGAACTCGGGCACTTTTTCTTGGCCATCATAATTCCCATAAAGAAAACTTGCTCTGATCAAATATTTGATGCCACTTGTGACGTTTATGTTGTAGCAGTTCCTGGTTCCTTCAGGGAAGCTCCTTAGAGACCAGTAAGGTTGTTGATAGTCATCTCTAAACTCATTCAACACAGATTTACTTTCACCGGTGTCTATGAAGTTTGCATCTGAAATGTAGCGAATTTTTGTTTTCGTTTCGGTATAGCTAACTGTCTGCAGGCCACAATCTATGCTAATGAATTCTGAGATAGACACACATATAGAAAAAAAGAGAGAAGCCTTCATTAGCTATGCGTATATTATAGATGACATTATATTTCCTTCAAAATGTTCATACCTGATTGATCATCCTGGCCATGAACTAGGAGCATAAGACTATGACCAAGGAGCAGTGTGAAGAGGAGTAGCTTGACGACTGTACGCGACATCATTAAACTTTGAGAAGCAAGACACAGATTTAAGCAAGACATAAATGTTGGTCCTTTCTTTACCACATTTAGCTTATCACTGTCAGATATAGTTCTCTTTACATTCTCTCTGTCTGATTTTTCTTAAAAAGAAAATTAAGCACTACTTAAATCAGCTCGTTCAAAGCCTTCCTTAGCTTCTTCCCTCCAGTTGTCCTCCTAACCATGGAAATTCTTAAAAAGTCAAATGTATACTTTTTTTAAAAAGAAATAAATTAATGACGAAATGTCGGTTATGTCCTCGAATTAGCCATCGATACAATAGAATAAAATCAACTGGCAGGTTGGGGCCAAAATACAAGATGTTCACTCAACAACCGAAGTCCAGAACACGGCTGTTTCAGTTGAAACTTGAAATGCATATCCTCCTTGCAAGAAGAGGTCGCTGAAAGATCCATTACCATTAGATTAATCATGACTTGCGAGGTCAATGGGCTTGAAAGATCCATTATTAGTTTTTTTTTTTCAGTCTTAAACCACTACTAATTTTTAATATCCCCTCATTTTTAAACTACTAATAATAATGAGTGGATTTATTAATATCGCATCTTCCAAGCACTATCAAGAAAAAGAAAAACACTTCAAAAGACCCACTAGGGTAGTGATTTGGAGTATTTGCTCTCCAAATTATCAAGCATGTTATCAAGCATAAGGCAATGGAATGCAAAGGAGGAAAAACTGAAGATAAAAACAAAGGAGTTTTTTGTAAGCTCTCGGTTAGCTTCTATTTCATTTCTTGGAGGAGACTTTTATTATTCTCCCTCTCATCTCAAGTCTTCTTGCACAGCTTCGTACACTTTTCTTTATACACATCAAACCTTTTCATATTAGTACACGCCTCTCTCACCAACTTTAATTTAATAGAGCATAGATGTTTTCTATCAATCTCTTACAATTAGTTATTACATATTAATATTAATACAACAAATTAAGTTTAACAAAAGGATCATTAACTTTAATGCCAATGGCATATGCATATTACTATTGATTTTACCCATAAAAAAAGAATTTATCTAAAAAGAAAATGGAGGAAACTAAAACATCCCAACTCCCATTATTTGATATAGCTAAGCAATAGTTCAACTACCTAACCGACGGATTTAGCATAGAGATCGAACTATCAGACCTTATCTCAATGGAATTTGTTAACTCAGTTTCATGGCTCTGCCTTGTTCCAGCAATCTCTGTTGGCAAACTCTCCTTTAGTTCCACCTCCACCTGACTCATGGTTGGCCTTTTTATAGCATTTGGAGATACACATGCCATTGCTATCTCCACAGCCTTCCATACAGTGTTTGTGTTGAAGTGTCTCTCGAACCTTGGATCAACGATGCCGTAAATGTCTCCTTCTGCAAGCATTGAGCTCACCCACCGACTGATGTGAATTCTTTCATGTTCCCTTGATGAGTAAACAGGTCGACAGGAAATAATCTCCAACAGCACAACCCCGAAGCTATAAACATCACTTTTCTCGTTCAACCTGTTTGATAGGTTGTACCTTCAAGTACAAGTTACAACCATTTGCAAATCAAACATCACATTTTTTAGTTTCTAATATTTGATTTGAATGCTCCAATTAAGGGATGGATAAACTTGAAAAAAAAAATAAAAAAAAAAATTACTTACTCAGGGTCGAGGTAGCCGGGAGTGCCAGCAACGACGGTCGATATATGAGTGTCATCATTAGAGGGGAAAGTTCTGGATAGTCCAAAATCAGATAGCTTGGCTTGGAAATTTTCATTCAGCAAAATGTTTGTTAATTTTACATCCCTATGGATTATTGGTGGCTTACAGCCATAGTGCAGATACTCCTATCCTGCATTTCAAGTTGAGACAACACATCCCAACAATTGAATTAAAAGAAAACAAAAGAAAAGAAATTAAGGAGATGCTAGCTAACAAAAATATTGTTACAAATCTTTTAGTGACCTTGTGCAGCGTCTATTGCTATTTGAAGTCTGTCTTTCCAAGTCAAGATATTTGAGCTGCTACCTGCATTCATAACAAATAAAGAGCCTAAAGTTTAGAAGTACTATGAGAAATAGTGAAATTTGGCTACCGAACATGCAATTCAAGTGCAGGCAAACCTGAAAAAAGATGTGCATGTAAGTTTCCACTGGACATGTACTCGTAGACGAGCCCTACCCCAGTCTTATCATTGCAATATCCAACCAGGCTTGTCAAATTTTTGTGATGAACTCTCACAAGAAGATCAACCTGGAATCGAACAGACAAGAACATCTCAGTTCCTAACAAATGATTTGAGCTCAAACCCAATAATATTGTATTAGTTTATTTAGACAAACATGCCTCCGCAAGAAATTGTTGAAATCCTTGAACTGAGGATGGTGAAAGCATCTTGATAGCTAGTTGAGTATCCTCGATGTAGCCATGATAAACATTTCCAAATCCACCTTTTCCAAGAATCCGCTTGAAGTTGTTCGTGATCTTAATGATCTCAGAGTATGTAAACTGTCGTTTTGTTGACTCCAGTGATGTCCCAATGGTGTCTTTTGCTTCTGCAACATCTCCTAATACCATATATAGCCATAATGAAGAAGGTTATGCATTAGCATTTTAGGATATACACTTTCATCCTATGTATAAAACTATATAGCCATAAATTTATGGAAGTCCTACCATGTCTTTTCCTTTTGAAACCCCACCAAGCAGCTGCTATACATAATAAGAGGACTGAAATTCCAACGATTGACCCTACTAATGGAATAACAAAACTGTTCTTCTTCCTTTTGCACGAAACAGCTCCAGATAGATTTGGATTTTCGCATAAACTGACATAAAGATGTTCATAGCAACAGTAGTTAAAGTTTGATCAATATAATAGGTACCAATAATATAAGCTCCTCTGTAATATTAGAAGCTGATGTTATAATTCTCATGAAAACAGAATTTGGTTACAAAACTGGTGGAAATTTGAAGCAGGCCAAACAAACAAAAACAAAAACACACACGTATGGAGTTTTACAGCCATGGTTTTCTACAACGCACACTTAAAGATAGCAAACCACTCTTGTTTCTGTCAATTAGTCTAATTGGAACTGAGCCTGTGAGCTTGTTTTTCTCCAGGTTTCTGCAAAAGTAAATTAAACACTATATCCATCACCCTGCTTTAGTTTGTAACCAAGGATTTGCAGTTTTTCCCCATATAAAAGTAATAAAAAACTTACAGGACATTTAAGTTTCGCAATTGAGACATGAAGTCTGGAATTGGTCCTATCAAGTTGTTGTTTGCTAAATCCCTGAAATCATGAGCAGCTCAACTCATTTAAAACAAACTATTGTGCCATATAAAATTCTGATCATATTCTGTGTACCTTCCCATTAATTTGTAAACTCATTTCATGAGTACACAGGAAGGCGCATATATGCACACTTACAATGTATGTATTTCGAGATTGGATATAGGAGTAGCTATCTTCCCTGTCAGTCCGCTCCAGGATAAGTCCCTGCAGATTGCACATAACCGTAACTTAATTCATCGAAACATGGAATTTAAATGGACAATGTAAACTGAAGATATACATACAAGGATATGATTCTTGGGGACTCATTTTCACGATAGCTACAGTTTAGACCTTCCCACAAGTAAGCTTGAGGGACACATGGATCTCCTTGCCAGTTCTTTTTAATCTTATAAGTTGACTTGATGTCTTTGATTGCGTCAACTAATTTAAATATTTTAGGAATCAAACAGAAAATCCTCATCAAAATCAATCATACACGTGCACTAAATTGATAGCAAAAAAATTTGCTTGTGTACGGAAGAATTACTTACCATCTGCTTGGTTTGTTTCTGATTCTAAGAATTCTTTTACCATGTAAAACTCGATAGCATTGAGGATTGGTGGAAGGGTAGAGTTCTCAAACTTAAAGATTGAGAAATTATATTGTCCTCCATTACTGAGTTCTGCCAAAGTTTCCATTTATAGCTGACTTAGGCATCGGAGAGCCTTCAGCCGGCACCACACCGGTGTCCGAAGCTTAACGACTGCTTCTACCATTTTGTCTTTTGCAGGTCTCCCACTAGCCTATTTCGCCAAGGGCCTCAGCCCCCTTCCCTACTAAGGCTCCACATACCTCAACACTAAGTTGGACTCAATATTGGCCGGGCCATTTTGATCATCAACAGTTTGGCGCCGTCTGTGGGAACTCGACACTAGAATCCCCTCTTTCTCTATCAGCCCAGTTAGCTCCTTCACCAATCAGGCCCCATCGCCTCTTCTTCACCCCACACTATGCTATGCCGACCCAGGATAGCAGCGATACCCAGCACCATACCCCCCTCGATGGTACTTTTCGAAGGAAATCTCCGGGAGATGCCACCCTCCAGGCAAAAGTGGAGCGTCTCCGCGATAGTATTACTAAAATGTCGAAGAAATACGAGCACCTTCATTGCAGGAATGTTGAGCTAGAGCATGACTATCGTGCTCTAAAGCGGAACTGGGAGAGGACTCATACCCAGGATGCCCAACAAGACCTCACCCAGAATGTTGGGCATACTCAGCCAAACCAGCTAGTACATTCCAGCCACAGTGCCCCGGCCCAATCTAGGCTTCGCAAGGGTAAAGGCCACCTTCATCCGGAGCTAACCCAGTCACGACTCCTTTGCATTCCCCCGCCAAAGGACCGGCCCCATGAACCAGTCAGGATCTACCGAGATTGCATGGACCGCATCTCGGACCGTCAACCAGGACCGATCCATATCCCTGTTAACCTCGAAGACCCACAGGTGAGACACCTGGGCCCCTCACCAGGCCCCGCCTGCGTACCAGACGAGGAAGGCGTAGGGAACTCGGATAGTTGGGAATTTGATAATTCAGAAGCCTGGCCAACTTACCACACCGAGGCATTGGAAGATTGGGAACATTCCCCAGCCCCTGTCTGCCCACCCCCCAGGTCTTTAGCACCCGAAACTCTTCCTCATGCTGACCCGGCCATGAGGCTTCTCTTTGAAAAGGTTTGGCGTCTGGAGAGCGAACAACATCGCAGCCATTAACCCCTCTTGGCAAAACCACGACCGGGGCCCTTTACTGAACGTATCCTCCATTACCACCAGGAGAAGGATATCCAGCCGCTCCGCATCGCCTTCTACACTGGCACGGAGGACTCTCTCACCCATATCCACTCCTTCCAGTCTGCCCTTGGGTGCCAAGGCCTCACTGACGAAGGCATGTGCCTCCTCTTCCCTTCCACTCTCAGCGGCGCGACCCTAAATTGGTTCTATAGACTCCATCCCCGCACCATCAACTCATTCGACAGTCTCAAGCAGACCCTTTTGGATCATTTTATGATCCAGACTGATCGCCTATACTCCGCGGACCGGGGCCCTTTACTGAACGTATCCTCCACTACCACCAGGAGAAGGATATCCAGCAGCTCCGCATCGCCTTCTACACTGGCACGGAGGACCCTCTCACCCATATCCACTCCTTCCAGTCTGCCCTTGGGTGCAAAGGCCTCACTGACTAAGGCATGTGCCTCCTCTTCCCTTCCACCCTCAGCGGCGCGGCCCTAAATTGGTTCTATAGACTCCATCCCCGCACCATCAACTCATTCGACAGTCTCAAGCAGACCTTTTTGGATCATTTTATGATCCAGACTAATCGCCTATACTCCGCCGATGACTTGTATATGCTTCGGCAAGCTGAAGACGAACCCCTTCGGGAATATGCAGCCCGGTTCAATCACGAATACTCCCGCTGCCCAGAAACTGATGATCGCGCTGCCTTCGGTGCTTTTAAGAGTGGCCTCCGTGAGTTCAACTTTCGCTACCTGGTTCATAGCAACAGTTGGAACACATACACAAAGCTAATGAAGCAGGCAGCGGTCCATGCCAAAACTGAATACTTCAATTCCAAGCGTGGCCCAGCCAACCTGGTGCGTAACACTTTCGCCGATCCTCCACCTGCTTCAGCCCCACCTCAGCATTCTACCCCCGCCCAAGTACCCAGGGTACCCAACAACCAAAACGGAAGGATAGCTACCAGCATCCCTTCAGTAATAACAAACGTGGCAGACATGACAACCACCACCACTCTAGTGGAGGCAACCCTCCCAAGACAAGTGATCGGGCCCCACTTCCCTTCACACCCAGGCCCAGGTTCGAGGTTTTTACTACCCTCAACACCACCTATGAGAACGTCCTCGTGCGTGAAGCCCCTATCATCCCCAAGCCACCCCCCCGAAGACCATCCGGCAAGCCTATGCCAAACACGACGACTTGCACAAAGTCCCACATTGAAACTTTGTGCAAACCTCCTACTTTCACCTCCCTATAAATAGGGAACAGTACCCAAGTAAAAAGGGTAACTACTTTCTCACTTTTACTGTTACTCTGTCAAAGTTTCCATTTATAGCTGACTTAGGCATCGAAGGGCCTTCGGCCGGCACCACAACGGTGTCCGAAGCTTAACGACTGCTTCTACCATTTTCTCTTCTGCAGGTCCCCCACCAGCCTATTTCGCCAAGGGCCTCAGCCCCCTTCCCTGCTAAGGCTCCACATACCTCAACACTAAGTTGGACTCAATATTGGCCGGGCCATTTTGATCATCAACAGTAGCCATTCCAGAAGCGATCAAAGACATCATATGGATACCTGCATAGAGAATAAGATACATTGAGTTCATTAGTATTATTGGCAGGGGATTCGAAATTAGGACGTCTTCCAACATTGGGAAGAGAAATACTCTCGAGCCTGTGTACTATGTACTCTACTATGTACTCACCTATACGACGTTAAGTTAGCGTTTTGACCTGTGTCAAATCACATGTCAAGTGCCAAGGACTCCCCTTTTGTTTTGTAAGCTCCATTCAATAAAGGCCTTATTTCTAGAGCTGATATAAATGGGACCCCGGAGCCTGTGTTTACCAGACAAACATGTATATAGTTTCGGCGAGGCACATATATGAGCTCCTTGTGTGTGATAGTAGATGCACTCTCCAACTTCACCATGCTCCATAAGTTAGCTCCCAGATGCAGATCGAATTCGGGAACTTTATTTTGGCCATCATAATTCCCATATACAAAACTTGATCTGATTAAATACTTGTAGCCATCAGTAACATTGATCTCGTAGCAGTTTCTTTTTCCTTCAGGGAAGCTCCTAAGAGACGTGTAGGGCTGTTGATACCTATTGCTGTATTCCGGCAAAATGGATTTTCTTTCCCCGGTGTCTATGAAGGTTTCGTCTGAAATGTAGTTAATGCCGGTTGTCTTTTCAGCATAGCTGGAATTTCCAGCAAGGCCGCAGTCTATGCTAATGAATCCTGAGACAGAAGACATGGATTTTATATAAGATGATGCTATATGCATATGTTACGAAAAATGTGTTTTGAACATACCTGATTGATCATCCCGGGCATGAACTAGGAGGAGCATAAGAGCAAAGCCACCAAGCAATGGAAGGAGGAATGGCTTGAATGTTTGCGACATCCTTCAACTTTGGGAAACCAGATTAATATTTGTTATCTTTTTATACAATCAGAAATGCTATTCAGATACATTTTCTTGACCGAGCAATATGTTAGAAAGTGAAGTATCACATATTTTAATCCCAATATAGCTAATTAAGTAAACATAGTGTGGCAGGATGAAGAGTCAAATTAACAAATATTCATTATAATTTTGTCCTATTTGGATGGAGTTATCCAAAATCTAAATTTGAATGACATTTATAAGTTTATAAATGTTTGTCTAGTCACTGGTAAAACTTCCAAAACGTCGTATGCGCAATATTTTCCACAACATGCAAGTCTACCATTCATACCTATTTTAGAAAAACAAAATTAATGACGAATTGTGTCTGTTCTGTGCACAAAAATACCATTGATGATAATCAACTGGCCAACTGGTGGCTAAAATATGAGCTGATGATTCTAGAATCAAAGTCACCACAGGCTGCTTCAACTCCCATGATCAATTGTTAATAAGTAATAACCCATAATTATTAGGGAAATTTGTATAATACCACTTGAACTTATTATAGGTATGTGTGTCATTACAACATGAACTTTTTATTTTTATTTTTAACCACTTGAACTTTGTAAAGTGTTGTAATCCACCTACATATAACTCCGTTAAAGCTTCCGTTAAGTTTAAGGGCATTTTCGTCAATTAACTATAATTATAAATAATTATAAAAAAATAGTATATATATATAATAAAAAATAAAAAATTTTAACCTAATTATACCAGGTATCTCCACCCTCAACACCCACACCCTCCTCTGTATACACCCTCTACATAACTTCTTCAACGTGAGTACTTGATTGCTTAAGTATTCCTATTGTTATGCAAATCATACTTTATTCTCATGTGGGATGAGATTAATAAAGAAGAATTATACATTGTGGAATGGGATGAAAGCAAGGGGCTGTAAAGCTAACATATAATGGTTGCTTGCTGGTGACGAGTTCCAAATTAAACTTTGGGACATGGACAATGACAATGTGAACCTGGTTTTTTTGTTGTTGTTGTTGTTGTTGCATCTTTCCCTGTAGATAACATTAATTCTGTGATGGATAAGCATAGTTCCATAGTTCCATGCCATCCAACACTTATTGAGCTAGTGAGATTAGGTATGTCAAGCCCTCACAAAAAGGACATTCGAAAGAAGAGGTGGTCATGGGTGTTGTGCTGACAGGACCCGTCCTGAATTTTTCGAAACTCGAGACGAATCCTGTGAAATTCCCAACATCACCCCGATGCTGGGCCCACTTACTAAAGACCGGGACTTTCTGCCGAAATTTCGGTAGAGTCTCCCCTGTAAATTGAACATTCCCCAAATTTCAACATGCACAAAATTCACAATTTAAAAAGCCAACTGCCAGCACACACAATGTAATTACACACAGTTTACAGACAAGGCCTCTAGCCTTCAAATAAATCAAGGCAGAACTACTAGCAGTACTCTTAAGTCAATTAATATACTAACAATGCAATTAAGGAACTCAATAAATTTTACGAGTACCACTGCAATCCACATGAAAATAACTTCCCACACATTTCTAGCATGCATCAACTACCATCTATGAATTATCACCAAAATTCCTAGGGGCCTCGGCCCATAATACCATATAATCCAACCTAAAAAAAACAACATTTATAACGTTTAGTCAGCGGCTGCACATAGGCACTACTCTAGGCTGCCTACGTACCCTTACTGAGGGATCAAGCCACACGTAGTTCTTTCTACAAAATCCGAATTCCAATCTCCCCAATAATCACATAATCTCCCCATACGCCGGAAATTCCTATGCCACGTATGGGGTCTGTCATCACGCCGGAAAATTCTACGTCACGTGTGACCTAACAATCATATCATCTCCCCATATGCCAGAACTTCCAACGCCACGTATGAGGTCTGTCATCCCCCTGGAAAATCTTATGCCACGGGTGACCTGACAATCACATAATCTCCCCATATGCCGGAAATTCCAACGCCACGTGTGGGGTCTGTCCTCACACAGGATAACCTTCGCCACGTGGGACCTAACAATCATATCATCTCCCCATACGCTGGAAATTTCAACGCCACGTACGAGGTCTGTCATCCCGCCGGAAAATCCTACGCCACGTGTGACCTGACAATCATATAATCTCCCCATACGCTAGAAATTCCAAAGCCACGTATGGGGTTTATCCTCACGCCGGATAACCTACGCCACATGAGACCTAACAATCATAAGGTGGTACATAGGGTAGTGCGTATAGCACTTCAAATTGACAAACTCTCAATTATCTAAACTAATAATAGAGGTATTCCCAATTTAGTAATACCAGTCTATAGTAGACTGCAACGTAATTTAATCAGGAAAATAATATTATTTTTAGACCAATGATCATGCACAGAAACATAAATTCCATAAAGATCCTAGAACAATTTAAATATTAATCAATGCTTGTTTTCACACAAATTCCATAAAATACTGTATTACACAACTAGAACATTATACTTTATTTATAATCAAATAATATTAATTAATGATAAGCAACAACCTCTAAGGAAAATCCTAAATCGAATCAGTTTCCAATTTAATCTCAAATAACAATTAAGATTCGATAAAAAGGTTATTCTAATAACTTCCGAAGGGTGAAACTACCTCAGAAGACTCACGATCAGATGAGGGGTCCAACTACCCCAACTTGGTCAAACGGGCCCATGGGGCCCACAACCCCCAATTTTCGATCTGAGAGTTCCTATGGGTTCCATAAGGTTTAGGATACACATGCGACAAATTTGGTCCGGATCGGACGGTTACTATGAACCTAACCCTAGGGTTGGCATTTCCGGAGTATCCGGGACTCCTTTTTACGATTCGTCGACTCCTACACAATCCTAAGGATATCTGGATTAACATATTATAAATCTAAGACTATCCAACGGTTTAAACCTATTGAACCCGGATAACGCACAATATGCGATATCCGTTCGAGACTCAAACGGTATCCAAATTGAAATCCGAGCACACCTACACTCTGAAGACAACAAGGAGATCGCATCGGGACACAATGCCTTTTTTCAACAGTGCCCACGCGCCGGCAGTGCTTGGGTGTCCAAAGCGATTAGACATCACCGGAAATTCTCAAAATCACGGCTCAAGGTTCCTACCCTAGGTATAACACCCTATTTGGAACCACTTTTGTTATTAGACCCACCCCAAAAACTGCCCGAAAGTGGCCAGAATCGTGATCCCTAAATCGGCCGAATTTAAATTCGTAAATCGAGTTACCTATGCTAGGAATTGATCGAATCCTACCCTACCCAACAAGCAGCTAGAGCATGAAAAGTCGGTGAGAAACCATACCTCATTCATCGGAATCAGTGGCTGGAGGAGGGAGAACAAAGTCGGAGAAGTTCGAGTGAAACCGGCCGCTTCTTCTCCATTTTCCAGCGAAATCATGTTTGCTGGAGGCGGGGCTTAGCTGGGGTTGGAAGAGGATGGTGGCCCGGTCATTTTGGTACTGGCTCCGTCAACATTGGTGGCCGGATGAGAGAACGGCTGACCAAAATGTGGCCGGCTGCTGCTGTCGCGCGAGAGAGGAGAGAGAGAGAGAAAAAAAAAATTCTGATTTTATCAAACCCTTTTCACCAAAATTACGGTTATGCCACAGAGGGTATTTTGATCGTATCTCTCTCGTTACAACTCCGATTCAAGCCCACCACATGTCTACAGACTCATCTCGCCGTGCTCTACGCAACGATATAGTTGAAATTCCCAAATTCCTTCCCGGTCAAAAAGTCAACTTTAAACCTAATAAAATATTCTATGGGCAAAATGGTATTTTCTCTGAATAAATTAGTATTTACTAATTTATTTAGGACCGGGTCGTTACATGTGCGGCTGATTTTCATATATGATCACCATAAGATTAGACCAGGGCACAACCACAACAAGTTTAGAATACCTCAATTTCTGCCATCACCATAAGATTATGACCTCCATCACCTGTTGAATGCTTCTTTTATTTTTTTTTAAAATTTGTTTTTAATAATTATTTTTAGTTGTTAATTAATGAAAATACCCTAAACTTAATGGAAATTTTAACGGAGTTATACGTAAGTGGTGGATTGCAACACTTTATAAAGTTTAAGCGGGTAAAAATAAAAATTAAAAGTTCAGGAGGTAATGACTCATATGCCTAAAAGTTCAGGTGCTATTTATGCAACTTTAAGCAGTCCGTGATCAATAGTCTCAATTATTAACTTTATTCACTTCACTTGGGGTGACCATAGCAATAATAGAACATAACTAAAACAAGAGGCCAAATTCATGTGAAAATAACAATGTGCAAGTGTGAGGCGAAGACCTTAAACCAATACTTGCAGTCTAGAACAGCTTTGGTGGCTGATGATCTCGCGGTCATTTGTCATGATGAACATAATACTCATATATATTTTGCTAAAGTTTGGAAGAGGTGGGTGTTTTTTTGAAACACTGCTAAGATGTTATAGAGGTTTGAACTTGAGACCACTGGTCTACAAGACAAGACCCTTTCCACTAGGCTAGACCTCATTGGCGAACATCATACTTATATTTAGTTTGGTAATTTTCCTTACATGATAGCAGTCTATGTAGAGATAATAACTGGGCTGCTTGAATGAAAGGACCCGCCCCGAATTTTCCCATAATTCGAGACAAATCCTTTGGAATTCCTGACATCACCCCGATGCCGGACCCTTTCACTAAAGACCGGGACTTTCTGCCGAAATTTCGGCAGAGTCTCCCCTATAAACTGGACATTTCCCAAAATTTCAACCTGCATAAAAACACAATTTATATCACCAACTGGCAGCATGCACAATATAATTTCATGCAATTTATATAAATGGCCTTCGGCCTTCCAATAATTCTCAACCAACTACCAAACAAGTCAAATACAAATTATGACTAATAATTAGTCTGCGGCTGCACCTAATAACCTTAGGCTGCCTACGTACCCTCCTCGAGGGATCAAGCCACACGTAGTTCTTCTATAAAACCTAATTCCACTCTCAAGCGATACCTCATCTCATTTCTCTGTATTTCACATAATCTCCCCATACGCCGGTACAACCAACGCCACGTATGGGGTCTGTCTCAACGCCGGATAACCTACGCCACGCGAGACCTACACGACATATCACATAACTCCCCATACGCCGGTACAACCAACGCCACGTATGGGGTCTGTCCCAACGCCGGATAACCTACGCCACGCGGGACCTCAACATCATATCACATGACTCCCCATACGCCGGTACAACCAACGCCACGTATGGGGCCTGTCGACACGCCGGATAACCTACGCCACGTGCGACCTAACTTTCACTTGATGGTACTCGTAATGAATCCAAAACCCAAGGAGGTACTTGAGGTAGTGCATCTCGCACTCCAACTGGCATTCTAGACTCTGTTGTACCCTCGTACAACCATATAATTCTAATTCTATGATTATACAAATATTCTAATATTTCGTAAATCCCAACCATAGTCTAGCACCAGATAATCCCCCTAGGAAGGTGAGATTTCTCCGGCAGACTCACGGTCAACCAAGGGTCAACTACCCTAACCCTGGCCAAACGGGCCCACGGGACCTACGACCTCCAAATTCCGATCCTGGAGTTCCTATGGGTTCTAAGACATATAGGACACTCGTCCTGCAAGTTTGGTTCAGATCGGACGGTCGGATCGCTCACGATCGCACGATCTAACGGTTAATATAAAATATAAACTTTAAAATATTAAATCGGGACATCCGGGGCCCCGATTCACGATCCGTGAATTCCTACACGATCCTAGAAATACCTAGTTTAACATATATTATTTTCGGGACCATCCAACGGTCCCAACCTATCGAACCCGGATAACGCCCAATAGGCGATATCCGTTCGATAGTCAAACGACGTCCGAATTGAGATCCGCGAAATCCTACGCGCTCGTGATGGCACGAGGACCTCAAAACTGCCCAGAGACATGCCACCACCCTCGCCCACGCGCCGCCACACGCGCGGGCAGACCGGGTGCCCAAAGCGATAACGCTTCCCCGAAAAATCTTGGAACCGAGACTCCAAACTCCTACCCTAGGTAAAACACCCCATTTGGAGTCACTTTTGTTCTTGGACAACCCCCAAAAAGTGGCCGAAAATGGCCAAACACGGCGGCCGAAGTTCGGCCGATTTTCAATTCGAAAATCGAATTGGTTACGCTAAGAATTGATCTAAACCCAACCCACCAGCAGATAGAGCACGAGAAATAGATGAAAATCCATACCTCACTCGACTGATTTGGTTGAGAAACGGAGGAGATCGAATGGCTTGAAGTTTGGGTGAATTCCGGCGAGAAATCGCCAGTTTCCGGCCGATAGGCGGCGGTCCAAGGCCGGCGACTGGTCACGGGAGGAAGGCGGCGACGTGGCGAGTCCAACGGGACCGGTGGCGACGGTCGCCGTGCTCCGTGGTGGCGGCGAGCTGGAGCTGAACGGGGGAGAGAGAGAGGTCGCGGGAGAGAGAGAGAGAGAGAGAGAGAAAACCAGATTTTTATAAAAATCCCATTTCGAAATATTTACGATTGTGCCACTGGTTTTCCTTTGACCATAACTCTCTCGTTACAACTCCGATTCAAGCCCACTACGTGTCTATGAACTCGTCTCAGTACGACCTATCCAAAAATATAAGTCACGGTCCCAAACTCTCTCCGGTTAAAAATGTGACTAAAATACCCTTAAATAATTAAATAATTAAATAAGGGTTAAATTTGGGGAAATTTGGGATCGGGGTGTTACATTGAACTTGTTTCTGACTCAATTTGGGAGGCCATTCTAATTGAGCTGCTTGAACTTGTATCATCGTTCCCTACAATTTGTGTTCTTCCAGAGGACATCTCAGTTTCCAAACATTCCTTCAAGTTGTTATAGATAAAAGTTATATCAGGCCTTTGGAATGCCGTTAAAGGCACACATGCCATGGCAATTTGTAGAGCTTTCCAAGCAGAAGAGGTGTTGTAGGTCCCTTGTATTCTTGAATCCACGATACTCTCAATTTCCATAGTCTCAAACTTTGGACTCACCCATCGACATATGTGAATAGGTTCAGCTTCTACATCTCTTATTATTGCTGCTCTACCAGTTATTAGCTCTAGCAACACAATCCCAAAGCTGTATATATCACTCTTTTTTTTCAGCTTTCCTGTGTAGTAATATCTGGCAGAATAGGGAAAACAATTAATTAGATATTCCTTGTTTTAGGGACAATTTGATCTAATAAAGCAGTACCTACCTATAGGATTTAGGGTTTAGGGCTCATATATAGAAAATGACCAAACATATAACTCAATTCAAACAGTTCACATATATGAAAAGGTTACAATTTGGATCTGATCATAAAACAAGATTCCAGAAAAATTTGGAAAATTTTGTGAGCAAATTAACACTTACTGAGGATCAAGGTACCCAAATGTTCCTTTAGGGTCAGTTGATACATGAGTGGCACTTTCAGTTGCAAAAACTTTAGAAAGACCGAAATCGGCTATCATGGCGTGAAGATTTTCACATAGCAAGATATTTGAAGTCTTTAGATCTCTATGTACTATTGATGGCTTGCAGCCATTGTGTAGATAATCCAGTCCTGCAAAAATTACTTAAGCCATGTTAACTAAATGAAGATCTTAACTCTACGATTTTCTTGCAACATACTATGGTTTTGGGTTTCAACACAAAAACACACATACATTAGTCATAACTATTTCATTAATGTTTCCAAGATGAACACGAGCAGAATTAAATTTTGAGAACTGGAAGAGAAGAAACTAGATTATATATATAATTTTTCATTTCATTTTTATTTTTGTTTTAGTGCTTACCTCGTGCTGCATCAACTGCAATTTGAAGTCTCTCCTTCCAAGTCAAAACGTGTAAAGTTACATCTGCACCCAAAAGTTTTCAGTGACCATAGAATTAGGCTTATAGATGGTCAATCCCCATAAAGCGAGTTCATATGAATGCGTATCGATCGATTTACCAGCTGATAAACGCTGTTGCAAATTTCCATTAGCAACGAAATTATAAACTAGTGCCATAGTCTCCCCTTCATCACAGTACCCAACCAGAGAAACCAAGTTTCTATGATGAGCTCTCATCAACAGTTTAACCTGCATTTGTTATGGCTATCAATCATTTTAAGCAACAACTAATGTTGATCTTGTTTAGCTCTCTTCGTAATCAATACAAAACAAACATGCAAGTATATATATTCTTCTTCATATAGCTACCTCATTTTCAAATTCTTTTGAGCCCTGTGTTGACGATGAAATCAGTAACTTGACAGCAACTTGAGTCTGATTTTGCAGAGTGCCAAAGTAGACTTCTCCGAATCCGCCTCTTCCAATTATTGATTTAAAATTACTGGTAATCTCCACAATCTCTGGGTATGTAAAGCGTTGGCCCTCTGACTCCAATAAACTGTTTTGGTTGGAATTCTGCATCACCTCTACACCAAAAGGATCATCACAATGGGCATGTCGTTTTTTCCTTTTAAAGCCCACCCATGAAACAGCTGATACAGTTAATAAGAGGATGAAAATTCCAGGGATTGACACTGCCAAGAGAATACTGATACTCTGCTTCTTCTTTTTGCACAAAACTTGTCCGGATAGATTTGGATTTTCACACAAACTGAAAAGAAAATTGTTGATGGCCATCATAGTAAGATTGATTTTGATGGACTTCAAAATAGCACTTCTGCTCTTTATTTTTATTGTTAATTTTCTTCCTCCTTTCTTTTAAAAATAAAAATCGTACCGTAGGGATAGCAAACCATCCTTCCTCTTCTGAATGAGTCCTACGGGAACTAAACCTGTGAGTTTGTTTTTCTCCAAGTTTCTGCAAAGCATGCAATAGATCTATTACCATAATTTTTAAGGAGTTGGCTGTTTAGACCCATAAGCAAGTCAATAACTTACAGGACCATTAACTTTCGCAGTCGAGATAAAAATTCTGGGATTGATCCAGTTAAGTTGTTGTTTGATAAATCTCTGAAATGATAAGCAGCTTTACTCATTTAACTACTGATTGTGACCAATTATGGGCATATTTTACAAATATGTAGTAGTTAAGGCATACTTACAAAATGTGTATCATGGTGAGATTGGATATATAAGGAGCTATCTCCCCTGTTAATCCGCTGGAGGACAAGTTCCTGCATGATTGCATATACGTTCCGTAATTGAATAATTAAGACATAATTGGGATTAATTAAAAATATTTTGAGTAAGACAGCCATAGTACTTACAAGGATACTATTCTACTGTGCTCATTGCTACAGTTTATACCTTCCCATGAGTTAACCAGAGGGGAGCATGGATCTCCTTGCCAGTTCTTCTTAATTTTGTAAGTTGACTTGATGCTTGTGATTGCATCAACTAATATTTTCAAAAGCAAACAGAATATATCACTAAATTAACAGTGACAAAATTAGCTTGTGTTACAAGTATAAGGACAAAGTACTTACCATCTGCTTGGTTTGTTCTTGATTCTAAGAATTCTTTTACGGTGTACACCTCGATGGCATTAAGGATTGGTGGAAGGGTAGAGTTCTTAGCCTTAAAGATTGAAATATTATATTTTCCTCCAGTACTCAAAGCTCTAGTGCTGTAAATAGTGGAGGAGGACAAGTAATAAGGAACAACTTTCTCATGAAGGGACTCTCCATTCATAGTAATGTTGAACTGCCTAGACTGGTTGGGTTGGAGCTTTTCAAATTCTGCAAAGTGCATGTAAACAAAATATTCTGCACTGTTATCAAAATCCATCCAGGAAATGTACAAGGCATCAGTTCCATCCTTTGGTGTGGCAGCTGTGCTCATGACAACAGATGGGGGCTGGAAACTATCGTGAACATCCGAGTCGATCGTGGACGAGGTAATTACTCGTTTCCAATTGTCGTCATAGTAGCCATACCAGAAGCGATCATGAACATCACCTGGATACCTAAATAGATATTCAAGGGACCATCAGTATTGATTCTAGCTATTCAACCATGTAAACATTTCCTTGGACATTATGTACTCACCTGTATTCTGTCAAATTAGCTGCTATTTGACCGGTGTCAAGCCGCCATTGAAGTGCCAACGACCCGGTTTGTGTTTGATAAGATGTATTAGGTAAAGGCCTCAGTTCTAGTGCCGATATAAACGGAATCCCCAAGCCGGTGTTCACTAGACAAACATGTATATAGTCTCTTAGAGGAACATGTATGAGCTCCTTGTTTGTAATGGTTGATGCATCCTCCAACTTCACCAAATCCCAAACATTAGTTCCAAGTTGCAAGTCGAATTCTGGCAATATATTCTGCCTATCATAGTTCCCATATTTGAAACTTGATCTGATCAAATATCTGGTGCCATTTGTGACATTGATTTTGTAGCAGTTCCTGATCCCTCCAGGGAAACTCCTAAGAGACATGTAGGGCTCTTGATACTTATTTCTGTACTCTTGCAATACGACGTTATTTTCACCAGTGCTTATGAAGGTTTCGTCTGAAATGTAGTTAATTCCTGTCATCTTTTCTGTATAGCTGGTATTTTCTGCAAGGCCACAGTCTATGCTAATAAAGCCTGAAAGAGAGACACGCATGTTAGATGTCTTGTGCTTATAGAAATGTATGGCTTACACTATACACTGTTACCAAAGCAACCTTTTTTTTTTTTTGTTTTGTTTTTGTTTTTGTTTTTTTTTTGTTTTGGCAATTGGAGATAGACATACCTGTTTGATCATCCTGGGCATGAACTAGGAGGAGCATAAAAGCAAAGCCACCGAGCAGTGGAAAGAGGAATGGCTTCATTCTCTGCAATAATATTATTCTACTTTTTTGAGAAACCATATGCAGAGTTATCATTATATGTACAATATTAGCAAACCTATAGAGTACAATATTTTGACAGAGTAATTCTAGAAAGTGAACTGTAAAGAATCACATTATTTAATTCCATTAGCTAATCAAACATATTGGGGCAGATGATGTGAGATCTAAATGAAAAAATTTAATAGTAGACGGCAACATATTTGGCCAAGAGTTAATGTCATGAAGTGTTTTTGGTACTTCTTTGCAGGCCTAGCTAGTCACTGGTGAAACTTCTAAAAAGTCGTATGAGCAATACATTCCACCACTGACGAACTGTTCAGGACATGAGATGATATTGTGAGGTGGACTCAAATGAATGGTTATCGCTGTATTTAGTTTATTATTATTATTATCTGTATCCATATGAAGAATAGAGGAGCAAAGCCTTGTTTATTTCTGGCTTAACTTACAAAGGAACCCCAATCATATGGTGGTGCATGAAATTTGTAAGTAGTACTTAAGTTCAATTGCAGCCAAACGTGAAAGATGATCTAATAAGTTTCCATTGGCCATATATTCGTAGACAAGCCCTACGTTGGTTTCGTCGTTGCAATATCCGACAATGCTTGTCAAGTTTTTATGATGAATTCTCATAATTAAGAAGATAAACCTGCAATTTAAGGCACAAATAAACACATGTTACATATGATTGAGCTCAAGACATTGTGTTAGTTTATTTAATTTGACGAACATGCCTCTGCATGAAATTGTTGGAACCCTTGAACAGATGATGGTGAAAGCATCTTTATAGCTACTTGGACAATTTATAAACACTGTTCCAAATCCACCTTTGCCAACGACCCTCCCAAAGCTGTTGGTCATCATTAGTATCACAGAATACGTAAATAAATTGTCGCTTTGTTGATTCTAATGACCCATACTGAGGGCTGGGTTTTGCATCTATATATGACATCTCCTAAGAACAATACAAAGTCTAATGAGCCATGCTATGATTTTGTAATTATGTATATACATTATTATTATTTAAAAAAAGGGCTTTTAACCACAATGGTCAAGTCAAGCAATATCTGCGTTTCATGTTGATCATTCAATTTGTTTTTTTGGTTTCTACCATCCTCTAATCTCTCATGGGTATTAATTTCGTCATTCTGTATTATTTCGTCAATCTGACCATTTATTGATGGGTAAAATTTCATCTGTTCTATTCAATTTTCCTTTTTTTATTTTTTATTTTTTAAATTTATTTTATATATATATATATATTTTACTGTGGTGGAGAAATATTTGATTTACCATATATACCAGAAGTAAAATGTTTGATTTACCCCTAACATTGACGAAAGTAAACATAATTGGCGGAAAACGAAATTGCCACATAAATGGAAGTATGGGGATTACATAAAAAAAAAAAACAAAAAACAAAAAACAAAAAAAACAAAATAAAATAGAGCACCAAAATAAATTTCAGGTATAAAACAAGGACCATTGCGGTTAAACCCCATAAAAAATAATGTACATAATCAAATTTCAATCTAACATCCAACTTGAATGAAAAAACAAAATCATCTAGGTTCTTTAATTATAAAATTTTGACATTATTTTCTTACTAAAGATTGGAAATGCATGACAGGACCCGCCCTGGAATTTCCCGGAAATCGGAGCAGACCCCGTCTTCACCCCGATGCCCCCGATGCCGGGCCCATTTACTAAAAACCGAGACTCTCTACCAAAATTTTTGCAAAGTCTCCCCTGTAAATTGAGCAAACCCAACAAAAATTTCAACCTACAAGATACATAAAAATAATCCCAACCAGCAGCATGCTTTCATCATACAACAAAACGTACTAAATGGCCTCCGGGCTCACAAGTAAAATCTAACATGGGCAATAACAGAGTATCTACTGAATTTAGTTTAGAAGAACAATTGAGTAAAAAGGAAATTACTCGAAGCCTAATCTACTGATGTAAATGATTCGGCCTTCGAACACTGCTTGCAATCTTCCTGAAGCGACTACTGGCTGGGGGGCGCAAAACAGAAAATATGTGAGTGGACAAAAACCAAATTGCAGTTAAAACAATATAATAACCCCACCATGTAAAAATAATGCTCAAGACATGCAGGTTCACAATTCAATAAATAATTACCCAAAACTTAATTCATTAAAAACATTTCAGAAAATACCAGTTACCTCCTTTAAAAAGAAACCCCACTCTCTCAAACTTACCACTCCTTTCAAGCCACTAACTTCCTTACCCACTCAACCATACATACCCGTATAAAGATACTTGTATAAAAATATATATATATATATAAATAGCTATACGATATACTCAGCACACCACCTAGGTACCGGGAAAACAATCCAACTGGGGGATCGTTTAACTAGTCCGCAGGATTTCTAGGTGCTATCCTGCGTCTAGGGATGAGCGGTCCAACCGGGGGACG
Organism: Prunus dulcis; assembly: GCF_902201215.1. Lineage (NCBI taxonomy): Eukaryota > Viridiplantae > Streptophyta > Magnoliopsida > Rosales > Rosaceae > Prunus > Prunus dulcis. The sequence goes on along the minus strand of NC_047652.1, from coordinate 3,867,919 downwards.
AAACTCCAAAGCTCCCACACCGGAACATCCAACGCCATGTGTAGCTTCCAAACTATGTCCTACGCGCGCAGACTGGGTCATCACACACCGGAACATCCAACGCCATGGTGATGACCCTAAACTCTATAATAAGTCTTTCCACATGCCGGAACATCCAACGCCGCATATGGAAAGTGTCTCACACGCCGGAACATCCAACGCCGCGAGTGAGACTAGTAACTAGGGAAGGTACTTACGTAGTGTAATCACCCGACTTCTCTCTAAAACCACACTCTTCCACAACAACCTCCAACTACCCCAATATCTCATCTATAGAGAATATATAATATACCTCCCCACTATCCATATAAATGCACTCTCAAAACCCAAAATGCCAAACTCACCACATATATTGCCAAATGCTATACGACCAACCAAAATCATTTCATGAATATAATATATAAATTCCATAAACCATTAAAACATTATGCAAAATCTTTCATCAATTAAAACCATGCATATGATTAAAACAAAGTCCACTCACAGATAGTCCCACGCTGCCTGACCACGTGAGGGTCCTGCCTGCTGAGTACGTGCAGTCGAAACACCTATTTCGAGATACGAACCGTTAATTAATATAAAAATACGTCGAAACGGAAATCACAAATTAAATGATTAAATCCCCAAATTCCCCATACGTGCACGTTGAAGAAGGTATCCTAAGGTCCGATTACAGGTTTAGGAATCGTTCACGATTTTACGGTTATCGCTAACCCGCAAACTTTGCATTTTTGAATCGGAACATCCGGGGTTCCGATTCATGATCCGTGAAGTCCCATACGGTCCTAGGAATTCCTAGAACAACATACTTTACTTCGAGAAAGATCTAACGGTCGAAACCTATCGAACCCGGATAACGCACAATATGCGAAAATCCGTTCGATAGTCAAACGACATCCGAATTGAGATCCGCGAATTCCTACGCGCTCGTGACAACCTAAGGATCTCATCGGGTTACAATGCAGCCTCACCAGACTCGCCCACGCGCCGCCACACGCGCCGGCAGCGCGTGGGTGTGCAGAGTAATTTCCGGCGACGGAAAAACTCCACACCCGAGGTCACCCTTCCTACCCTAGCTTCTACTCGAGGTCAGGATCACTTTCTTCAACTACGGGGAGGCCCAATTCGGGCGGCAACTGGCCGGAATTTCAGTTTGAAATTCGGCCCAAACCCTAGGTTTTCTAATCGGTTTTTCTACACTCACAATCGATCCAAACCTATACCAACATCAGCTAGAACTCGTAAAAAGGAGGAGAAACCATACCTCAATCACCGAGTTTGGGCGGCGGAGGCGGCGGCGCGACGGCGGAACAGTTCCGGTTCGAACCAGTCGAGCGCGCGGCCGGAGTTCGTGGTTTCCGACGGGGAAAACGGGCAGAGCTTGATCGGGGCGACGAGACGAGTCGAACGGGACCGGTCTCGGGTCCTGCCGTGGCCGGAGCTGCGCGAACCGAGGAGAGAGAGAGAAGACGTCGGGGAGAGAGAGAGACTGAGGAGAGAGAGAGTGTCGCGCGAGAGAGAGAGAAAGCTGAGGTGAAAATCTGATTTTTACCAAACTTTTTGAAATAATTACAAGTTTGCCACTGGAAGTGTTTTGCCCGTAACTTTTTCGTTACAACTCCGATTCAAGCCTACCGCCTGTCTACGAATTCGTCTCGGTACCACCTACCCAAAAATACCATTCATGGTCCCAAAATCCTTCCGGATAAGAAAGTGACCAATTTACCCCTACCCCAAGGGTAAATTCGTAAATTTAATTAAATCGATTAAAATAAACAATTAAATTTGGAGTCGGGGTGTTACAATCTACCCCCCTTATAAAAATTTCGTCCCCGAAATTCACGTACCTGTTAACGGAAAAGGTAAGGGTACTTGGCCCTCATTTGTGCCTCCGGTTCCCATGTAGCTTCTTCCACGGTTTGACTTCTCCACAGAACCTTCACTACTGGAATGGATCTAGAGCGCAACATTTGCTCTTTCCTATCCAGGATTTGCCCAGGCTGCTCTTCATATGACAAATCTTCTTCTAACTCCACAGGTTGATGTTCCAAAATATGAGAAGGGTCGGACATATACTTCCGAAGCATAGACACATGAAATACATCATGCACTCGAGAGAGTTCTGCAGGTAATGCAAGTCTATAAGCAACCGGTCCGATGCGTTCAATAATCTCATAGGGTCCAATATAACGAGGGCTTAACTTCCCACGTTTTCCGAATCTCATCACACCCTTCCAAGGAGATAACTTCAGAAACACCCAATCCCCAACTTCAAACTCAAGATCTTTGGACCTATTATCTGCATAGCTCTTCTGTCGGTCTTGTGCGATCTTCAACTTCTCTTTGATCATCTTCACCTTTTCGGTTGTTGCTCGGATACTGTCCACTTTTTCCAACTTCTTATCTCCCACTTCACTCCAACAAATAGGAGTCCTACATTGTCTCCCATATAATGCCTCATAAGGAGCCATCTTTATACTCGCCTGATAACTGTTGTTGTACGCAAATTCTACCAAGGCAAGGTGAGTATCCCATGAATCTTTCATTTGCAGCACACATGACCTCAACATATCCTCCAAAGTCTGAATAGTTCTTTCTTATTGTCCATCAGTTTGTGGGTGAAAAGCTGTGCTGAACTGCAACCTAGTACCCATGGCTTCCTGCAGACACTTCCAGAATCGGGAAGTGAATCGGGCATCCCTGTCCGATACAATGGACACAGGTGCTCCATGTAACCTCACAATCTCATCCACAAAAAGTTTTGCCAACCTCGTTAAAGAATAAGTTTCCTTGATGGGTAAGAAATGGGCTGACTTGGTGAGTCTATCCACTATCACCCAAATTCCATCATGTCCCTTAGAAGTACGTGGAAGCTTGAAAACAAAATCCATGGTAATGCGTTCCCACTTCCATTCAGGAATTGGAAGTGGTTGCATAAGCCCTGAAGGTTTCTGTCGTTCAGCTTTCACTTGTTGACAAATCAAACATCTACTTACATACTTGGCAATGTCTCCCTTCATATGCGGCCATGAGTAATATTCCCGTAGGGTTCGATACATCTTGGTACTTCCGGGATGCATAGTGTAAGTGGAACAGTGAGCTTCCTCCAGGATTTCTCTTTTCAGATAATCATTCTTAGGTACACAGATGCGAGTTCCTGTTACCAACGCCCCATCTCCCCTTATTGCATAATCTTTCCGTGAACCATTTTCTACTTCTCCCCTTATTCTACAAAGTGTTGGGTCTTCTAATTGGGCTACAATTATTCGCTCCACCAAAATAGGTCTCACATGCAAACTAGCAAGTAGTCCACCCTGTTGTGTCATTTCCAACTCCACACCATCCTTCCGCAGTTCCACCAATAACGGAAGATATGCTGTTCTCAAATGAGTCAAACTTCCAGTAGTCTTCCTACTTAATGCATCTGCAACCACATTAGCTCGGCCTGGATGATACTCAATCGTGCAGTCGTAATCCTTTATCAATTCCAACCAACGCCGTTGTCTCATATTAAGCTCCCTTTGAGTGAAAAAGTACTTGAGGCTTTTATGATCAGTGAAAATCTGACACGTCTCACCATACAAATAATGTCGCCATATCTTGAGAGCGAACACTACTGCGGCAAGTTCTAAATCATGAACCGGATAATTCTGCTCATGTTTCTTGAGTTGCCTCGAGGCATAAGCAATCACCCGATCATGTTGCATCAGAACACATCCCAAACCTTGCAAAGATGCATCACTATAGATCACAAAGTTTCCTGCATTATCCGGAAGAGCCAAAACAGGTGCGGTGGTTAATCGCTTCTTTAATTCCTGAAAACTCTGTTCACATTCTTCTGTCCACTCAAATGCAACATCCTTCCTTGTCAACCGTGTGAGAGGTGCTGCTATCGAAGCGAACCCTTCCACAAATCGACGATAGTAGCCTGCCAAACCCAGAAAACTCCGTATCTCTGTCACACTTGTGGGTTGTACCCAATTCACAATAGCTTCAACTTTCTGTGGATCCACATAAATCCCTTCAGCTGAAATTACATGTCCTAGAAATATCACTCTGTCCAGCCAGAACTGACACTTACTAAATTTAGCATAAAGCTGCTTCCTTCTCAAAGTTCTCAATACTAACCTCAGATGCTTCTTATGCCCTTCCAAAGTCTGGGAATAAACCAAGATATCGTCTATGAACACAATCACAAAGTGATCCAAGTATGGTCGGAACACTCTGTTCATGAGATCCATAAACGCTGCTGGAGCATTCGTCAATCCAAACGGCATCACCAGAAATTCATAATGTCCATACCGTGTTCTGAACGCGGTCTTAGGAATATCCTCTTCCCTGATCCTCAACTGGTGGTATCCTGATCTCAGGTCGATCTTAGAAAAATACTTAGCACCCTTCAACTGATCAAATAAATCATCAATTCGAGGCAATGGATACCGGTTACGTATTGTCACCTTATTCAACTGCCGGTAATCAATACATAACCTCATGGTCCCATCTTTCTTCCTTACAAATAACACAGGTGCACCCCACGGTGAGACACTGGGTCTGATGAACCCAAGATCTACCAACTCCTGTAATTGAATCTTCAACTCCCGAAGTTCAGCTGGCGCCATTCTATAGGGGGTTTGATAAATAGGGTTGGTGCCCGGAAGAAGTTCAATAGTGAACTCGATTTCCCTTTCAGGGGGTAAACCAGGGAGATCATCTGGAAAGATATCAGGGAAATCACACACAACAGGAATATCTTCCAGATTTAAAGGGATCTCTCGAGTATCAATAATATGTGCCAAATACCCCTCACATCCCTTCTTGAGCAACTTCTTGGCTGTGATGGCAGAAATAAGACAAGTAGGGAGAACTCTACGCTCCCCACGGAAGATAACTTTAGGTTGCCCTGGACTCCGAAGCGTTACTTCCTTCCGGAAACAATCCACTGATGCATGATGCTTCTCTAGCCAATCCATCCCCAATATAATATCCAAATCCACCAAGTCTAAAGGAATTAAATCCGCTTCCAACCATGCATCATCTACTTGGACAAAACAATTTCTGAATACCCGATCTGCAAACAAGACTTCTCCCGTAGGTAGGGAAATACTAAATCTTCCTGTTATAGGTAGGGTCTAATACTGATATACGGTAAGAAACTATGTGCTACAAAGGAGTGTGTGGCCCCCGGGTCAATTAAAACACGTGCAAGATAACCAAAAATTGGAATCATACCAGTAATCACGTCTGGAGTAGCATAAGCTTCTTGCTGAGTCATAGAGAACACTCGGGCCTGAGTAGTGGAACGCCCAGGTTGACCCCTTGCCTGCCCACCACTTCTGCCTCTAGAGGATGACGGTGCCCTGCTACTGGATGACCCTGCTGCAGAGGAAGAGACACCACCTTGATTCTGATTCTGACCCATACTACCTTGCCCCTGCTGGGCTCCAGTTCCTTGAATCGCTGTGTTAGTCTGGAGTATAATTGGGCAGCTTCTCTTAGTATGCCCCACTTGTCCACAAAAGTAGCATGTCAGGCTACTACTTTGACTCGGTCCACCTCCCTGAGTATAGCTGGTACAATCCTTTGCAATATGCCCAACTTGTCCACAATTAAAACATGTCACCCCAGTGTGCCGGGAAGGAGTCCTGGCAGTACTAGCTGTAGACTGTGGCCCTGAATACTGAGTCCAAGCCGGACGAGAACCAGATCTCCCACTACTAGAACTAGATCCCCGTCCTCCTGACCATCCACCGCTAGCAGAACTGGAACTAGATCCTCCCCTCTTTGATGGACCCTGACTGGGCCCACCAACTCCTGGTGTATCCCTACGGCGCCTACCCACATTTCCACCGAGTTTCCTTGACACCCTTTCAGCTGCCTGAGCCAACGCCCTCATATTTGGATAAGTATTAGCAGTAACCACTGCCTGAATGTCCCACCACAAACCTTCCTCAAATCGTCTACATCTGTCCTCCTCTGTGGCAACCAACTCTGGAGCAAATCTGGACAACTCATTAAACTTGTGTTCATACTCCATTACTGACATAGACCCCTGTTTCAGATACAGAAACTCTGACTTCTTTGCATGTCTATAAGAAGGTGGGTAAAACTGCTCTGAAAAGATTCGCTGAAATTCTTCCCAATTTATGGCAGCAGGATTTTCATAACCCCTTTTTACTGCCTTCCACCAATGATAAGCATTGCCCTTGAGTAGAAAGGTAGCCAAGCGGACTCTATCCTCAGCTGGACATTCCAAAACCTCAAAAATTCTTTCCACATCAGTAATCCATAATTCTGCTTCTGCTGGGTCAGTACTGCCCACAAATTCCTTTGCCCCAAGTTCTTTAACTCTCTTAATTTCAGAACTTTCTGTACCGCGCCTTCCCCGTAAGGCTGTAGCCATTGTGCGAGTAAACTGGCTGAGCACATGTCTCATATCCAAAGCATTATCTCCCGCAGGTGGGGATGGTGGAGGCGAAGGTACTGGTGGTGAAGGAGGGGGTGACGGAGATGGAGGTGGAGGATTCGGCCCCCATCTCTGACCGCGGCCTCTTGTTCTAGCTCTGCGAGCCGACATGATTCTACACAAAGAAATCATGAAATCATTAGATCAACAATGCAGCAAAAGTGCAATAGTCGAAGGAAAATGAACCTAATGCTCTGATACCAAGCTGACAGGACCCGCCCCGGAATTTCCCGGAAATCGGAGCGGACCCCGTCTTTGTTCCGACATCATCCCGATGCCGGGCCCACTAAATTAAAACTCGAGACTTTCTACCAAAAATTTGGCAGAGTCTCCCCTGTAAACTAAGCAATCCCAACAAAATTTACTTCACCTGCAACACACAGTAATTAAAAATCCCAACCAACAGCATGCTTTCACAATTTTACAAGTCACTAAAGTGGCCTCCGGCCTCACAAGTAAAATCTATCAGGGCGATACAGAGCATCTACTGAATTTAGATTACAAGTACAGTTGAGTAGAAGAAATTACTCAGTTCCTAACTAGAAAGATGCACAGATCGAACTTCGTACACCACTTGCACGCTTCCTGGAGCGACTACTGGCTGGGGGGCGCAAAACAGAAAATATGTGAGTGGACAAAAACCAAATTGCAGTTAAAACAATATAATAACCCCACCATGTAAAAATAATGCTCAAGACATGCAGGTTCACAATTCAATAAATAATTACCCAAAACTTAATTCATTAAAAACATTTCAGAAAAATACCAGTTACCTCCTTTAAAAAGGAACCCCACTCTCTCAAACTTACCACTCCTTTCAAACCACTAACTTCCTTACCCACTCAACCATACATACCCGTATAAAGATACTTATATAAATAATATATATATATATATATAAATAGCTATACGATAAACTCAGCACACCACCTAGGTACCGGGAAAACAATCCAACTGGGGGATCGTTTAACTAGTCCGCAGGATTTCTAGGTGCTATCCTGCGTCTAGGGATGAGCGGTCCAACCGGGGGACGAAACTCCAAAGCTCCCACACCGGAACATCCAACGCCATGTGTAGCTTCCAAACTATGTCCTACGCGCGCAGACTGGATCATCACACACCGGAACATCCAACGCCATGGTGATGACCCTAAACTCTATAATAAGTCTTTCCACATGCCGGAACATCCAACGCCGCATATGGAAAGTGTCTCACACGCCGGAACATCCAACGCCGCGAGTGAGACTAGTAACTAGGGAAGGTACTTACGTAGTGTAATCACCCGACTTCTCTCTAAAACCACACTCTTCCACAACAACCTCCAACTACCCCAATATCTCATCTATAGTGAATATATAAATATACCTCCCCAATATCCACACAAAGACACTCTCAAAACCCAAGAATGCCAAACTCGATATATATATATATATAATATATATTCAGAACCAACCGACCAACAAAAATCATTTCATGAATATAATATATATATTCCATAAACCATTAAAACATTATGCAGAAACTTTCATCAATTAAAACCATGCATATGATTAAAACAAAGTCCACTCACAGATAATCCCACGCTGCCTGACCACGTGAGGGTCCTGCCTGCTGAGTACGTGCAGTCGAAACACCTATTTCGAGATACGAACCGTTAATTAATATAAAATTACGTCGAAGCGGAAATCACAAATTAAATGATTAATTCCCCAAATTCCCCATACGTGCACGTTGAAGAAGGTATCCTAAGGTCCGATTACAGGTTTAGGAATCGTTCACGATTTTACGGTTATCGCTAACCCGCAAACTTTGCATTTTTGAATCGGAACATCCGGGGTTCCGATTCATAATCCGTGAAGTCCCATACGGTCCTAGGAATTCCTAGAACAACATATTTTACTTCGAGAAAGATCTAACGGTCGAAACCTATCGAACCCGGATAACGCACAATATGCGAAAATCCGTTCGATAGTCAAACGACATCCGAATTGAGATCCGCAAATTCCTACGCGCTCGTGACAACCTAAGGATCTCATCGGGTTACAATGCAGCCTCACCAGACTCTCCCACGCGCCGCCACACGCGCCGGCAGCGCGTGGGTGTGCAGAGTAATTTCCGGCGACGGAAAAACTCCACACCCGAGGTCACCCTTCCTACCCTAGCTTCTACTCGAGGTCAGGATCACTTTCTTCAACTACGGGGAGGCCCAATTCGGGCGGCAACTGGCCGGAATTTCAGTTTGAAATTCGGCCCAAACCCTAGGTTTTCCTAATCGGTTTCTACACTCACAATCGATCCAAACCTATACCAACATCAGCTAGAACTCGTAAAAAGGAGGAGAAACCATACCTCAATCACCGAGTTTGGGCGGCGGAGGCGGCGGCGCGACGGCGAGCAAGCTCCGGTTCGAACCAGTCGAGCTCGCGGCCGGAGTTCGTGGTTTCCGACGGGGAAAACGGGCAGGCTTGATCGGGGCGTCGAGGCGGATCGATCGGGACCGGTCTCGGGTCCTGCCGTGGCCGGAGCTGCGCGAACCGAGGAGAGAGAGAGTTGACGTCGGGGAGAGAGAGAGACTGAGGAGAGAGAGTGTCGCGCGAGAGAGAGAGAAGCTGAGGTGAAAATCTGATTTTTACCAAACTTTTTGAAATAATTACAAGTTTGCCACTGGAAGTGTTTTGCCCGTAACTTTTTCGTTACAACTCCAATTCAAGCCTACCGCCTGTCTACGAATTCGTCTCAGTACCACCTACCCAAAAATACCATTCATGGTCCCAAAATCTGATTTACAAGTTTCCATGCTTTGCTAAACGAGAGGGTCCTGCCTGGTTATAGGTTTAGGAATCGCTCACGATTGTTCGGTTATCAGTAACCCACAAACTTTGAATTATTGAATCGGAACATCCGGGGCTCCAATTCACGATCCGTGAAGTCCTACACGATCCTAGGAATACCTAGAACAACATATTTTAATTGGGAAACGATCCAATGGTCAGAACCTATCGAACCAGGATAACGCACAATATGTGAAAATTCGTTCGATAGTCAAACGACGTCCGAATTGATATCCGCAAAATTCTACGCACTCGTGACAACCTGAGGATCTCATCAGGACAAAGTGCAACTTTACCACCCTCGCCCACGCACCGCAACATGCGCCGGCAGCGCGTGGATGTGTAGAGTAAATTCCGGTGACAGAAAAACTCCACACCCGAGCTCACCCTTCCTACCCTAGCTTCTACTCGAGGTCATGATCACATCATTCAACTACGGGGAGGTCCAATTCGGACGGCAACTGGCCGGAATTTCACTTTGAAATCCGACCAAAACCTAGGGTTTCAAATCGGTTTTCTACACAGCAAATCGATCCAAACCTATGCAATAGTTAGCTAGACTAAGGAAAAAGAGGAAGAAACCTCACCTTTTCATCGGAATTGGGCGGCGGAGGCGACGGTGCTACGTCGGGAAGACTCGGGTTTGAACCAGACAATGCCGTATGCGATTCTTGAGTTTCAGACGGGGAAACTGGGTGGTTCGGGTTCNGGGACTTCGTGAGGCGTAGATTGGGACCGGTGCTGTCGATCGAGGTGGCCAGAAATGGTGGCGGGGTGGTGGTTTATGGTTTGGTGAACAGTAACGGGGGAGGGGGAGGTCGCGCGTAGAGGTAGAGAGAGAGAGAGAGAGAGAGAGAGAGAGAGAGAGAGAGTGTGTGTGTGTGTGTGTGTGTGTGTGTGTGTGTGTGTGTGTGTGTGAAGTAAAAGTGAAAAATCATATTTTTACTCTAACCCTTTTCGAAATAATTACAAGTTTTGCCACTGAATTACTTTTGATCGCCAAATCTTCGTTCCAACTCCGAATCAAGCCTACCGCATGTCTACGAATTCATCTCAGTATGACTTACCCAAAAATACCAGTCGTGATCCCAGAATTCTTCCAGATAAGAAAATGACCAATTTACCCCTACCCCAAGGGTAAATTCATAATTTCACTTTAAATATATTAAAATATGAATTAAATTTGGAGTCGGGGTGTTACAATGCATGGCTTGGCGTAAAAGTATTTTGTTGCGGCTGCCACAAAAAAGAAAAAAGGAAAAAAAGGAAACGGCTCAATTAAGCAAAGCATCTCAACTATTCAATATATATATTGGTCTTCATAAAAATATATTATGATCAAACAATATAATATTAGTCAACGATGTCATATGCAATGTTCTTCAGCATTTTTTTTGTTGTTGAAGAGAAACGATGTATTGATAACAAACAGAATTACAACGAGTCTTTGATCACAACATCCTCAATAATTCTGGGAAGAGTCCCAAACCAAGAAATAATCTCACATTACGTACCTCAATTGACAACCCACAATCCACTATTTGCATACCATATTTAGGGTTTGTGAAAAGAAGATGAGAGTGTAGTAGGTTTTTTGGATTGAAAGAGAAGAGTAATATGGCAATAGGTTATAGAAGAGTTTGTGTTTTTCTTGTTAGGTTAATTATGTTTAGATAAGGCTTTAGCTTTACCTGACAACTTTGTAATTGCACATATAATTCATCAAGCTCAAGGTTAATTAGACTAGGTTAGTCTAGTTGAAGATGATTATTGTGGCTGAGATCAACAGTGGCACAATGCAATCAAGATCTTCAAGGGTCAATCATGGATTGCATATATATTAGGACATATCAAGTCAGCATGATGACTAGTCATCCGGTACTGCCAGCTCATTTAAAATCTCACGTGAGACTCACGCTTGACCAACTGTATTTTTTGTCCGAATGATTTTTTGTCTCATTATAGCTTCAGTTATTAGCTGGCATGTGGATTGTTTTCTGACCTAGTTTTTTTGGGTAAAAAGGGAGTCTTGGCTCTTGTAACCGTCACTTTTGATAGGGAGAGGTTCTTGAGAGTTTTGTTTTTGCTATGCATCTTCTTCTTTAATGAAAGTATCCATTTTTTATTTTGAGGTTTTAAAATTGGTTTTTAAAATCTACTTTGATCTTTGAAATCCACTTCACCCATTGAGAATTTTTTAGAGTAAAACTTTTACTTTGCATTCTCTACTTGGTGAGATTTGGATTTTCATTGTGAGATTTTGAAAATTGTTTTTTAAAATCTACTCTGGTTTCGAAATCTGCATCTAGGGTTTAGTTTAAATACTTCATCATCCTATCTAGTTCAGATTCTCTATTGATTTATTCAAGAGGATGGTTTCTTGAAGAAATTGACCTTTTCATTCTAGAATCTATATTTCATTCATCAGTGATGACAGGACCCGCCTCGGAATTTCTCAGAAATTGGGACGGACCCCGTCTTGTCATCGACATCACCCCGATTGACAGAACCCGCCCCGAATTTTTCGAAACCCGAGACGAATCCTGTGGAAATTTCCTAAATCCTCCGATGTTGGGCCCGCTTCTAAAACTATATTTTTTTTCCCAAAAAGGAATAAGGGCATGAGACTTTCTACCGAAATTTCGGAAGAGTCTCCCCTGTAAATTGAACATTCCCCAAATTTCATCCTGCACAAAATTCACAATTTAAAAAGCCAACTGCCAGCACACACAATGTAATTGCACACAGTTTATAGAAAAGGCCTCCAGCCTTCAAATAAATCAAGGCAGAATTACTAGCAGTACTCTTAAGTCAATTAATATACTAACAATGCAATTATGGAACTCAAATAAAATTTACGAGTACCACCGCAATCCACATGAAAGAACTTCTCACAAATTTCTAGCATGCATCAACTACCATCTATGAATTATCACCAATAGTCACAGGGGCCTCGGCCCATAATACCATATAATCAAAACTAAAAACAACATTATAACGTTTAGTCAGCGGTTGCACCTAGGCACTACCCTAGGTTGCCTACGTACCCTTACTGAGGGATCAAGCCACACGTGGTTCTTCCATACAAAATTTCCAAAACCATCAACATGAAATCAATTACAGAAATCCCAAACAAATCTTTTTCAAACATCATTCGTTCCCAACTCAGTATAATAATCCTTAATTCATCTCTATAATAATCACATAATCTCCCCATACACCGGAAAAACCAACACCACGTATAGGGCCTGTCAACATGCCGGAAAATCTTACGTCACTGTGACCTCAACATAATATCACAATATCTCCCCATATGCCGGAACTACTAACGCTACATATGGGGCCTGTCCGCACGGCGAAAAATCCTACGCCACTTGGGACCTCAACATCATATCACATAATCTCCTCATACGCCGGAACTACCAATGCCACGTATGGGGTCTGTCATCATGCTGGAAAATTCTACGCCACGTGTGACCTCAACATCATATCACATAATCTCCCCATACGCTGGAACTACCAACGCTACGTATGGGGCCTGTCCGCAAGCCGAAAAATCCTACGCCACATGGGACCTCAACATCATATCACATAATCTCCCCATACGCCAGAACTACCAATGCCACGTATGAGGTCTGTCAACATGCCGAAAAATCCTATGCCACGTGTGACCTCAACATAATATCACAATATCTCCTCATACGCCGAAACTACAACGCCATGTATGGGGCCTGTCTGCACGCCGGAAAATTCTACGCCACGTGGATCCTCACAATCACAGGATGGTACTTACACAGTCTAATCAAACATCTTTATCTCTTTAATATATATATATATATATATACATTAATATTTATATTTCCAATATTGCATAAACCTCAACCACAATAAATAATAATATTTATTCCCGATTTTCCCTAGTTTAAAATAATAAACTAGTACCTTAAACCCACTAATTAACATAACTCAACTAATGATCAAGACCTGTCACTAGGGTCATTATAATCCTCATAGGAAGGTGAAACTACCCCGGAAGACTCACGGTCAACCAAGGGTCAAACTACCCAAACTTGGTGAAATGGGCTCACGGGGCCCAAGACCTCCAAATTCCGATCCGAAAGTTCCTATGGGTTCTACAAGGTTTAGGACACTCGTCCTGTTGGTCCAGATCAGACGGTCGGATTGCTCACGATCGCACAATCGAACGGGTATTATAAAACATAAACTTTAAGTTATTAAGTCAAAACATCCGGGGCTCCGATTCACAACCTGTGAATTCCTACACGATCCTATAAATGCCTAGATTAAGCTATATTAAATTCAAGACTATCCAAAGGTTCAAACCTGTCGAACCCGGATAACGCACAATATGCGAAATTCGTTCGATAGTCAAATGACCTCCGACTTGAAATCCGAGCACACCGATGCGCTCAAGACAACAAGGGGGTTGCATTCGGATAAAATGCCCCTTTTCTACAGTGCCCACGAGCCGCCACACTCACCGGCAGCGCGTGGGTGTCCAAAGCAATTACGCATCACCTAAAAATCTCAAAACCATGGCTCAAGACTCCTATCCTATGTATAACACCCTATTTGGAACCACTTTTGTTCTTGGACCTACCCCAAAAACTGACCGGAAGTGGCCAGAATCGAGATCCTAAAGCCGGCTGAAATTCAATTCAAAAATCAAGCTACCTACGCTAGGAATTGATTGAATCCTACCCAACAAGCAGCTAGGATATGAAAAGTAGGTGAGAGACCATACCTCATTCATCGGAATCGGTGGCCGGAGGAGGGAGAACGAAGTCGGAGAAGTTCGAACGAAACCGACCGCTTCTTTTCCATTTTCCCGCGAAATCACAATGGTTGACGGCGGGGCCTGGCTGGGGTTGGAAGAGGATGGTGGCCCGGTCATTTTGGTACCGGCCCCGTCGACATTGGTGGCCGGATGAGAGAACGACCGGCCAAAACGCGCGCGAGAGAGGAGAGAGAAAGACTGCGCGAGAGAGAGAGAGAGAGAGAGAGAGAGAGAGAGAGAGAGAGAAGAATCTTTTCTCAAAATTATTCTTATGCCACTAAGGGTATTTTGATCGTATCTCTCTCGTTACAACTCCGATTCGAGCCCACCACGTGTCTATGAACTCATCTCGCCATGGTCTACGCAATGATATAGTCGAAATTCCCAAATTTCTTCATGGTCAATAATTCAACTTTAAACCTAATAATATATTCTAAGGACAAAATGGTCTTTTATCATGTTTAATTACTAATTAAACATTTATTTAGGACCGGGTCGTTACACCAATGCTGGGCCCACTTACTAAAACCTGAGACATTCTACCAAAATTTTGGCAGAATGTCCCTTGTAAATTGAACAAACCTAACAAAATTCAACCTGCATAACAATCACAAAAATAATCCCAACCAGTAGCATGCATTCAACGTTTTACAGCACATACTAAAATGGCCTCCGGCCTCACAGATAAAACCTAACATGGGCAATAACAGAGCATCTACTGAATTTTGTTTACAAGGACAACCAGTTGAGTAAAAAGAAATTACTCAAAGTCTAATCTAGTGATGATCACAATTCGAGGTCTCGAACACGACTTGAACTTCTCCTCTGAGTGACTACTGTTTGGGGAGCGCAAAACAGAAAACATGTGAGTGGACAAAAATAAAATTTGTATTTAAAACAACATAATAACCCCACCATGTAAAAATAATGCCCAAGGCATGCAAATTCATAACTCATATTTAATATTCAAAACCATTAATCTTTGAAACCCTTTAAAACCACAAACCACTCAATTCATAAACTTCATTCCCAAAATTTTACTGCTATTCCCAACCCACTACATATACTCTAATTGCTTTACACTCACAGCTATATATAGATATAAATATATAAATATAAATATACAATATACTTATCACACTACCTAGGTACTGGGGAAACAATCCAACTGGGAGATTGTTTGGCTAGCTCGCAGGATTTCCAGGTGCTATCCCGCATCTAGGGATGAGCGGTCCAATCGGGGGATGAAACTCCATAGCTCACACGCCGGAACTTCCAACGCCACGTGTAGCTCCAATACTAAGTCCTACGCGCGCATACTACATCATCACACACCGGAACTACCAACGCCATGTGTGATGATTCCAAGCAATGTACATAGTCTTCCCATACGCTGGAACTACCAATGCCACGTATGGGAAGTGTCTCACACACTGGAACTACCAACGCCACGTGTGAGACTAATAATCAAGGGATGGTACTTACATAGTGTAATCATACATCTTCTCTCAACAACCCCTCATACTCAAATTCTTTCACAATCTCACCTCAACAACCCAAGTATCCTACACATAGACACTATAGATAGAATTTCCCAAAAATCCATATAAACATGCTCACGATACCCAAATATGTTGGAACCCAAAATATATAGCCAAAGCTTATAAGAACATCAAATTCAACAACCGAATATATATTATATCCCATATACCATTTAAAACATATGCATAAATCTTTCATCAATAAAACCATGCGTATGATTGAAAACAAAGTCCACTCACAAATAGTCCCAAGCTGCCCGACCCTGAGAGGGTCCCGCCTGCTGGGTATGAGCGGTCGGAGCACCTATTTGTGAATTCTGTTTCGAAGTGATTTTATATTAATTAAGGGTTCGTATCTCGAAATAGCTGCTCCAACTGCTTGTACGCAGCAGGCTGGACCCTCTCTAGGTCAGGCAGCGTGGGACTGTGAGTGGACATTTATTTTAAATGTGCATTATTTTCTATGATTGAAAGGTTATGCATGAAATGGATTTATTTATATACATATAAATATTTTGGATGAAAGTTTGAGAAATTAATAAGTTGAGATATTAGTAATATTAAATTGTGAATGTGATTTTCATTGGTTTGAAGTTGAAATTTGGGGGATCTGGGAATTTAGTATGATGGGTTGTTGAGGAAAGATATATGATTATATTATGTAAGTACCATCCTCTAGTTACTAGGCTTCCTATACGTGGCGTTGGAATTTTCGGTGTGTGGGAAGAACATGTGTTGATTAAGTCTCACATGTGACGTTGGAATTTTCGGCATGTGAGACACTTCCCATACATGGCATTGAATTTTCGGCGTATGGAAAGATTATGTGAATTGTTAGGAATCATCACACCTGGCGTTGGAATTTTCGGCCTGTGATGATGTAGTTTGCGTGCGTAGGACTTAGTATTTGAGCTACACGTGGCGTTGGAATTTCCAGCGTGTGAGCTATGAAGTTTCATCCCCAGGTTGGACCGCTCATCCCTAGACGCAGGATAGCAACATGAAATCCTGCGGGCTAGCCAAACAATCCAACCCGCCAAACAATCCCCCGGTTGGATTGTTTCCCCGGTACGTAAGTAGTGTGATAAATATTATGTATATTTATAGATATATATACTTATATATATACTTATATATATATATATATGGGTATAAATCAGTTACAGTATATGTAGTGGTTTGGTAAGAGCAGTATAATTTTTGGGGATAAAGTTTATGGATAGAGTGATTGATTTCAAAGGGTTTCGGAGAATGATGTTTTCGATCATTAAATAAAAGTTAGTGAATCTGCATGTTTTGATCATTATTTTTACACAGTGGGGTTATTATGTTGTTTTGAATGCAAACTTTGTTTTCGTCTACTCACATGTTTTCTGTTTTGCGCCCCCCAGACAGTAGTCATTCAAGGAGAGTTGCAAGCAGTGTTCGAGGCCTCGAACCGTGAATTTCAGTAGTTTAGGTTTTGAGTAATTTCTTTCTACTCAATTGGTGGTTCTTGTAAAGTAAATTCGTTAGATGCTCTATTATTGCCCATGTTAGGTTTTACTTGTGAGGCTGGAGGCCATTTAGTGTACTGTTAAATTTTGAATGCATGCTGCTAGTTTGGACTATATTATGTTTTTATGCAGGTTGAAATTTTTTGGGATTGTTCAATTTACTAGGAAGATTCTGCCAAATTTTTGGTAGAAAGTCTCGGTTTTTATTAAGTGGGCCCGACATCGGAGTGATGTCGGTAACAAGAAGGGATTCGTCCCGGTTTTCGAGGAATTCCGGGGTGGGTCCTGTCAATATATATGTACTAGAGGTAAATATTAAGTTGGATGACCTTTTTTTTTTGTTGTTGGTATTTTTACACAATAATAAAACTTAAGAGCTTAATAGTTTAAATATTAGTGTTTAAATAGAAAAACTCTATATTCCAGAGCATGCAAGACAATAAATACTCATATTCATACATTCTGTTTGGTTATCAACAAATTCTTAGTCCTGTTGTGTCCTTTATTTTATTCATTGAAAAATGTTTTAAATTCAAAGACTGATAGAAAAAGAATAATACATTATTTTTTGTTTTATTTAAATAAAGACAGTCGATTATTTGACAAAACTCAAGATAGTTTACTTTTAATATTCAACTGATGTACAATAAATTTATAATATCAAAAAACATAACATAACACACAATCAGTGGCAAACTAATCACTCACAACTCATAATCTTCATGGTTCACCTTGGGAATGAACTAGCAGAATCATATTAAGAGCGAAACCAAGTAGAAGTAACATTGCTCTAGTGGATCATGTTGTTATGCCGGATGTGGCTAAACTCAAGTCTATAAGTCAAGCCTACGCTTTTGTCTCATGTTCATCATCCAATTATTGATCGGCAGCTCAGAAAGTCATCATACACTTCTCGAAGTCCATTTTTCAAGTTCTGTTAGTTTAGTTAATTTGAACACTTGATTGTAATTTCCTTTGGTTATTGTAGTAGAATTAATTATCTCCCACCAGCGTGGAAGCTACTGCCAAGTCAGAGTTCATTAATATACAAAGTTACATCGCCTGCATGACTTGGTCGTCTTGTAGGCCTCTTGCGCGTAACAGTCCATGTCAGAAACATCATCGTATCATATTATAGGGTGATGATTGATGACCTATTTACGTAGACAGTTGAGTGGAAAATTTGGGTTTAATTAGAGAAGACTTGTTAAACGGAAAGAATTAGATATTAATAATGGATATGGTGCAGGCCTCTAATCAACATTAACCCATGTGTATGGTGTCCAAGCTTTATACTGCTTAAATATTGAGCATTGACGTTCACTCGGTCGTCGTGGACGTACCTGTCCATGTCAATCTGGCTTGCCTTGTGGAAAATTTGGGCTTGACGTGGAAGGTTTGTAAAATAATTGATAATTAGACATTAATAATTCATTATTGACTAGTAAATAAAGGTATTATTCTTTTTACCAAAAGAAAATGTGTTATTATAAATATTATTTTTCATTTTGTTTTAAGCTAGGGAGGGAGGGAGAGTCATAAGAGTCACCGGACTGGTCAATAATAACCGTTTACTCCACAGTGAACCAAAAAACGCTGTGTCAGGGGGATAACTAGGGATTTTTTGTTGCTGGGTTGCCCAAACATGTGACCGGGGTTTCGTCGACAGAGCATGAGGAGGCTGTAGCTACAATGGAGGCTGCTGTGATGTTTGCTGAAATGTTAGCCTTGGAATGGGTGATTTTTGAAGGAGACTATTAATGTAGTGGTGAATTTTATGCGATACTTTCAGCCCGGTTACATTTAGAGATATTTAGTCATATATCCATTTTTAGTACTACAACTATAAATAAATCCTATACCATTTAATTTCTATAAACAAACCTAAAAAAAACCCAAAAAATAGCAACTGACCCTATTGAATTTAATTTTGATTATTAAATTACTTTGATGCCTCATTGAGTGTTTTGGGCTTTTTTATGAGGTTTTGTGTAACATCCCATATCGACCAACGGAGAGAGGGTAATGTGCCTTATATGTACATGCTCGCATGTATCAAGCACGAGGCCTTTTGGGAGCTCACTGGCTTCGGAGTCATGGGAACTCCAAAGTTAAGCGAGTTGGGACTAAAGCAATCCCAGGATGGGTGACCCACTGAGAAGTTGCTCGTGAGTTCCCAGAAACAAAACCGTGCGGGCAGAGAGGGCGGCCCAAAGCGAACAATATCGTGCTACGGCGGAGCCGATCCCGGGATTTGACAAAAGGCCTCGTACTAGATGGAGTCGGGCATGTACATATAAATCACACCACCCCCTCTCCGTTGGTCAATGTGGGATGTTATAATCGACCCCCTTTAAAGGCTCGACGTCCTCATAGGCACACTCGCACCATACGGCAGAGTGGCTCTGATACCAAATTCTCACATCCCGGGATCAGCTCCGCTGTAGCACGATATTGTCCACTTTGGGCCCTCCTCTCTGCCCGCACAGTTTTGTTTCTGGGAACTCACGAGCAACTTCTCAGTGGGTCACCCATCCTGGGATTGCTTTAGTCCCAACTCGCTTAACTTCGGAGTTCCCATGACTCCGAAGCCAGTGAACTCCCTAAAGGCCTCGTACGAGATGAAGGCGAGCATGTATATATAAGGCACACCACCCCCTCTCCGTTGGTCGATGTGGAATGTTACATTTTGGGGTTGAGTTTGTTTTAAGAAATCAATGACAGTTTTGTAATTTAAAAGAAGTTAAAAGCTTTTTTGTTATGTTGTAAATGGACTTTGGTGTGTTTCTAAACTCCATTTCATATAGGGTTTTTTTTTATAATTTGGGCTCCTATATTGGGTATTATAGTGAATCTCCCTTTTTTACGCACTCAATGTGAGGCAAATAGTGTAACACATAAGACTGTCAGATGTGCTCTATTATGTACTCATGTTTATGAGTGGTTTGAAATGCCAGTAGACATTATTCATAAAGTCTTGATTAAGGATATATATATATATATATTGTTGAAGGAAAAATGTATTCCTCCTAACATAATTTCACCATCTCTAATTAAATAATGGGGTTTTATTAATTTAGGTTCAACCTATTTGAGACGCAAGTCTCTTAATTACAGTCCCTTGCTTCAAGGGAACACCATTTGATTCCATCATAAGGAAACAGAACGTTTGTGTTTGATTTTGTAGCTGCACCCAAGCCCAACCTCAAGATGCCTACATATCCCTCGAGGGAATCAGGCCATTCGTAGTTCAAAGATTCACAATGAATAAATGACTCATCGCAAAAAGAGGAATTTGAATCAATTTGATTGAGGAGTGTTTGAGTGAATTTAGCTGAATGAGCCAAGGATTCGATATGGAATTGTGTTTGGGACGGTTGCATCTAGATTGAATCTCTAGATTGCCTATGTACCCTTTCAAAGGGATCAAACCAACGTAGTTTGGAATTGATTTGTGTAAAGGTAGATATTTGATTTTTGGGGAATTTGGTTGATGTAACCAGTGATTCAAATTTGGTTGTGGGTTGCGCCTATTGAGATGTTAGACTGTCTATGTACCATTAACGGGATCAAACCGACGTAGTTCCAACAATTGGAAATTAATGGGTAAGTGTAGCCCAATAATTTAGAATTAGTGTCTGAGACAATTTGAAGATTTTCATAGGTATCACCTATGGGAAAAATTAGAAATTAATGGGTAAGTGTGGCCCAATAATTTAGAATTTGTGTTTGAGAGATTTGAATTTAATCTCATTGAAATTTGCATGGGTAGATGACCCATGGAAAAAATTGAATGGTTTTGTATCATTTTTCTTTTTGTCAATGTCCCAGAAAAATTAATGAGCAATTTTGATTAACCCACTAATTTTCTAAAGTTGACATTTGTATTAGGGCCCAAATATGACTATGAAGATTTTTAAATTAATCAATTAACCATATGATATGAAATTTGGGCCTTAATAAATTTAATGGGTAAATATTTGGATCACCCATTAAATACTACGGGCTTTTGAGAGTTAATGGGTAATTATTTTTTGACAGCCCATGATCTTATTTTGGGCATTTAATGTTTGTTGTCAGTTAGCCCACGAGCAAAGAGCCCAGAAAAGCTTTGGTCCAGCAGGCGATTAGCCATCCAACTCTTTGCAGAGTTTGTTTCCAAGTAAAATCAGACCTTGCAATCCCATCTTTATCTGGAATACTTGTGATCAGTCCGAATTAAGAGCAAACATTGTTACTATTCAGTCTTTAGAAAAGTACACAAGTCACAATCGATACAGAGCCTTTGCAAACAAAAGGAGAAAACCAAAAAGAAAAACTGCCACAACACATCAAGAGGTTTCAGATTTTTTTTGTCTTTTTCCTCATTTTTTTCCTCTGCAACACCAAGTTTCTTGTGTCTTTGTTTTTCTTTTCTTCCAATCTCCAACAAAGTGGCGTCAGCCACCTTCTTTGTTTTGCTTTGACTTTTCTTCTTCTTTTTATGACTGTAGCAAACCTCTTTTTTTTTTTCTTTTTTTTTATTGTCATACATCATGGCATGTATATTGGTTGTTTGCTAAGAAACCAACAGATGGGGCATTCAATGCATAGGCTGCCCGAACGTGGCCCTTCCCAAGTTCTGCTTCTTTTCCATTTTTTTATACCCATGTCTTCTTTTGGCTGGCACCTTTCTCTCCTTCTAACCCAGCGACACCCACGAAGTGGCCTACAACCACTTTCTTTCCCTTTTTTTTTTTTTTTCCTCTTTTTTCCGTGGCTGTCTTTTTTTGTTTGTTATTGCATATGCAACACCAAACCCTCCTCCTGAAACGGGGCTGTTTTCCTGCTTTAATTTTTTTCCTGTATGTTGTGATTGTGTGCCCAACAAGAGGATCATCCAAGAGAGAAAGGGAGAGAGGCTGTGACAGAAAAAAAAACATGGCCTTCCTTTTCTTTTTCTTTTTTTGCAGATGTCCATTTTTTTTCCTGCCTATTCTTTTCTTCATGACTAACATCCTTTACATTTTTTTGATGTAGTTTGCTCAGAGAGAAAAATAAAGACTTTCTTAAGCTGAGATGGAGATGAGTGGTCAGAGAGTCCAAGAGGTAATTCACTCTTTTTTTTTTCTTTTTTTTTTAACATTTTGGAATTAACCCTCAAAACACCATTTCTGTTTTTCTTTTTGTGATTTTTTTTATTCCAATATATATATATATATATATATATAGTTGCGATTGGAATCACATATTAAGTTTCCTACTTCTTTCTAGTTTTTAATAAAGTTTCCCTCCTATCATGGAGCTTTACAAAAAAAAAAAAAAAAGAAGAAAAAGAAAATGTAAACATAAAAATACGCAGGAAAATTGAAAACTTTGGATACGGGGCCTAATATTTATGGTAATATGACCTCAGGTTAATACAAGAACAGAGTTCAAACCAGAGGCCAAATCCATGGACTTGAACAACATCCAAGAAAAATGGAAGATTACAAACATGGGAGATGAAGCCTAACATCTGTGATGAGAAGAACTTAAATCAATACTAGAAGTCTAGGACAGAGCCAAAACAAGAGCCCAAATTCAAGCTTCTTTTCATGATTAGCTACAGAGGCACAATGGAACTCAAGCAGAAGCATTATGTACTAGTACCAGTACTACCTCACGGAGGGAGTTAGCCTAACGATCGAATTGTCAGCCATTAACGCATTGGAATTATCCAATTCAGCTACACGGCTATGATTTGTTCGAGCACATTCTGTTGCCAAACACTCCCTCAAATCCACCACTACTTGGCTCATGCTTGGCCTCTTGATGGCATTTATGGATACACAAGCCATTGCTATTTCCACAGCTTTCCAGACGGAGTTGGTATTGAAATTTCCCTCTAACCTCGGATCGACGATGTTGTTTGAAAGGACCCGCCCCGAATTTTCCCAAAACCCGAGACGAACCCTTTGGAATTCCTGACATCACCCCGATGCCGGGCCCGCTTACTATAGACCGAGACCTTTGCCGAAAATTCGGCAGAGTCTCCCCTATAAATTGGACATTTCCCAAAATTCATACCTGCATAAAAACACAATTTATATTCCCAACTGGCAGCATGCACAATATAATTTCATGCAATTCACACAAATGGCCTTCGGCCTTCCCATAAATCTCAATGAACTACCAACCACGCTAACAGGTCAATTCATGCCTTAAACAAGGCAAATACTAAATTCAAATAAAAACTATGACTAACATTAGTCTGCGGCTGCACCTAATAACCTTAGGCTGCCTACGTACCCTCCTTGAGGGATCAAGCCACACGTAGTTCTCTCATAAAACCTAATTCCACACTTAGGCGATACCTCATTTCATTTCTCTGTATTCCACATAATCTCCCCATACGCCGGTACAACCAACGCCACGTATGGGGTCTGTCAACACGCCGGATAACCTACGCCACGCGCGACCATGCCATACTATCACATATCTCCCCATACGCCGGTACAACCAACGCCACGTATGGGGTCTGTCTCAACGCCGGATAACCTACGCCACGTGAGACCTACACGTCATATCACATAACACCCCATACGCCGGTACAACCAACGCCACGTATGGGGCCTGTCCCAACGCCGGATAACCTACGCCACGCGGGACCTCAACATCATATCACAAACCTCCCCATACGCCGGTACAACCAACGCCACGTATGGGGTCTGTCCGCACGCCGGATAACCTACGCCACGTGGGACCTAACTTTCACTTGATGGTACTCGTAGTGAATCCAAAGTCCGGGGAGGTACTTAAAGTAGTGCGTATAGCACTCCAAACTGACATTCTAGACTCTTTTGTACCCTCGTACAAACAAGCATAATTTTAATTGTATAAACAAATATTCTAATATTGCGTAAACCCCAACAATAGTCTAGCACCAGATAATCCCCCTAGGTAGGTGAGATTACTCCGGGAGACTCACGGTCAACCAAGGGTCAAACTACCCTAACCCTGGTCAAACGGGCCCACGGGGACCACGACCTCCAAACTCCGATCCGAAAGTTCCTATGGGTTCTATAAGGTATAGGACACTCGTCCTGCAAGTTTGGTTCAGATCGGACGGTCGGATCGCTCACGATCGCACGACCTAACGGTTAATATAAAATATAATCTTTAAATTATTAAATCGGAACATCCGGGGCTCCGATTCACGATCCGTGAATTCCTCCACGATCCTAAAAATACCTAGTTTAACATATATTAAATTTGGGACCATCTGACGGTCCCACCCTATCGAACCCGGATAACGCTCAATATGCGATCGTCCGTTCGATAGTCAAACGACGTCCGAATTGAGATCCGCGAAATCCTACGCACTCGTGACAACTAGGAGATCGCATTGGGACAATAATGCCCTTATGCTACAGTGCCCACGCGCTGCCACACGCGCGGGCAGCGTGTGGGTGTCCAAAGCGATAAAGGTTCGCCGGAAAATCTCAACATCTCGGGCCAAGACTTCTACCCTAGGTATAACACCCTATTTGGAGTCACTTTTGTTCTTGGGCTTACCCCAAAAACTGACCGGAAGTGGCCGGAATCGGAGACCCAAAACCGGCCAAAACCTAAGTTGGAAATCAGTTAATCTACGCTCAAAATTAATGAAATCCTACCCAACCATCAGCTAGAGCATGGAAAATAGGTAGAAAACCATACCTTACTCGTCCAATTTGGTGGAGAAATGAGAGAGAACGAAGGGTCGAAAGTTTTGTAAAAATCTGTCCAAACCGCTGCCTTTCGTGGCTGATTCCGGCGACCACGGTGGCGGATCGAGGCGGCGCTGGGGTGGAATGGAAAGTAGGGAGTGTGGTGGTTCCAACGGGAGCGGTGCCGCCCCAAGTGGCGGCGTGTGGTGGCGGTGGCGACGACGAGAAATCGCTGTCGTCGCAAGGGAGGGGGAGGGATTTCTGGGTTTTTTCGCAGGAGAGAGAGAGAGAGAAATCTGGTTTTAAAAAAACAACTTCGAAATATTTACGATTTTGCCACTGAACTTGTTTTGCTCGTAACTTCTTCGTTCCAACTCCGAATTGGGCCCACTACGTGTCTACGGACTCGTCTCAGTACGACCTATCCAAAAATACAAGTCACGGTCCCAAACTCTCTCCGGTCAAGAATATGACCAAAATGCCCTTAATAAATAAATAATTTAAATAAGGGTTAAATTTGGGGTCGGGGTGTTACATTGTTAATGTCTCCATTTGCAAGTATGAAACCAACCCATTGACTTATGTGAATTCTCTCATGCGTCCTCATTAAAACCGGTCTGCTTGTGATAATCTCCAACAGCACAACCCCAAAGCTATAAACGTCACTTTTCTCATTTAACCTGTTTGATAGGTAGAACCTGCAAGCCAAACCATATATATACGGAACTCATCAGATCACATTTTCTGATGCAAAGGACTTTGCTAAAATGTCCACTTATTTTTCTTTCCTAATTCTTCTTGCTGTTTTAGTTAATTTGTGTTTGCTTCCCAGACTTGTTGTGAATTTAAGTACTACTAGGGAAATTCCCAGACTTATTGCTGTTTTAGTTAATAATGGGAAAATTATAAGTGTGAAATACTTACTCAGGATCAAGGTAGCCAGGAGTGCCAGCAAGAAGGCTGGATGCATGAGTTCCATCATTAGTAGGGAAATTTCTAGACAGGCCAAAATCAGATATTTTGGCTTGGAAATTTTCATTCAACAAGATGTTTGTTGATTTCACATCTCTGTGCATTATAGGCGGCTTACAACCACAATGCAGATACTCCAATCCTGCATTTTAAAATTCTTACATTGCTCACATAAAAATTCAAACAATAAAAGAGATTCTTGCTAAAAAAAGGGATCATGAAAATCATTTTATTAGTTGCAGACCTTGTGCAGCATCTGTTGCTATTCGAAGTCTATCTTCCCAAGTCAAGATACTTGATCTGCTATCTGCATCCATAAGAAGAACAGGAGTGTAAGCCTTGTTTATTTCTGTCTTAACTTACAAAGGAGCCCCAATCATATGGTGGTGCAAGAATTAAGTTACAGAGTTCCCAAAAATTTGGAAGTACGTACTACTTGCAGTCAAACCTGAAAGATGGTTCAATAAGTTTCCATTGGCCATATACTCATAGACAAGCCCTACGTTGGTTTCGTCGTTGCAATATCCAACAAGGCCTGTCAAGTTTTTATGATGAACTCTCATAAGAAGATTAACCTGCAATTTAAGAGGCCATAAATAAACACGTCAATTCATCATATAAGATTGAGCTCAAGACATTGTGTTAGTTTATTTAATTTGACAAACATGCCTCTGCATGAAATTGTTGGAACCCTTGAACAGATGATGCTGAAAGCATCTTTATAGCCACTTGAGTATGTTCCATGTAGCCATGATAAACGGTTCCAAATCCACCTTTGCCAAGAACCCTCTCAAAGTTGTTGGTCATCTTTAGTATCTCAGAATATGTAAACTGTCGCTTTGTTGATTCTAATGACCCGTATTGAGGGCTTGCTTTTGCACAATGTTGCACCGATACGGATACGGGTACGGCGATACGATACGATACGATACGCCGATACGGCAAATTTCTAAAAAATAAGATACGGGTACGGCACTGATACGGCGATTAAAATAATATAAATATAAAAATTATAAAAATATAAACATATATATGTAAAATTATATATATATGTAAAATTAGCATTTTGGGCTTTTTTTTTCTGGTTCCTTATGTTTTTCTAGGCCATATATGAGTTTCAGTTCTTGGGCTCGGCCCAAATGAATGCATCAGAATTAAAAAGGTATAAAACAATTTTTTTAACAAACATGCAACTAAAACGGTGAGTATTGTAATTAGGGCACCCAACATCATCTTCTTCACTAGTTAGCTGAAAGGACCCGCCCCGAATTTTCCCAAAACCCGAGACGAATCCTTTGGAATTCCTGACATCATCCCGATGCCGGGCCCACTTACTAAAGGCCGAGACTTTCTGCCGAAATTTCGGCAGAGTCTCCCCTATAAATTGGACATTTCCCAAAATTTATACCTGCATAAAAACACAATTTATATTCCCAACTGGCAGCATGCACAATATAATTTCATGCAATTTATATACATGGCCTTCGGCCTTTCAACATTTCTCAACTAAGGCGGGCAATACATTCAAATAACAATTATGACTAACATTAGTCTGCGGCTGCACCTAACAACCTTAGGCTGCCTACGTACCCTCCTTGAGGGATCAAGCCACACGTAGTTCTCCCTTACAACCCAATTCCACACTTAGGCGATACCTCATTTCATTTCTCCGTATTTCACATAATCTCCCCATACGCCGGTACAACCAACGCCACGTATGGGGCCTGTCAACACGCCGGATAACCTACGCCACGTGCGACCATGCCATACTATCACATATCTCCCCATACGCCGGTACAACCAACGCCACGTATGGGGTCTGTCTCAACGCCGGATAACCTACGCCACGTGAGACCTACACATCATATCGCATAACTCCCCATACGCCGGTACAACCAGCGCCACGTATGGGGCCTGTCCCAACGCCGAATAACCTACGCCACGCGGGACCTCAACATTATATCATAAATCTCCCCATACGCCGGTACAACCAACGCCACGTATGGGGCATGTCGACACGCCGGATAACCTACGCCACGTGCGACCTCAACACAATACTACAATATCTCCCCATACGCCGATACAACCAACGCCACGTATGGGGTCTGTCCACACGCCGGATAACCTACGCCACGTGGGACCTAACTTTCACTTGGTGGTGCTTAAAGTAAATCCCAAAAATCCGGGGAGGTACCTAAGGTAGTGCGTATAGCACTCCGAACTGACATTCTAGACTCTTTTGTACTCTTGTACAAACTTATTATAATTATAATAATAAATATTAATTCTAATATTGTGTAACCCTTCACAAGAGTCTAGCACCCGATAATCTCCCCTGGAAAGGTAAGATTACTCCGGGAGCCTCACGGTCAACCAAGGGTCAAACTACTCTAACCCTGGTCAAACGGACCTGCAGAACCCACGACCTCCAATTTCCAATCCGAAAGTCCCTATGGGTTTTACTAGGTATAGGACACTTGTCCTGCAAGTTTGGTTCAGATCGGACGGTCGGATTGCTCACGATCGCACGATCTGACAATTAATATAGAATATAAACTTTAAAATTGTTAATCGGAACATCCGGGGCTCCGATTCACAATCCGTGAATTCCTACACGATCCTAGAATTACCTAGAATAACATATATTAAATTTGGGTCCATCCAACGGTCCCAACCTATCAAACCCGGATAACGCACGATATGCGATTCTCCGTTCGGTAGTCAAACGACGTCCGAATTGAGATCCGCGAAATCCTACGCACTCGTGACAACCAGGAGATCACATTGGGACAATAATGCCCCTCTACTACAGTGCCCACGCGCTGCCACACGCGCGGGCAGCGTGTGGTGTCCAAAGCGATAAAGCT
The DNA here is from genome assembly GCF_902201215.1 of Prunus dulcis. NCBI lineage: Eukaryota > Viridiplantae > Streptophyta > Magnoliopsida > Rosales > Rosaceae > Prunus > Prunus dulcis. The sequence continues at coordinate 3,839,242 of NC_047652.1, read as the reverse complement.
TCGCCGAAAAATCTTAACATCTCGGGCCGAGACTTCTACCCTAGGTATAACACCCTATTTGGAGTCACTTTTGTTCTCGGGCCTACCTCAAAAAGTGACCGGAAGTGGCCGAAAACAAGCTCCCAAAATCGGCAGAATTTCAAATCGAAGATCAGCTATCCTAGGCTCAAAATTAACGAAATCCTATCCAACCATCAGCTAGAGAACGAAAAATAGGTGAGAATCCATACCTTACTCGAACGATTTGGCTGAGAAACGAAGGAGAACGGAGGGTCTGAAAATCGGGTGAAAACCGATCGGTTTTCGCCTGATTCCGGCGAGCTCCGGTCGGTGCAGGGGCTGAGACCGGTCGGGATGGGAAGAGGAAGACGGCACGGTTCTTTTGGGACCGGTGCCACCCCGAGTGGTGGCCGGATGCGGCGGCGGCGGCCCAAAAACCGCCGCTGTGAACAGTAACCCGAGGGGGGGCTGTTTCTGCGCAGGGGGAGAGAGAGAGAGAGAGGGAAAAATCTGATTTTTATAAAAAATCCCATTTCGAAATATTTACGATTGTGCCACTGGATTTCTTTTGACCATAACTCTCTCGTTACAACTCCGATTCGAGCCCACTACGTGTCTATGAACTCATCTCAGCACGACCTATCCAAAAATACAAGTCACGGTCCCAAACTCTCTCCGGTTAAAAATGTGACTAAAATACCCTTAAATAATTAAATAATTAAATAATGGTTAAATTTGGGAAAATTTGGGATCGGGGTGTTACATTAGCCGCCTCTTCTTCGCACAGCAACTATCTGCAACTGCAGATTTGCAGCAGCTGCAAGCGCAAGTAAGTTATCTTCTTCTTCATTCTTCCTTCTTCCTCCTTCCTCCTTCTTCCTCTTATCTTTTAGTTGCCGTCAAAGTTACCCATTGATGTATCGGGACCGTATCAATGGAGTATCGGAGCCGTATCGTAAAGTCAACATCCTAGAAAAGTCTACGATACGCCACATGGCGTATCGGATACGTATCGATGCCGTATCGGTACCGTATCGTATCGGCGCCGTATCGGATACGAGCATACCCCAAAAATCCGGCGTATCGGTGCAACAGAGCTTTTGCATCTATGACATCTCCTAAGAACATGACAAGTTTAATGAGCATGTATCTTATACAACCAAAACCTTCAGTCTTCATCATTTATAGCCGAAAGAAATTACTTCAACATATATTGGAAGTCTTACCCTCTTGCCTATTCCTTTTGAGGCTCCACCACCAGATAGCTACTGCAACTAACAAGAGGATGGAAATTCCAGCGTTTGGCACTACAATGGGAATAATGAAATTGTGCTTCTTCTTTAATTTGGAAGAACCATGCCAAGATAGATGTGGATTATCGCACAAACTGAGATCAAATGGTTGGAAACTGCAGTTAGATTTTGATAAATTCTAATCACTGATTTTATAAAATATAGATGTTATAAAACTCTCAATAATCAGATTCTAAGGAAATACCTGATGATTACATAACTTTGGATTCTAAGGATATTTGAAAATTAATAGAAAATACTTATGGTATGTTAATACAAAATTAAATGGACAAACTAAAAAAGACCACTCCAATTATAGGGTTATTTTTCAAGTTCATACCCATCTTTGGGGACATTTACAAGTACATACTCAAAGTCATGGAAGACCTACAAATTTCCAACTCCGTTACACAAACCGTTAATAACTCTGTTAAATGTTGATGTGTCAACATAGGCCCCATTTTTAATGGCATGGAACTCCAAATGCACAAACAAATAATAAAAAAATTCTTTACTATTTAAAAATTAAAAAGAAAAAATATCTCTCCTTTCCTCCAACCTAGCGCTGCCATCAGCAACCCACCCCTTCCAACCACCATTGAAGCCACCCCGATCCAAACCCCACCCCATGCAAACCCCCACTGCAGCAACCATACATCCTTGGGGTCTTTTCTATGACTTTGACTATGTACTTGTAAATGTCCCTAAATGTGGGTATACAAACTTGAAAATGACCCTATAGTCTGGGGGGCCTTTTGTAGTTTGTCCAAATTAAAATAGAAAAGACTCAATTTTAGGGTGTGCCAAACACTGAATTTGAAGGGCTTGATTTACTAAGAAAGGCATACCTTAATAATAGAAAACCATTATTCTTTCTTTCAATCAGTCCTACTGGAACTGAGCCTGTGAACTTGTTTTTCTCCAAGTTTCTGCAAAGATAAAATCTATCACGATGCTTTCTAACAACTAAACATTTACAGTACTTTAGACATATAACCAAATAACTTACAGGACAGTCAAATTCTGGAATTTAGACAAAAATTCTGGAATTGGTCCTGTTAAGTTGTTGTTTGATAGATCCCTGAAATCATGAGCAGCTCAATTCATTTACATTAAACGGAATTGTGTACCTTCTCATTACATTAGCAAATGCAGTAAGACCACTTACAAAGACTGTATCATTGTGAGATTGGATATAGAAGCAGCTATCTCCCCTGTTAAGCCATTCGAGGACAAGTTCCTGATTGTATGTTTTGTAACTTCACTAGTGAACACATGAGGTACAATTAACTCAAATATCAGAAGTTTGTTTGAAGTCACATATACTTACAAGGATATGATTCTTGGTGACTCAAATTCTTGATAGTTACACTTTACTCCTTGCCAAATGTAATCTTGAGGGGCACATGGATCTCCTTGCCAATTTCTTTTAATATTATAAGTTGACTTGATCGATGTGATTGCGTCAACTAATATTTTCACACCCAAACAGAAGATTTCATCAGAAGAATTCATATGTACATTTCCATACAGGTAAGGTACTAAACGATAGGAAGCCACTTGTGTAAGGAAGAACTAATTAGTTAGTGGTTACCATCTTCTTGGTTTGTTTCTCCTTCTACGAAATGTTTAACCATATAAATCTCGAAAGCATTGAGGATAGGTGGAAGGGTAGAGTTCTTAGCCCTGGTGATTGAGATATTAGCATATGGTCCACGAGTGCTCCAAGCGTTAGTGCTGTAAATGGTATTTGTTGACAAGTATTGAGGAGCAAATGGCCCAAAAGTGCCGGCTCCGTCCCAAAAAGCGTATTGCAATCTAGATTGGTTGAGTTTGAGGATTTCAACTTCTGCAAAGTGCAGGTAACCGTAATATTCAGCATCTTTGTCTGGCAACGAGAAAATAATACTCAAGGAATCACATGGATTTTTTGGCGTGGAAGCAGTGCGCATAACAACAGATGGAAGTTGGTAAGGGTCGCCAGAGTCAGAGTTGATGGTGGATATGGTGTCTAATTGTGTCCAATTATCAAGGTCATTATAGGCACACCAGATTCGATCAAGGATATCGAGTGGATACCTAATTAAAGCCAACGTTCTATCAGAATATAATCAAAATTTAAAGTTCCAAGGATTGCAAACGCACGCGCGCACACACACACATATATATATATAGTCATTGTTAGCTAGGAGACGACTCACCTGTATCCTGTCCTATTATGTCTTTGGCCCGTGTCATACCGGGAGACAAGTGCCAATGGCCCCGTTTTCGTTTGATAAGATGCATTAGGTAAAGGCCTGAGTTCTAGAGCAGATATAAATGGAACCCCGGAGCCTGTGTTCACCAAACAAACATGTATATAGTTTCGGAGTGGGACATATATGAGCTCTTTGTCATTGGGTTCGGAGGTTCTAAGGCTCACAGTATCCCACAAATTAGGTCCAAGGTGCAGTTCAAATTCTGGTATCTTATCTTGGCCATCATAATTCCCATACAAAAAACTTGCTCGGATCAAATATTTGTTGCCGCGTGTAACATTTATCTTGTAGCAATTCCTGGCTCCTTCGGGGAAGCTCCTAACAGACCAGTATGGCTGTTGATAGTCATCTCTGTGACTAGGCAATGTGAATTTACTTTCACCGGTGTCAATGAAGGTTGCGTCAGAAATGTAGTTAATCCAGTTCTCTTTTCAGAATAACCTGAATCTGTCTGGAGGCCGCAATCTATGCTAATGAACCCTGAGATATATAAACACATATATGTAAAAAAGAGAGGTATATATCTTAGCTATATACTATATGCTACAAAAATTAAAGATTTATTTTTTCTTGCTGCTGATATTTATACCTGATTGATCATCTTGGGAATGAACAAGTAGCGTCAGATTGAGAGTGAAACCTGCAAGCAGAAAGAGGAGTTGCTTGGATGTCCACGACATGACTACAAGGGAAGCAAAAACACAAATTTAAGTAAGTATTTTGTGTTGAATTAATGGATATCATTTTATATATACAAGTAGTTAACATTGCTCTAGTGGATCATGTTGTTATAAGGGATGTGGCTTAACTTAATTCTAAGTTAAGTCTACACTTTTTTCTTCCGTAATGAGGAGGGTCAGGGAACCCATTTTCCAAAGTGGAGATGGAGACTCCCAGATATGAATATAGATATGAAGGCGGGAATGAGAGAAAAAAGCTTAACAGGGATAGAGATGGGAATGGCATACTTACCCCCGATTTGACCCATTGCCATCCCTACAAGTAAGGCTTCTTTAATAGAAAGTTACATTAGAGATGACCAATTTGCTAAGACATTAATTGTGTGGAAATTCCGGCTTGATTTGGGAGACCGTGTGGGATCTAGGAAAGACTTGTAAAACATTAACCCATGCACCACTTATATGGAAGCTACAGCCAAGTCGTGGTTGGTCCACAATTATAAATACTAATTCATAATTGGGTTGCGATCAGAAAGATATACGAGCACGTTGAAACATTAATTTTTTTTTTTTTCCCCACCATATCAATAATTGATATGGTACCGGCAATTTTCTAATAAACAATTAGATATCCCATCAATAATTCACCACTTTTACAAAAAGCTATTGCCAAGTCAAGTCGGGTTGGTCCGCAATTAGATAAAAAAGATGCATGCGAGAGCTGGTAAGGTGAGAGAAAATCTTAATTGCAATAGGAATATCTTTTTTAAATGGCGAGAACAAGTTGTGTTGAGGGGATCTAGGGCTCCCTCATACCAGGTCCTCATTATGGTGGTCAATTTGAAACATTTCACTTTTGCAGTACGCAAACACCGTCTGATTTTTAAGAGATGGTAGCCATAGCAACATAGGAGTCTGGGAAGAGGGTTTGTGATAGTAGAGATGCGGGAAGGTGGAAGGGGTGATATGGTACAAATCATCTGATTTTTAAAGATACTATAACTATACTAATGTGGATTAATTAATATCATTAAATTAATCAAATGGTCAAGATTTTAGTAAATGCACACAAATGCACCGATGCTAAATATAGAGGCTTGGGATCCGAAAAAAGAGTACTCCGAATCCAAGTCCAACAAGACCATTTATTTTTGTTAATCATGATTTTTATTATCTTTTTAAACTGAAAATATATAACAATTTCACTTTGGTTTCAATTCAAGTGGGCTTGAAAGGTTATAAGATAGGAGATAGAATAGAGAGCCACTTTCACTTTGCAAAGAGTCAAAAAGTGATTTTGTAAAACAGAGACGATGATTTTGATTTTTCCCCATTTACAGACTTTGAACCATTGATCACTGGTATAGCGCAGCGAGAAGTGTAACACCCCGACTCCAAATTAAATGCTTATTTTAATCGATTTAATTAAATTTACGAATTTACCCTTGGGGTAGGGGTAATTTGGTCACTTTCTTATCCGGAAGGATTTTGGGACCATGAATGGTATTTTTGGGTAGGTGGTACTGAGACGAATTCGTAGACAGGCGGTAGGCTTGAATTGGAGTTGTAACGAAAAAGTTACGGGCAAAACACTTCCAGTGGCAAACTTGTAATTATTTCAAAAAGTTTGGTAAAAATCAGATTTTCACTTCAGCTCTCTCTCTCTCTCGCGCGACACTCTCTCTCCTCAGTCTCTATCTCTCCCCGACGTCAACTCTCTCTCTCTCCTCGGTTCGCGCAGCTCCGGCCACGGCAGGACCCGAGACCGATCCCGATCGATCTGCCTCGACGCCCCGACCAAGACCTGCCCGTTTTCCCCGTCGGAAACCACGAACTCCGGCCGCGAGCTCGACTGGTTCGAACCGGAGCTTGCTCGCTGTCGCGCCGCCTCCTCCGCCGCCCAAACTCGGTGATTGAGGTATGGTTTCTCCTCCTTTTTACGAGTTCCAGCTGATGTTAGTATAGGTTTGGATCGATTGTGAGTGTAGAAAACCGATTAGGAAAACCTAGGTTTTGGGCCGAATTTCAAACTGAAATTTCGGCCAGTTGCCGCCCGAATTGGGCCTCCCCGTAGTTGAAGAAAGTGATCCTGACCTCGAGTAGAAGCTAGGGTAGGAAGGGTGAGCTCGGGTGTGGAGTTTTTCCGTCGCCGAAAATTACTCTACACACCCACGCGCTGCCGGCGCGTGTGGCGGCGCGTGGGCGAGTCTGGTGAGGCTGCTAATTAACCCAATGAGATCCTTAGGTTGTCACGAGCGTGTAGGAATTCGCGGATCTCAATTCGGATGTCGTTTGACTATCGAACGGATTTTCGCATATTGTGCGTTATCCGGGTTCGATAGGTTTCGACCGTTAGATCTTTCTCGAAGTAAAATATGTTGTTCTAGGAATTCCTAGGACCGTATGGGACTTCACGGATTATGGATCGGAACCCCGGATGTTCCGATTCAAAAATGCAAAGTTTGCGGGTTAGCGATAATCGTAAAATCGTGAACGATTCCTAAACCTGTAATCGGACCTTAGGATACCTTCTTCAATGTGCACGTATGGGGAATTTGGGGAATTAATCAGTGAATTTGTGATTTTCCGCTTCGACGTAATTTTATACCAATTAACGGTTCGTATCTCGAAATAGGTGTTTCGACTGCACGTACTCAGCAGGCAGGACCCTCACGTGGTCAGTCAGCGTGGGACTATCTGTGAGTGGACTTTGTTTTAATCATATGCATGGTTTTAATTGATGAAAGTTTCTGCATAATGTTTTAATGGTTTATGGAATATATATATATTATATTCTTGAAATGATTTTTGTTGGTCGGGTAGTTTCTGAGTATATATATATATCGAGTTTGGCATTCTTGGGTTTTGAGAGTGTCTTTGTGTGGATATTGGGGAGGTATATTTATATATTCGCTATAGATGAGATATTGGGGTAGTTGGAGGTTGATGTGGAAGAATGTGGTTGTGGAGAGAAATTGTGTGATTACACTACGTAAGTACCTTCCCCAGTTACTAGTCTCACTCGCGGCGTTGGATGTTCCGGCGTGTGAGACACTTTCCATATGTGGCGTTGGACGTTCCGGCGTATGGAAAGACTTCATATAGAGCTTAGGGTCATCACCATGGCGTTGGATGTTCCGGTGTGTGATGATCCCGTCTGCGCGCGTAGGACATAGTTTGGAAGCTACACATGGCGTTGGATGTTCCGGTGTGGGAGCTTTGGAGTTTCGTCCCTCGGTTGGACCGCTCATCCCTAGACGCAGGATAGCACCTGGAAATCCTGCGAACTAGTCAAACGATCCCCCAGTTGGATTGTTTTCCCGGTACCTAGGTGGTGTGTTGAGTATATCGTATATTGTATAGCTATTTATTTTATATATTTATAGGTATACTTATATGGATATGTATGGTTGAGTGGGTAAGGAATTAGTAGCTTGACAGGAGTGGTAAGATTGAGAGTATAGGGATTCCTCTTGAAGGAGATAACTGGTGTTTTTGAAATGTTTAAATGAATTAAGTTTTGAGTAATTATTTATTGTTGCGTGAACCTGCATGCCCTGAGCATTATTTTTACATGGTGGGGTTACTATGTTGTTTTTAACTGCAAATCTGGTTTTTGTCCACTCACATATTTTCTGTTTTGCGCCCCCCAGCCAGTAGTCGCTCCAGGAAGCGTGCAAGTGGTGTACGAGGCCCGAACTGTGAACCTTTCTAGTTAGGAACTGAGTAATTTCTTCTACTCAACTGTTCTTGTAATCTAAATTCAGTAGATGCTCTGTATCGCCCTTGATAGATTTTACTTGTGAGGCCGGAGGCCACTTTAGCGACTTGTAGAATTGTGGAAGCATGCTGATGGTTGGGATTATTATTATTACTGTGTGTTGCAGGTTGAGTAAATTTTGTTGGGATTGCTTATTTAACAGGGGAGACTCTGCCAAAATTTTGGTAGAAAGTCTCGAGTTTTAATTTAGTGGGCCCGGCATCGGGATGATGTCGGAACAAAGACGGGGTCCGCTCCGGTTTCCGGGAAATTCCGGGGCGGGTCCTGTCAGCTTGGGATCAGAGCATTAGGTTCATTTTCCTTCGACTATTGCACTTTTGCTGCATTGTTGATCTAATGATTTCATGATTTCCTTGTGTAGAATCATGTCGGCTCGCAGAGCTAGAACAAGAGGTCGCGGTCAGAGATGGGGGCCGAATCCTCCACCTCCATCTCCGTCACCCCCTCCTTCACCACCAGCACCTTCGCCTCCACCATCCCCACCTGCTGGATATAATGCTTTGGATATGAGGCATGTGCTCAGCCAGTTTACTCGCACAATGGCTACAGCCTTACGGGGAAGGCGCGGTACTGAAAGCTCTGAAATTAAGAGAGTTAAAGAACTTGGGGCAAAAGAATTTGTGGGTAGTACAGACCCAGCAGAAGCAGAATCATGGATTACTGATGTGGAAAGAATTTTTGAGGTTTTGGAATGCCCAGCTGAGGATAGAGTCCGCTTGGCTACCTTTCTACTCAAGGGCAATGCTTATCATTGGTGGAAGGCAGTAAAAAGAGGTTATGAAAATCCTGCTGCTATAAACTGGGAAGAATTTCAGCGAGTCTTTTCAGAGCAGTTTTACCCACCTTCTTATAGACATGCAAAGAAGTCAGAGTTTCTTTACCTGAAACAGGGGACTATGTCAGTAATGGAGTATGAACACAAGTTTAATGAGTTGTCCAGATTTGCTCCTAAGTTGGTTGCCACAGAGGAGGACAGATGTAGACGATTTGAGGAAGGTTTGTGGTGGGAAATTCAGGCAGTGGTTACTGCTAACATTTATCCAAATATGAGGGCGTTGGCTCAGGCAGCTGAAAGGGTGTCAAGGAAACTTGGTGGAAATGTGGGTAGGCGCCGTAGGGATACACCAGGAATTGGTGGGCCCAGTCAGGGTCCATCAAAGAGGGGAGGATCTAGTTCCAGTTCTGCTAGTGGTGGATGGTCAGGAGGACGGGGATCTAGTTCTAGTAGTGGGAGATCTGGTTCTCGTCCGGCTTGGACTCAATATTCAGGGCCACAGTCTACAGCTAGCACTGCCAGGGCTCCTCCCAGGCACACTGGGTTTACATGTTTTAATTGTGGACAAGTTGGGCATATTGCAAAGGATTGTCCTAGTTATACTCAGGGAGGTGGACCGAGTCCGAGTAGTAGCCTGACATGCTACTTTTGTGGGCAAGTGGGGCATACTAAGAGAAGCTGCCCAATTATACTCCAGAATGATGCAACAATTCAGGGAACGGGAGCCCAGCAGGGGCAAGGTATTGTGGGTCAGAATCAGAATCAAGGTAGTGTCTCTTCCTCTGCAGCAGGGTCATCCAGTAGCAGGGCACCGTCATCTTCTAGAGGCAGAGGTGGTAGGCAATCAAGGGGTCAACCTGGGCGCTCCACTACTCAGGCCCGAGTGTTCTCTATGACTCAGCAAGAAGCATATGCTACTCCAGACGTGATTACTGGTATGATTCCAATTTTTGGTTATCTTGCACGTGTTTTAATTGACCCGGGGGCCACACACTCCTTTGTAGCACATAATTTCGTACCATATATCAGTATTAGACCCATACCTATAACAGGAAGATTTAGTATTTCCCTACCTACGGGAGAAGTCTTGTTTGCAGATCGGGAATTCAGAAATTGTTTTGTCCAAGTAGATGATGCATGGTTGGAAGCGGATTTAATTCCTTTAGACTTGGTGGATTTGGATATTATATTGGGGATGGATTGGCTAGAGAAGCATCATGCATCAGTGGATTGTTTCCGGAAGGAAGTAACGCTTCGGAGTCCAGGGCAACCTAAAGTTATCTTCCGTGGGGAGCGTAGAGTTCTCCCTACTTGTCTTATTTCTGCCATCACAGCCAAGAAGTTGCTCAAGAAGGGATGTGAGGGGTATTTGGCACATATTATTGATACTCGAGAGATCACTTTAAATCTAGAAGATATTCCTGTTGTGTGTGATTTCCCTGATATCTTTCCAGATGATCTCCCCGGTTTACCCCCTGAAAGGGAAATCGAGTTCACTATCGAACTTCTTCCGAGCACCCACCCTATCTATCAAACCCCCTATAGAATGGCGCCAGCTGAACTTCGGGAGTTGAAGATTCAATTACAAGAGTTAGTAGATCTTGGGTTCATCAGACCCAGTGTCTCACCGTGGGGTGCACCTGTGTTATTCGTAAGGAAGAAAGATGGGACCATGAGGTTATGTATTGATTACCGGCAGTTGAATAAGGTGACAATACGTAACCGGTATCCATTGCCTCGAATTGACCATTTATTTGATCAGTTGAAGGGTGCTAAGTATTTTTCTAAGATCGACCTGAGATCAGGATACCACCAGTTGAGGATCAGGGAAGAGGATATTCCTAAGACCGCGTTCAGAACACGGTATGGACATTATGAATTTCTGGTGATGCCGTTTGGACTGACGAATGCTCCAGCAGCATTTATGGATCTCATGAACAGAGTGTTCCGACCATACTTGGATCACTTTGTGATTGTGTTCATAGACGATATCTTGGTTTATTCCCAGACTTTGGAAGGGCATAAGAAGCATCTGAGGTTAGTATTGAGAACTTTGAGAAGGAAGCAGCTTTATGCTAAATTTAGTAAGTGTCAGTTCTGGCTGGACAGAGTGATATTTCTAGGACATGTAATTTCAGCTGAGGGGATTTATGTGGATCCACAGAAAGTTGAAGCTGTTGTGAATTGGGTACAACCCACAAGTGTGACAGAGATACGGAGTTTTCTGGGTTTGGCAAGCTACTATCGTCGATTTGTGGAAGGGTTCGCTTCGATAGCAGCACCTCTCACCCGGTTGACAAGGAAGGATGTTGCATTTGAGTGGACAGAAGAATGTGAACAGAGTTTTCAGGAATTAAAGAAGCGATTAACCACCGCACCTATCTTGGCTCTCCCGGATAATGCAGGAAACTTTGTGATTTATAGTGATGCATCTTTGCAAGGTTTGGGATGTGTTCTGATGCAACATGATCGGGTGATTGCTTATGCCTCGAGGCAACTCAAGAAACATGAGCAGAATTATCCGGTTCATGATTTAGAACTTGCCGCAGTAGTGTTCGCTCTCAAGATTTGGCGACATTATTTGTATGGTGAGACGTGTCAGATTTTCACTGATCATAAAAGCCTCAAGTACTTTTTCACTCAAAGGGAGCTTAATATGAGACAACGGCGTTGGTTGGAATTGATAAAGGATTACGACTGCACGATTGAATATCATCCAGGCTGAGCTAATGTGGTTGCAGATGCATTAAGTAGGAAGACTACTGGAAGTTTGACTCATGTCAGAACGGCATATCTTCCGTTGTTAGTGGAACTGCGGAGGGATGGTGTGGAACTGGAAATGACTCAACAGGGTGGAATACTTGCTAGTTTGCATGTGAGACCTATTTTGGTGGAGCGGATAATTGTAGCTCAGTTGGAAGACCAGACACTTTGTAGAATAAGGGGAGAAGTAGAAAGTGGTTCACGGAAAGATTATGCAATAAGGGGAGATGGGGCGTTGGTAACGGGAACTCACATCTGTGTACCTAAGAATGATTATCTGAAAAGAGAAATCCTAGAGGAAGCTCACTGTTCCACTTACACTATGCATCCAGGAAGTACCAAGATGTATCGAACCCTACGGGAATATTACTCATGGCCGCATATGAAGGGAGACATTGCCAAGTATGTAAGTAGATGCTTGATTTGTCAACAAGTGAAAGCGGAGCGACAGAAACCTTCAGGGCTTATGCAACCACTTCCAATCCCTGAATGGAAGTGGGAACGCATTACCATGGATTTTGTTTTCAAGCTCCCACGTACTTCTAAGGGACATGATGGAATTTGGGTGATTGTGGATAGACTCACCAAGTCAGCCCATTTCTTACCCATCAAGGAAACTTATTCTCTGACGAGGTTGGCAAAACTTTTTGTGGATGAGATTGTGAGGTTACATGGAGCACCTGTGTCCATTGTATCGGACAGGGATGCCCGATTCACTTCCCGATTCTGGAAGTGTCTGCAGGAAGCCATGGGTACTAGGTTGCAGTTTAGCACAGCTTTTCACCCACAAACTGATGGACAATCAGAAAGAACTATTCAGACTTTGGAGGATATGTTGAGGTCATGTGTGCTGCAAATGAAAGATTCATGGGATACTCACCTTGCCTTGGTGGAATTTGCGTACAACAACAGTTATCAGGCGAGTATAAAGATGGCTCCTTATGAGGCATTATATGGGAGACAATGTAGGACTCCTATTTGTTGGAATGAAGTGGGAGATAAGAAGCTGGAAAAAGTGGATAGTATCCGGGCAACAACCGAAAAGGTGAAGATGATCAAAGAGAAGCTGAAGATCGCACAAGACCGACAGAAGAGTTATGCAGATAATAGGTCCAAAGATCTTGAATTTGAAGTTGGGGATTGGGTGTTTCTGAAGTTATCTCCTTGGAAGGGTGTGATGAGATTCGGGAAACGTGGGAAGTTAAGCCCTCGTTATATTGGACCATATGAGATTACTGAACGCATCGGATCGGTTGCTTATAGACTTGCATTACCTGTAGAACTATCTCGAGTGCATGATGTATTCCATGTATCTATGCTTCGGAAATATATGCCAGACCCTTCTCATATTTTGGAACATCAACCTGTGGAGTTAGAAGAGGATTTGTCATATGAAGAGCAGCCTGTGCAAATCCTGGATAGGAAAGAGCAAATGTTGCGCTCTAGATCCATTCCAGTAGTGAAGGTTCTGTGGAGAAGTCAAACCGTGGAAGAAGCTACATGGGAACCGGAGGCACAAATGAGGGCCAAGTACCCTTACCTTTTCCGTTAACAGGAACGTGAATTTCGGGGACGAAATTTTTATAAGGGGGGTAGATTGTAACACCCCGACTCCAAATTTAATTGCTTATTTTAATCGATTTAATTAAATTTACGAATTTACCCTTTGGGTAGGGGTAAATTGGTCACTTTCTTATCCGGAAGGATTTTGGGACCATGAATGGTATTTTTGGGTAGGTGGTACCGAGACGAATTCGTAGACAGGCGGTAGGCTTGAATCGGAGTTGTAACGAAAAAGTTACGGGCAAAACACTTCCAGTGGCAAACTTGTAATTATTTCAAAAAGTTTGGTAAAAATCAGATTTTCACCTCAGCTCTCTCTCTCTCTCGCGCGACACTCTCTCTCTCCTCAGTCTCTCTCTCTCCCCGACGTCAACTCTCTCTCTCCTCGGTTCGCGCAGCTCCGGCCACGGCAGGACCCGAGACCGGTCCCGATCGAT
>NC_047652.1:3825352-3825595 GCF_902201215.1 Prunus dulcis | reverse complement strand
CCGTCGCGCCGCCGCCTCCGCCGCCCAAACNCGGTGATTGAGGTATGGTTTCTCCTCCTTTTTACGAGTTCTAGCTGATGTTGGTATAGGTTTGGATCGATTGTGAGTGTNGAAAACCGATTAGAAAACCTAGGGTTTGGGCCGAATTTCAAACTGAAATTCCGGCCAGTTGCCGCCNGAATTGGGCCTCCCCGTAGTTGAAGAAAGTGNTCCTGACCTCGAGTAGAAGCTAGGGTAGGAAGG
>NC_047652.1:3824935-3825308 GCF_902201215.1 Prunus dulcis | reverse complement strand
CACACCCACGCGCTGCCGGCGCGTGTGGCGGCGCGTGGGCGAGTCTGGTGAGGCTGCTAATTAACCCGATGAGATCCTTAGGTTGTCACGAGCGTGTAGGAATTCGCGGATCTCAATTCGGATGTCGTTTGACTATCGAACGGATTTTCGCATATTGTGCGTTATCCGGGTTCGATAGGTTTCGACCGTTAGATCTTTCTCGAAGTAAAATATGTTGTTCTAGGAATTCCTAGGACCGTATGGGACTTCACGGATTATGAATCGGAACCCCGGATGTTCCGATTCAAAAATGCAAAGTTTGCGGGTTAGCGATAACCGTAAAATCGTGAACGATTCCTAAACCTGTAATCGGACCTTAGGATACCTTCTTCAA
>NC_047652.1:3824791-3824863 GCF_902201215.1 Prunus dulcis | reverse complement strand
AATTAACGGTTCGTATCTCGAAATAGGTGTTTCGACTGCACGTACTCAGCAGGCAGGACCCTCACGTGGTCA
>NC_047652.1:3824655-3824778 GCF_902201215.1 Prunus dulcis | reverse complement strand
TATCTGTGAGTGGACTTTGTTTTAATCATATGCATGGTTTTAATTGATGAAAGTTTCTGCATAATGTTTTAATGGTTTATGGAATATATATATTATATTCATGAAATGATTTTTGTTGGTCGT
>NC_047652.1:3824369-3824647 GCF_902201215.1 Prunus dulcis | reverse complement strand
TGAATATATATATATATATATATCGAGTTTGGCATTCTTGGGTTTTGAGAGTGTCTTTGTGTGGATATTGGGGAGGTATATTTATATATTCGCTATAGATGAGATATTGGGGTAGTTGGAGGTTGATGTGGAAGAATGTGGTTGTGGAGAGAAATTGTGTGANTACACTACGTAAGTACCTTCCCCAGTTACTAGTCTCACTCGCGGCGTTGGATGTTCCGGCGTGTGAGACACTTTCCATATGCGGCGTTGGATGTTCCGGCGTATGGAAAGACTTC
>NC_047652.1:3809469-3824360 GCF_902201215.1 Prunus dulcis | reverse complement strand
TTAGGGTCATCACCATGGCGTTGGATGTTCCGGTGTGTGATGATCCCAGTCTGCGCGCGTAGGACATAGTTTGGAAGCTACACATGGCGTTGGATGTTCCGGTGTGGGAGCTTTGGAGTTTCGTCCCCCGGTTGGACNGCTCATCCCTAGACGCAGGATAGCACCTGGAAATCCTGCGGACTAGTCAAACGATCCCCCAGTTGGATTGTTTTCCCGGTACCTANGTGGTGTGTTGAGTATATCGTATATCGTATATCGTATAGCTATTTATTTTATATATTTATAGGTATATTTATATGGTTATGAATGGTTGAGTGTGTAAGGAACTAGTAGCTTGAATGAAGGGGTAAAATTGAGAGAATGGAGATAACTTGTTTTTGAAAAGTTTTATTTGAATCAAGTTTTGAGTAATTAATTGTGGAATTGTGAATTTGCATGACTTGAGCATTATTTTTACATGGTGGGGTTACAATATTGTTTTTAACTGCAAATCTGGTTTTTGTCCACTCACATATTTTCTGTTTTGCGCCCCCCAGCCAGTAGTCGCTCCAGGAAGCGTGCAAGTGGCGTACGAGGCCCGAACTGTGAATCTTTCTAGTTAGGAACTGAGTAATTTCTTCTACTCAACTGGTTGTGTAATCTAAATTCAGTAGATGCTCTGTATCGCCCTTGATAGATTTTACTTGTGAGGCCGGAGGCCACTTAAGTGACTTGTAGAATTATGAAAGCATGCTGTTGGTTGGGATTATTATTATTACTGTGTGTTGCAGGTTGAGTAAATTTTGTGGGGATTGCTTAATTAACAGGGGAGACTCTGCCAAAATTTTGGTAGAGAGTCTCGAGTTCTAAATTAGTGGGCCCGGCATCGGGAAGATGTCGGAATAAAGACGGGGTCCGCTTCGAGTTCCGAGAAATTCTGGGGCGGGTCCTGTCAAGAAGCAAGTCAAGGTCTATGTTGGCCTAGAATCAGAAAAATGTTGCATGTACATGTGCATGATTTAATTGAGAAGAAAAAATACGTTGGTTTAGTGGAGAACAGGTAAGGTGGACTTGTAAAACAAGGCATACAAGAAGACATTGAGGAGTTAGGTATGAATATATATATTATATGCTAAGCTCAATAGGAAAGGTCCTCAAAAGAAAAAGAAAAGTACTTATCAACTATATGCTAAGCTCAAGTAGCATGGATGACGTGAGTAAGAAATCCTAATTTTCAAACTGTGATTATTGTAGTATGTATTACTTTGATGTGAGACTTACACATCATGACTTATATCACGTCAACTACATTAACAATTCAATCCAATCCTAAGCACCAAAAAATTAATTTGTTAAAGTTTTATCATTTTGTCTTTTGTGGTTGAGGAATTTCGCATTTGAACCAAAACTTTTTACTGATACTAGGAATTTCACACTATCACACACTTAGCTCCACGTCACCCAATATATGTTGCATACGTGTTAGGCTTGAAAATTTGCCACACGTGCGGGGGCGTGTGAAAATGCGAAAGTGAAATGTTCCACATTGGAAAGTTGAGAAACCTAACAAGAGTTTATAAGGAGTTTGGCTACTACCCCCATTACCAATTGGTTTTGGGGTGGAACCTCAACTTCCTTCATCTTAGCTTTATTTAATTATATTAATAATTATTTATGTTTTAATGATTCTTTATTTAATGAATAATTGGTATTTAAGTATTTTAATTAATTTCATAAATTACTTAATAAATACTAATTAATTATATCTACTTATTGTAGTTGGTGACTAACAGATTTTATGGTTTATTTTTGTGATCACATAATATTTCTTCCGACGATTACGACGGCGGATGGCAAACCTTCAAATTATTTGTTGGTTAGTTAGCTCATGCCTTTCATCAAATGTCCCAATATAATTCAGGATGAATAAATCAAGAAGATCCGTTTATGTGACTATGAAATAGTTGCGATCCATAGATATTATGGTATCTATTACAAAGAGGAAAATGCAATACATGGTAATTTTCTCACGATAAATACTACTACCTAACAGAGGGATGTAGCATAGCAATGGAATTGTTAGGCATTATCCCAATGGAATTTATAGATTCGGTTTGATGGCTCTGCTTCGTTCTTGCCAGTTCCATTGCCAAACACTCCTTCAGTTCCACCACTACCTGGCTCATGATCGGCCTTTCGATGGAATCTTTACATACACATGCCATTGCTATTTCAACAGCTTTCCAGACAGAGTTAGTATTGAAATTTCCTCCTAGCCTGGGATCAAGAATGCTATAAATGTCTCCATTTGCAAGCATGAAGCCAACCCATTCACTGATGTAAGCCTTCTCATGTGTTTTCGAAAAAACAGGACGACTTGTGATAATCTCCAACAGTACAATCCCAAAGCTATAGACATCACTTTTCTCATTTAACCTGTTTGACGCGTAGTAACTGCAGCAAGAAAGCCATGTAAAATTCCATTTCAATAAAAATATTTTTCTTGAGCATCAATATCTTTTTGAAGCTTCCTTTCTCCATTGTCCTTGTTTAACTGATATAGTTTTGATAATAGTGATCCATTAATGATTTGCATATTAAAGGTGATGGCTAAACTAAAATCCAGAAATACTTACTCAGGGTCAAGGTACCCAGGAGTTCCAGCAACAACTGTTGATATATGAGTCCCAGTATCGGTAGGGAAGATTCTGGATAGGCCAAAATCGGATAGTTTGGCTTGGAAGTTTTCATTCAGCAAGATGTTTGTTGATTTTACATCCCTGTGGATTATAGGTGGCTTACAACCATAGTGCAGATACTCCAGTCCTTAATTTCAAAATTAGTACACAAAACTTATCAAAAAAAAAGAAGAAGAAGAAAGCAGATGCGAGCTACAAAAGGATTATGAAAATCATCAAGTTTCTGACCTTGTGCTGCGTCTACTGCTATTCTAAGTCTATCTTCCCAACTCAAGATATTTCTATCTGCAACCATAAAGAACGGAAGAGCCAATAAGTCTTAATTTACAAAGGCAATCATGTGGTGATGCAAGAAACTAAAAGCCTCTCAAAACGCTAAGTAATTGATTGTCCCAAAAATTTGAAAGTACAAAGAACTTAATGATGAGTTTTGCTACTGAATAATTTCAATGAAAGCTAAACCTGAAAGGCACTCTTGTAAGTTTCCATTGGCCATGTACTCGTAGACCAGCCCAATTTTTGTTTCATCTTCGCAATACCCAACAAGGCTAGTCAAGTTTCTATGATGAACTCTCGTCAGAAGATTAACCTGCAATTAATCAAGTGGCCACGAAAACCAAATGTAATTAGTAAAAAAGAATTGGTCTCAAAAACTTGGTATTAGTTCGTTTGTTTGACAAACATGCCTCTGAATGAAATTGTTGAAACCCTTGGACCGATGATGGAGAAAGCATCTTAACAGCTACTTGAGTATCGCCTACGTAGCCATGATAAACTGTTCCAAATCCACCTCTTCCAAGAACCCTTTCAAAGTTGTTTGTGATCTGTAGTATCTCAGAGCATGTAAGTTGTCGCTTTGTGGACTCTAGTTGAATGGTCGGTTGTGCTTCTGAGACATTATCTCCTAAGATCATTACAAGTTTAATGAGAATTTTATACAATGCAAAACCTGCAGTCTTCAATATTTAAAACATGAAAAGAGAAAAGACATTGACTTATATTTGGAAGTCTTACGTTGTTTTGATTTCCTTCTAAAACCCCACCACCAGATAGCTATTGCACTTAGTAAGAGGACTGAAACTCCAACGACTGAAACAACTACCGGAATAAGGAAACCATGCTTCTTCTTCTTCTTCTTTTTCTTGTTGTCGTTGCAATAAACATTTCCGGAGATATTTGGATTTTCGCACAAACTGACATCAAAATGGTTGTTCGATTTTGATCAATTATAGTAACCAATGAGTTCCCAAGTAATATTATAGGAACAAATGTTCTGGTTCCCAACAATCAAGTTTGTACGCAATACCTGATCATTTTATATCAACAATGAAAGACATTTGAAAATAAACAGAAAAAATGGCGGATTATATGCTAAAGTTGTAAATACATTCATGCATACATATGAGTTGAGTTGATCACCTTAACGATAGCAAACCATCATTCCATCTTTCAATGAGTCCTGCCGGAACTGGCCCTGTGAGTTGATTTTGTTCTAAGTTTCTGCAAAGGTGAATTTAGCACTATATATCAGGCGAGATGCTTCTGACTATGAAATTTTTAGTTTAGATGCCATACAGATTAAACCAAACAACTTACAAGACGGTTAAATTCTGCACTTGAGACAAGAAATCTGGAACTGGTCCTGTTAACTTGTTGTTTGATAAATCCCTGCAAAAACGAGAAACTCAAATACATATTATGTACCTTGTCCATAGTTTAATCCACAAGTTATTTGAAAAAACATATATACTTACAAAGTCTGTATCATTGCGAGATTGGATAGAGAAGGATCTATCTCCCCTGTTAATCCACTTGAGGACAAGTTCCTGATTGAATTGCATATTGGTCCATAACTTAATTAACCACTAAAACAAGTACTATACTAAAATAATTAAAATTATGAAGATACTTACAAGGATATGATTCTTGCAGACGCATTTGTAGGATAGATACACTTGAGGCCGTCCCACGAGTAAACTTGAGGGGAGCATGGATCTCCATGCCAGTTGATCTTTTTAATTTGATATGCCAACTTGATGTTTGTGATTGCATCAACTAAAAATTTCAAGATTCAATAAACCAAAAATAAATGATCAAATTCAACTATTCATGCACGTACACATGCCAATAACCTTGTCAAGCCCTGTTTTTACTAAAATTTCCCCGCACGCACAATAAGCTTCCCATAATTACTCTAGGAACAAAAGGGTGAGGAAGAATTAATACTTACAATCTGCTTGGCTTGTTTCCTGTTCTAACAATTGGTTCACTGAATAAACCTCGTACGCATTCAGAATGGGTGGAAGGGTAGATTTTTCAGTCTTCAAGATTGAAAAAGAAAAAAATTGTCCTAAAAACCCAGTTGGCCGAACTCTTCCGTAAATAGTGGTCGTGTTTAAATACGCAGGAGCCATTGGCCCATAAAAGACCTTCCCATTGCGAGTGATGTTGAACTTTCTGGACTGGTTGGGTTGGAGCTGCAAAACTTCTGCAAAGTGGATGTAAATATAATATTCCGTACTGTTATCGTTAGAAAACCAGTAGAAATCCAAGGGCTCGCTTGCATTTTTGGGCGTGGCAGCAGTGCTCATGACAAGAGGTGGTGTTTCGAGAGAATTTTGATTGGAGTCTGTAAACAGATTGGGTGAGGTACTTAGTTCTGCCCAACCACCAAGGTAATCAGCCTTCCAGATGCGATCATGAATATCATTTGGATACCTAAATTATTATGTATACAATTAGCTCACATAATCTTGGCATATAAGAAAATCCAACCATCCTACTTTAGGTGTGCGATCTTTTTTCTTTTTTTATTTTATTTTTAAATTGACTGGAATGTCAAGAGGCTAGTTCTTTTTTCTTTTTCTTTTTTTGGGAATACAAGCGATTAACTACAAGGGATATGAGGTTTTTAACAAGCATGCACATTATCAATGTGCCATAGGAATCAAACCTGAGACCATTTGATCTGCAAGTCCAAGGCCCTATGACACTAAGAAAATTCTCAATATATATATGCATTATTTGTCCTCACTTGCAAAAATATTAGATGACTCACCTGATATCATCTGCTGTAAAATTAACCGGGCCGGTGTTATACCGCGAGAAAAGTCCCAAAAAGGAACCCGTTTGTGTAACATAAGATTTTGCAGGTAAAGGTCTGAGTTCTATTGTGGATATAAATGGAACCCCTTTGCTTGTGTTGACCAGACAAAGCTGTATATAATTTTTCACAGGGACATATATCATCTCCTTGGTTGTGTCAGCCCACGAAAACGTGAAATTCACTGTGTCCCACAAATTAGGTCCAAGATGAAGTTGGAATTCTGGCAACTTATCTTTGGCATCATAATTCCCATAATAGAAGCCTGCTCGAATCAAGTATTCAGTCCCAAATGTGACGTTTATGTTGTAGCAGTTCCTAATTCCTTGAGGGAAGGTCCTCAGATACCGATAGGGCTGATAGTTTAGGGTTAGCAAATCATTAGATTGTATGAACTTAGTTTCACCAGTGTCTATGAAAGTAGCATCTGAAACAAAGTTAATGCCTGTTTCTTGCTCACTGTATGCAGAGGTTTCCGGTAGGCCGCAGTCTATGCTGATGAAGCCTGAGACAAAGCTAACATATGTAAGTAGACAGAAGATTTGTCTACCTAGCTAAAAAAATGCAAATTGACCATGGGTATTTAGAATTCAAGCCAATTAATACATGCGTTTCATTTTGATCATTCAATTTGTTTTTTGGTTTCTACCATCCTCTAATCTCTCACGGGTGTTAATTTCGTCATTCCGTAGCATTTCGTCAATCTGGCCGTTAATTGATGGGTAAAATTTCATCTTTTTTTCAATTCAATTTTCCCCTTTTTTTTAACCTAATGTGGAGTGGAGAAATATTTGATTTACCATATATACCAGAAGTAAAATGTTTGATATACCCCTAACATTAATAAAAAGTAAACAGAATTGACGGAAAAAGGAAATTGCCACACAAATGAAAGCAAAAGGACTACATAAACCACAAAAAATGAAATGGAGGAACTAATGAAATTCGGGTATAAAACAAGGACTATTGCGGTTAAAACTCCAGTGCTGCTAAACAAATCCTAAAATTAACTGAGTACACCATATAATCTAAGTACACCATAATATTCAAATCAAAACGTAAAATTAACTAAGTACACACTAATTAACTACCAAAATACCACTGCTATACCCTAATACTTTTTGCTCATTTTGTATTAGGGTAAATTAGTATCACTTAAACAAGGCCATCACTCTCTCTGTCTTTGACAATCTGCAACGGCCAACAGTAAGTACCCAGAACCTAATTTTTTTCTTTTGATAGTTCTCCTTTGAAATTTAAAGAAACAAATTCAAATCAGCTAATATTTTGTGCGAAAAATCTCAAATTTCTTTTAGCTAAAGCAGTAACAATGTAAAATATTGGGTTGTTTTTTGTCCAAGATGGAAACTTGTACTCCAAAACGCATTTTGTATTCAGTTGTTGACAGTAGGGCGTCACCATTGATGGACTCACGTAGCGAATTGATGTATGAAATTACAATACTATGTAAATCAAGTATAGGAGACAACAAAAAATCTACTTTTGACTTATCAAAAACCAACCATTTTCAAATTTCCACAATTAATTATTTGAGGTTTTGTTGAGGATGGATATAATCCTATTAATTTAGAACAACAATCATCTTTTCTTTCTAATTATATCATTAACTTGCAGGAAACCATTAGGCAGAGGACATCAAGGACAAAAAAAAGCTAAACGAATCTTAAAATTAACCGAGTACACATTAATTTTGTTTTTTTGTCATTTTATATTAGGGTAAATTAGTAATTCAATAAATAGTTTGGTAGTAGGGTGTACTCAGTTAATTTAAGGGTGCATAATCAAAGTTCAATCTAACATCCTGTAACACCCCGATCCCGAATTTCCCCAAATTTAACCCTTATTTAATTATTTAATTATTTAAGGGTATTTTAGTCATAATTTTAACCGGAGAGAGTTTGGGACCGTGACTTGTATTTTTGGATAGGTCGTGCTGAGACGAGTTCATAGACACGTAGTGGGCTCGAATCGGAGTTGTAACGAGAGAGATATGGTCAAAAGAAACCTAGTGGCATAACCGTAAATATTTCGAAATGGGATTTTTTATAAAAAAACCTGGTTTTTCTCTCTCTCTCTCTCTCTCTCTCCCGCGACTTCTCTCTCTCTCCCGTCGGCCCTCTCTCTCTCTCTCNNNNTATCTCCGGCCACCGGCCGCGGCTGCGGTCGGGACCGGTGCCAAAAGGACCGGCTCGGCCTCGGCGTCACGACCCAGCCCTCCCCCGAGATCGGCCGCCGCTCCAGCCGCCGGAAAACGGCGATTTTCGCCCGAATGTCGCCNGAACTTCGCCGCCGCCGATCTCCCTCCTCCGGCCGCCATTTCTGGCGATCAAGGTATGGAAATTCATCCTCTCTGCCTGTTCTAGCTGATGGTTGGGTAGGATTAGATCGATTCTTAGCGTAACCAATTCGATTTTCGAATTGAAAATCGGCCGAACTTCGACCTCCGTGATCGGCCATTTCCGGCCACTTTTTTGGGGTTGTCCAAGAACAAAAGTGACTCCAAATGGGGTGTTTTACCTAGGGTAGGAGTTTGGAGTCTCGGTTCCAAGATTTTTCGGCGAAGCGTTATCGCTTTGGGCACCCGGTCTGCCCGCGCGTGTGGCGGCGCGTGGGCGAGGGTGGTGGCATGTCCCTGGGCAGTTTTGAGGTCCTCGTGCCGTCACGAGCGCGTAGGATTTCGTGGATCTCAATTCGGACGTCGTTTGACTATCGAACGGATATCGCCTATTGGGCGTTATCCGGGTTCGATAGGTTGGGACCGTTGGATGGTCCCGAAAATAATATATGTTAAACTAGGTATTTCTAGGATCGTGTAGGAATTCACGGATCGTGAATCGGGGCCCCGGATGTCCCTATTTAATATTTTAAAGTTTATATTTTATATTAACCGTTAGATCGTGCGATCGTGAGCGATCCGACCGTCCGATCTGAACCAAACTTGCAGGACGAGTGTCCTATATGTTATAGAACCCATAGGAACTTCCGGATCGGAATTTGGAGGTCGTATGTCCCGTGGGCCCGTTTGACCAGGGTTAGGGTAGTTTGACCCTTGGTTGACCGTGAGTCTTCCGGAGTAATCTCACCTTCCTAAGGGGATTATCTGGTGCTAGACTATTGTTGGGGTTTACGCAATATTAGAATATTTGTATATTTATAGAATTAGAATTATATGTTTGTACAAGGGTACAACAGAGTCTAGAATGCCAGTTGGTGATATAAATTGTGTTTTTATGCAGGTTGAAATTTTGGGAAATGTCCAGTTTATAGGGGAGACTCTGCCGAAATTTCGGCAGAAAGTCTCGGTCTTTAGTGAAAGGGTCCGGCATCGGGGTGATGTCAGGAATTCCAAAGGATTTGTCTCGAATTATGGGAAAATTCGGGGCGGGTCCTTTCACATCCAACTTTAATGAAAAAAAAAAAATAATCTAGGTTCTTTATAAAAAATTAATTAACATTATTTTCTTACCAGAGATTGGAGATGTTCATACCTTTTTGAGTCTGGGCATGAACTGGGAGCGCTAGAAGATGAAAGCCACCAAGCAGTGCAATGAGGAATTGCCTGAATATCAGCCCCATCCTGTATATACTTGTGAAACATGACACGATTGTTTTCAAAGAATACCATTACATATATAAGCATCTATGTTGCACTGCTTGGTGGTAGATGACTGCCGTTCCTAAGAGTTGTTTGACTTCATAATAAGTTTAGCAGACGTGGGAACACCTTCTGTAGCCTCTAATTCTAAAATTTAAGGCTTAATTTGGACGAGAGATGCCGTATAAATTTTTAAATAATTTGTTTATGCAATATATTCCGAAAAATGCGGGACAATAAATACTCACATTCATACATTCTTATTTATTATTAACTAGTTGTTAGTCCAGCAGTGTCCCTTATTTTCTTCATTGAAAAATGTTTTAAATTCAAAGACTGATAAAAAAAGAATAATACTTTATTTATTTATTTATTTAAATAAAGACGGTCGGTTATTTGACAAAACCCAATATAGTTGACTTTAATATTCAAGTGATGTATAAAAAATTAATAATATAAAAAACATAACATAACACACAATCATTGGCAAACTAATCACTCACAACTCATAATCGTTGGAAACTTGATATTTAACTGTAACACCCCGATCCCAAATTTCCCCAAATTTAACCCTTATTTAATTATTTAATTATTTAAGGGTATTTTAGTCATATTTTTAACCGGAGAGAGTTTGGGACCGTGAGTGGGCCCAATTCGGAGTTGGAACGAAGAAGTTACGAGCAAAACAAGTTCAGTGGCATAACCGTAAATATTTCGAAATGGGATTTTTTATAAAAATCTGATTTTTCCCTCTCTCTCTCTCTCTCTCCCTGCGCAGAACAGCCCCCCTCCCGAGTTACTGTTCACAGCGGCGGTTTTTGGGCCGCCGCCGCTGCATCCGGCCACCACTTGGGGTGGCACCGGTCCCAAAAGAACCGTGCCATCCTCCTCTTTCCATCCCGACCAATCTCAGCCACCGGAACCACCTGTGCTCGCCGGAAAATGCAAAAATCCGCCCGAATTTAACCCAAAATTCAAGGAGCTCGATCTCCCTCCTCCGGCCGCCATTTCTGGCGATCAAGGTATGAAAATTCATCCTCTCTTCATGCTCTAGCTGATGGTTGGGTAGGAATTGATCGATTCGTAGCGTAGGCAATTTGATTTTCGAATTGAAATTCGGCCGAACTTCGGACGCCGTGTTTGGCCATTTCCGGCCACTTTTTGGGGGTTGCCCAAGAACAAAAGTGGCTCCAAATAGGGTATTATACCTAGGGTAGGAGTTTGGAGCCGTGGTTTTGAGATTTTCCGGCGAAGCGTTATCGCTTTGGGCACCCGGTCTGCCCGCGCGTGTGGCGGCGCGTGGGCGAGGAGGGCGGCGCGTCTCTGTCCAGTTTTGAGGTCCTCGTGCCGTCACGAGCGCGTAGGATTTCGCGGATCTCAATTCGGACGTCGTTTGACTATCGAACGGATATCGCCTATTGTGCGTTATCCGGGTTCGATAGGTTGGGACCGTTGGATGGACCCAAATTTAATATATGTTAAACTAGGTATTTCTAGGATCGTGTAGGAATTCACGGATTGTGAATCGGAGCCCCGGATGTTCCGATTTAATATTTTAAAGTTTATCTTTTATATTAACCGTTAGATCGTGCGATCGTGAGCGATCCGACCGTCCGATCTGAACCAAACTGGTAGGACGAGTGTCCTATAATTTATAGAGCCCGTAGGAACTTTCGGATCGGAGTTTGGAGGTCGTGGTCCCCGTGGGCCCGTTTAACCAGGGTTAGGGTAGTTTGACCCTTGGTTGACCGTGACTCTCCCGAAGTAATCTCACCGTCCTAGGGGGATTATCGGGTACTAGACTATTGTTGGGGCTTACGCAATATTAGAATTAAAATATAATTATATGGTTGTACAAGGATACAACAGAGTCTAGAATGTCAGTTGGAGTGCTATATGCACTACCTTAAATACCTCCCCGGATTTTGGATTAACTACTAGCACTACCAAGTGAAAGTCAGGTCTCACGTGGCGTAGGTTATCCGGCGTTGAGACAGGCCCCATACGTGGCGTTGGTTGTACCGGCGTATGGGGAGATATTGTAATATTGTGTTGAGGTCGCACGTGGCGTAGGTTATCCGGCGTGTCGACAGGCCCCATACGTGGCGTTGGTTGTACCAGCGTATGGGGAGATTTGTGATATGATGTTGAGGTCCCGCGTGGCGTAGGTAATCCGGCGTTGGGACAGGCCCCATACGTGGCGTTGGTTGTACCGGCGTATAGGGAGTTATGTGATATGACGTGCAGGTCTCGCGTGGCGTAGGTTATCCGGCGTTGAGACAGACCCCATACGTGGCGTTGGTTGTACCGGCGTATGGGGAGATATGTGATAGTATGGCATGGTCGCACGTGGCGTAGGTTATCCGACGTGTTGACAGACCCCATACGTGGCGTTGGTTGTACCGGCGTATGGGGAGATTTTGTGTAATACAGAGAAAGGAGTTGAGGTATCACTTGAGAGTGGAATTAGGTTTTATGGAAGAACTACGTGTGGCTTGATCCCTCAGTGAGGGTACGTAGGCAGCCTAAGGTTATTAGGTGCAGCCGCATACTAAATATTAGTCATAAAGGGGTATTTGAAATTGTTGGTAGTTGGTTGAGAATTATTGGAAGGCCGAAGGCCATTTGCATGAATTGCATGAAATTATATTGTGCATGCTGCCAGTTGAGAATATAAATTGTGTTTTCATGCAGGTATAAATTTTGGGAAATGTCCAATTTATAGGGGAGACTCTGCCAAAATTTCGGCAGAAAGTCTCGGTCTTTAGTAAGTGGGCCCGGCATCGGGGTGATGTCAGGAATTTCAAAGGGTTCGTCCCGGGTTTTGGAAAAATTCGGGGCGGGTCCTTTCATTAACTACATCAACGATTCCTTTGTTATTGACTTGACCAAATCAAAATTTCCACACCCCATTATAAAACAGAACGTAAGGTTGTCAACTACAACCTTAAAAACAAACACGTAGGGCACGTCTTGTTAAAACGAGGACAGAACTTTTGGTGAAACGAGGAAGCAAGTTTCGTGCATCTAAGAAGTTGATAAGCAATCAAGCCTAAGTCCATGCGATTTCTCATATAAAAACAAGTAGATCTCATGACGCGTTACCATTGCTCCTAGGAAATGTCGTGCATCTAAGAAATTGAGCTACTTGACCAGTTACCGTTGCTCCAAGGAAACTTCATTTTTTCAGAAAACATCTGAATTTCCAAACATACCTTCAATTCGTCAATACACAGAAATTATTTATGGCCTTTGGATGGCTTTTTCACGCACACATTCAATGGCAACTTCAGTAGCTTTATGAGCAGAAGGCTTGGTGTAGGTCCCCTGTATCCTTGAATCCACTATGCTTTCTATATCAATATTCTGTGTGAAGTTTAGTTTTCGCCCAATCAGATAAGTTAATGCATTCATCTTCTTCTTCTTCTTTTATTATTATTGCTGGCCTGCCGGTGATTAGCTCTAGCAACACTATCCCGAAGTTGTATACATCACTCTTTTTCTTGAGCCGTCTTGTGCGGTAATATAATCAGAAAAACATTATTGGATAAATTGATATTTATAGTTAATATTAATATATAAGAGTATTGTACCTGCAGAAAATATATGGTGTTGCAAATTTCCATTGGCCACTTACTCATAAACAAGTGCCACATTGTCACCTTCATCGCAATACCCAATTACAAAAACCAATTTCGTATGGTGAACTCTCATCAACAATCCCACATGTTTGAGTTGAAATTAGTCCCACATTGAAACACTAGAGTTCCTAGAGGTCTTTATAAGACTTACTCTTACAAATAGAATAGTTTGGATTGGCCATTCAAGTGACCCAATTGAGTGGCTCATGGATATGGCATTTGGGTCAATGGATAAGTAATATATATTTAATTAATCAAAAGATTAGCCTTGGGGGCTCTTGGGCTCTGTGATTTAAATTAAATCTGATTAGTTAATTAATTAACTAATTATTTTTTAAAATTCAAATATCATATAATGTTTTTGTCTTATTGAGTTTGTCCTGTAAATTCGCAGAGAACATTCATATCATCATTCTTGTATAGCCGCACAGATAAACACACAAATTTCGCTAGAAATTAATGCCCTAGTGCTAGGACTTTGATTTAGCAAGTTGTATCTCAATAGAGCAAACGCCGTATTTAATTTCATTATTCTATTTGTGTTTCAAATATAATTACTAATTAAAGTAATTTAAAAAGGCTAACATATTGCTTAATTATATATATTAAATTAAAGAAGTAGGCCAAAATCCAAAAGTAAAGAAATAATTTTATATTTTCTTTAAAATAAAAAATAAAAAAAGTAAACACTTCTCCCGACGAAATTTCGTCGGCACATGTATTAGACTTCTCCCGTTAAAAAAACTTATGCCGATAAAATTTCGTCAGGAGAAGTCTAATCCAGCAAATTTTGCAAGCGTAGACCTGTGCCGACGAAATTTCGTCAGGAGAGGTCTTCTTAAAAAAAATATATATATAATCTTAGGTTAATTAATTTTTAAAATTTTTATTTTTAGTAATTAAATAATATTTTGGCCTTATTTAATTAGTTAAATTAGTAATTAAATTTTAATTATTATTTATTTAGTGAATAATTAGTATTAGATTTTTTAATTAACTTCACGAATTATATTACTTAATAAATAGTAATTCATTTTTTCTTTTTTCTTTTTTCTTTTTTTTAATAAAAATATTCGATAAGTAAAACATAACTATTAATCAAAGTATTATGCTACTATAAAGGCATAGCCGCGCGGTTGGACTTATAAAATATTCTTTTTTCAAAGTATAGCGGGGCGGCTATACTTTGAAGATATTCTATTTATATACATTATTTTTAAAGAGAAACCTGCATGCCGCCTAGCGCCTAGCGCCCATTTTGCCATGTGTCAAAAATCGTATAGCCGCGCAGCTATACTAATTTTTTTTAATAATAAAAACCGTAGGGGCTATACTTTGTTTGTTATTATTATAAATAAAAAAAAAAAAACCCCGGGTTGGAAAAGGTTTGATGACAGTCTCAATCCTGATGCTAGAGATTTTCCTGTTGACATGGGTTTTGCAAACTTGTGTATCATGAAAACCGGCAACTCGGAACAGAAAATTGCAAACTAGCTATGATATACTCAAGAAAAACATACATCAAGTACTTGAGATATATGGAATGTGGTCTAAATTTGATATTGGAATCTACTTGTAATCCTCTTTTGTGTAGTTCGTACCGAGTATTGGAATTTATTATTATCTTGTCAACTTTATGATTCCTTATGGAAACTGGCAAGTGAAAAGATGTGTAATGTTAAAGCACCACCCTAGATTGCAGAAAAAAAAAAAAAAAATTGTTGGGTTTATTAACAAATGCGTCTGGGGGTCATCAATTCAGATTGCTACATTTTGTTTAGTTATCGTACTCAAATATATTCTGGGTTGACTTTCTTGGGCAGGTTTTCCATTTCCTTTATACTTATGTCGTT